>NC_132863.1:46550000-46850000 GCF_048164855.1 Canis lupus baileyi | reverse complement strand
ACAGTGCTCTGGGAGAAAAAAAAGCATTTAAAATTCATCAATGTATCTTAAACTGAGATCACTTCTCTAGCAAAATAGTCTGGGGAAATTAGTGTCAAAAAATAATACTTTATGGTTCAGTGTCATATTATCTCGAAGGGGTACATTTCAACCCCAAGCTCACTGCAAGGAGTTGGGGTAAAATAAATGAATTTCTTTGAAACCCGTTTTATATTCAAATACAGACTTTCCAAAATGTAACTTTGCAGAAAGCTAAAAAACGTGTCTCTCCCCGAGCAGCGCTGGGGCCAGGTGCTCACACCCAGCCTCAGCTCTGAAGCCGAAGTGCAAGAATGTTCCTGAGTGTGACTCCTCCTCCCACTCGACAACTTCTGATAATGTTTCTTTAAAAACACTTCCGCTTCACTGTCAACAATTCTGGCAATAACTGAGTTGGTTTGGTTCTGGGAGAACTGACTTAATCTTCGCAAGCACCTTGCTGAGTAGACTCTCTCCCTACCTCCATTTTACGGACGACAAAAACGGGACGAGAGCTGCACAGGTGTTCCGACTGCACCTCTCTAGCATCCTCTACCCGACTCTGGTAGCAATTCTCAGCAACTTCCCGAGATCACACAGCGAGGAGGTGGGAGAGGGCCAGGCGTGGCTGGCTTCAGAGCACACACAGCTCCCCTCTGCCCTACCAGGGAATCTGGCCTGCGTAACCATCAAAACATTGCCACCAGTATGACAGCTACTGTTCACTGCTGAGACCCATGTGGCCTCCCCTCCGAGAAGGCAGCAGCCCTTCCAGCCAGCCTCTATCACCAACACGGCCCACACGCGCCTCACCAAATAAGGCAACTCTCCATGCCTGACACCATGGTGCAGCAGGTAACGGCCAGATCACTGAGCACGACCCTCTAAGGAACCCATCACGCTACCCGATGCAATCTCCTGGTCTCTTCACAAGGAAAGTGACACACGGTGTCCGTGTCGGCTGTACCTCGCGGATCAGGCCCATCCACTGGGGCTGCGGCGTAGAGGGGAGATGAAGGAAGCCCCTTGTTCCTGCCCACCCACACTCGCCACCTCAGGCTGGTGCAGAAGCGCTCCGCTCTGTGTGTCCCGACTGCGGTGGAGACACTGCTCACCCCACATTGTCCCGCGTGAGCCCCGCGCGCTGCCAAGCCAGCACCTTGCCGGCCCGCCCCCTACCGCATCCGCTCCCCTCGCTCACCCCAAACTTGCCCCCGCACCAGAGATGAATCCCACCAGCGCACATCAGGTGCAGTCGGGGGCTCCCTAGTTCATCCCAAATGAAATCCCGGCCCCAGGGACCAGGCCCTCACTACTACTGCATCTCATCTCACCTTCTCATTTACATGCCAAGAGCTGCTCCCAAACAGCGCGCTTTACTCTTCCCCCCACACACACCACCTTCCGCCTCACTCCCTGTGTCACTGTGAGCACGTCACTTACCTTTCCTGGGTTGCAGTCTTAGATTAGAAAATAATGATAATCCCAACTCCTTCATAAAGTGGTCTTAAAGGTTGAATGACATTATGGACGCAAGGCAAGCCTTGAAACCTACGGTGCTTGGAGGTGTTAACAGTGAGGACCCCACGGAGGCATAACGTGGCCTCTCAATGCCTCCCGTTCCCCACCTGAACTGGGGCACGAGAGTGGGACCTGCCACATAGGTCTAAACCTGAATTGTTTAGACCCTTTGCAGAGCACCTGGCGTGTGACACATAAGCAGGAAGCATTAGCTGCCATCATCATCACTGAGGAGGAGAACAAAGGCAACAGAAATGTAGATAAAATTAAATTTCCTTCCAACTTACAGCCCACTGATAAGTACCCAAGACAAGCAGAGTGGGACGTTCCTCCAGGAGCTCCCAACTGCTTTGCTAGAGGCAAAAAGCAACCTTAGCTTGACAACAGCCAGGTCTCCAGGATCCGGAAAATCTTCTATAACACATGAACGTCCTTTTGGAGACTTCCTTTACCTCTAACCGCCCCCCAACTTAAAAGTATATAATCAGTCACTCCTCACAACCCCAGGGCAGCTCTTTCTGCCCACAGGTCCTGCCCTTGTGCTTTAATAAAAACACATTTTTGTACTGAAAATGTCTCAAGAATTCTTTCTTGACCGTTTGCTCCTGGCCCACATCACATCAATCATCGTCATCACCAACATCATCCCCGGTCCAGCAGGGGAACCTCAGATCCTGTCAAAGCTCCCTCGGCTCCTCATCATGAGCACTGGTTTAGCACATGTCAGGTCTGGGTTCCAGCAGAGTTCTCATGCATATCTACTGTACAAAACCCATAAGCAACCATGGGCTTACAGTTTTCAGCACTTTGCATGCACCAAGCACTGCCCTGTGCATCTGACACACTCGCAGTGGAGCCTTCTCTCTCTCCCACATAGGCCGGAGACTCGGACATGCCTTACCTTGCCCCAGACAGCAGCAAAGCCTCTCTGTTCTTGCCACTGCCAGCCAATGCCCCCTCCACCTGGAGTGGAGTGGGGGAGCGGTGGACGGGGGAGTCTACATGGGGTAGGCCGTGAGCTGCAAGGAGGTCTGGGCAGTCCTGGCATAGATGAGTGTCTTTCCAGCTGGACGACCAGTGGTCAACCTCCAGACCCTATAGCTGAAAGGCAGTTCTTACCAGAGAGAGAGGAGTTCAGTTTGTATTACATTCACTGCTGTTCGCTAAAAACCCCAAGACTGAGTGGCTTCAAAGACCAATAACTACTTATTAGCTTTGTTGAGGTAGTGGAGGGTCTTGGGTAGGAGCTTGGGAGCAGCTCCTCTGGGCAGATCCCGCTCAGGGTCTCTCAGGAGACTACAGTCAGATGGTGGCTGGCGTTAGAGCCACCATCCCTCACACACTGGGGTCTGCACTGGGGAGACTCAGACAGTCCGGGCTTCTGGGACTCTTCCCTATGCACCTCTCCACAGCGTGGTGACTGCACATGCCCTGCATGGCAGCTCTGAGCTCCAAAAGGGCTGTGTTCAGAGAGACCCAGCCAAGGAGACACTGCTTCACCTCTTCCAAAGCCCCAGATCGGGGCTGTCACAGAGGCCGACCCATTTCCAAGAGGAAGGGACATAAAACTAAAGTTTTAATGAGGCAGGGGCAGAGTTACATACAAACCTGGGGGACAGGGAGCGTCACTGCAGCCATTTGTGGAACATGCAGTGTGGAACCATAACGTGGCTCCCAGGCAGCTTCCTGAACCTCACCGCCAAGGAGGCTAACACTTCTCCCCAGCTCATTTGCCTGATTTTGAGATCCATCCCTTCCTCCATTCCAGCTCGAGATTTTATACCATTTCTAGGGCAGTAAACTCACTCTGCAAGCAGGCATCTGCATCTCTGATTTACACTTAGACCAGCAGCTTTTGAACAGAATTTGTCTATATGCACGAGCTTGGGTTTTCTTATTCCTAGAATGCATGTCAGATCTGTCTGGCTGGGTGGGGCGGTTGGAAGGGGAGCCCTCTGGGGTAAATGAAGAATGGGATGCATGCCCACGAGCAACTAAAAACGTCCCCCCCCCCCCGCCATGCATCTGACTCTCCTTATAAACATGCTTTCATTTTAAGGTGAGCCAATGAAACAGTGACTGAGGTCACAGAGCTAAGGGATGGATTGGTGCATCTGGGGTTCAAACCCAGGCAGTCTAACTCCCAACAATGTCTTAACCCCCATCCAGTTGTTACCATCAACAGTGAAGTGGCCTCTGCATCTGCAAAGCCCTCGTCACTCACCTGCAGGGTGAACACTGTTAACACAGGTTGCTGGGCCCAGAGGCTGGAATGCAGGGACAGGATAAGAAAGTGCATTTCTTATTTTTTTTTTTTTTTATTTATTTATTTATTTATTTATTTATTTATTTATTTATTTATTATTTTATTTTTAAGTGATCTCTACACCCAACATGGGGCTTCAACTCACAACCCCAAGATCAAGAGTGGCACGCTCTACCCACTGAGCCAGCCAGGTGCCCCAAGAATTTTCATTTCTAACAAGCTCCCACATGCCTGCCTCAGGGCTCTGGTCCACAGGCCTCACTGAGACGATCCTGCACGCTTGGTGTCTGAAGAGTGATGTAGCCCCATCACGGATCACTGTAAAAAAAAAAATAGACTACCGGAACTCAAAAAGGAAAATGTGTTTCTTTCTCTCTCTGAATACAGCAGGAAATCACTGCATGAGGAATGAACGTAAGAAACCTAAACTTAGTGTTAAAACTTAAAAATATGTATGTTGATGCATAAGCTTTAAGTGTGTATCTTTTAGTTCACAAACAAAATTAGTTTCCCTTTTAATAAAAATTGCATGCAACTTTTAAAAATCAAGGAATGTAGACTATGGTTCTGAAAACTAACCAGCTTAATGAAACAGCGGAAGATGGGCATAATTACCGTCACTAACATCAGCATCAGCTCAGTGGGCTGGTCCCCCACCAAGTCACCAGCAACCGTCCACTCGGAAGCAGCCCGCAATCCCTGTGCGACAAGCTGCAGGCCGAACCCATGAAATCTCAGGCCACGTTTTTTTGGGAACCCTGTTCTTACCATTATTATTCTAGTAAGAAATCCTAAGTGGCATTAATAGGAAGCCACATGAACTGTCTGTGCAAAAGGACTGCAAAAATTTTTTTTATTGCGGTTATTTCACTTTTTAGATATTTCATTGTAATGAGAGAAATCACAGGCCTGGCTGAGACTTAATCTGGTATTTTGCGGTGCCGTGAGGAATATTTTTCCCTCCTAATCTCTGCTTAAAGTGTAAGTAAGAGTGCCTCTATCCATTGCCGTGAACAAAAAGCACAAAAGGATTCAGAAAGTAATAACAAAGATAAATAACTTTGCAATAAAATTTCAGCTCCAGTAATTTTCCATTTATATTTTCTCACTGAATCATGTAGTCCCGAGCACTGCACTTTTACCGTCTGAGCTGCATCGTGCAAAGTCATTTCATATCTAATGCTTCCCAGTGAGCCCAAATCTAGCGCCCTGCTCGGATGCCGGTGCAGTGAGCTACACGGTCGCCCTGCAACAGGCCTTCCTGTGTGATTTCCTGGCCCTTCTCAGGCAATCAATCTCAACATCTTAGAGACGATGAATTGTCAGTCAACCTCTTTAAGCAAAGGGGGCTTCAGATGTGATTACTCAGGCCGCTTACCCTTGGAAGCAGATGCTGAATGTGGTTTTCCTAGGTGAAACCACTGATGTGGTTTTCAGCCAGCAAGTGTGGGCCTTACTAGCAAAGCAACTGCCAAGTGTATTAGGCAATCTCGGGGATGTTCTACGGAGAGAAAGGGGTTCTTAGAAGGAGGGAGGGCGGGAGCAGGAGAGGAGGGGATGGCTCCTCGGGTGCCAGACAGGAACAGCAGTTCTGCTCTCTTGAAAGAACTCCCTCAAACTCAAGATATATATCATTATATGTTATCATATATCTTCTTTATTATTATCATATCAGTAAGAATAGCCATTCTTCAGCTGATGGACACTGGGGTTGTTTCCACTTCCAAATAATGCTGCTCTGAACATTCTGTGGGTTGTTTCGCTAGTCGTGGAGAGAAGGGGGTCTGCAGGGAAAGTACTTTGCAAGACAGAAGGGCAGCATGGACAAGCCAGGCCTTCAGAAGACCAGTCCCAGGGCAGAAGGAGCCCTGCCCGCTTGAGCAAGGCCGCTGCCAGGGAGCTGTGTGCTGAGCTCTTTGCACGGGGACCCCTCCCCAACCTGTGATGATTTCCTTCCTTATTTTATAGATGAGCAAACTGAGGCTTGCATGCTAGGACTCAAATCCAAGCTTTCTGGGCTCCAAAGACCAGGTTCTCAGCTAGGACACTAATGGGGTCCTGGAGTGAACCTGGAGGGCTGGGGGTACGTGTGGACCCCAGCAGTGTTTGTCTCTTGCCACCACCCTCTGCAGGCTCACCTGCCCAGCAGCTCCCCTGCCCTGTGGCCAGAACACCTGAACACCAGCTGCTGAGTCCCTCGTTACCAAACCCCAGCCAGCTCTTGAAACCGCCTTCCAAGGCACAGTTTTAATTCTCCCACAAGATAGTCTCCCTGAACCAAATCTCATTAATAAAAGACGAGAAATAAATTTTAACAGAGGCCTGCCTGCCTCTGCAGCAGCACACACTGTCAAAAACTTTCCCCCCTTGAACAAAAAGGATTTTTCTCACCAGGGCAAAATAATCTCACTCGTTGCCAGCAGGTCCTCCGATTACCAGCCCGGAAGCAGTGTGAGTGTGAACTTATATTTACACGCATGCTGTCACTTCATTCTTGCTCCCAGAAAAATACAGATCTCTATGGCGTCTTTAAAATATGCCATTAATTGCCGAACACTGGGTTTGGGAAGAAGGAAAAAAAAAAAAAAGAGCCCATAATTGGAGACTCCGTCTCACTCTGAAGATGTTCTGGGGAACATGGAAGGAAGTCACTGGAGTGTGACTGGCTGTCACCCCGGAGCCAGCTGATGACAGTGAGGCAAGGGCCACAGGCAGAGAGTCTCAGCCTTGGGCCATGCAGCAGCAGGGACACGGTGGGCTCAGGGCACATCCTGGGGGGTGCCAAGGAAGCTGCTTTGGGTGACCACACAGTGTAGACCGCGTAGGGGTTGAGGGCCCAGACCGCAGGGCCCAGGAGGGATGCGACCCTGAGCCTGAAGTGGTGGCTTCCCAGTGGCTTTGACCCCCATCAAAGAGGCAGTGGCAGCCCTGGCTCGGGAGCTCTCTGGGGCTTGCCCGGCTCTGGTCCCCGCCTGGCTCCTCTTGTGCTTGTCCCCTGCATCACCGCTCGGCAGCAGGGACAGGCCCGGGCTGGCCACGACTCGCTGCCGGCGCCTCGGCGACCAGCGCAGGCACCCGTCTCTGCGGCCCATCTCTGCGGCCCATCTCTGCGGCCCATCTCTGCGGCCCGACTCAGCGGCCCGTCTCGGTGGCCCTGGGCACAGGGGGATGCGGGGCCGGCCCACGCCGCAGCCCAGCGAGAGCCTCGCACACCCCTGCCGGCAGCTCTGGGGGGTGCCATGAGGCCCCGCGGGCTCCACGCAGCTCAGAGACCTTGGAAACTGGGTTCTGGGTCCCCCGGCACCGACGGCAGCCCGCCGCATCCTCCTCGGTTAGGGGGTGATCTGGGGGCTGAGGGCCCGCCCCCAAGGAATGGGGGGCCGCGGCCAGGATGCACACGCCACGGGGAGAGGCTGCTTTTAGGCCCCCAGCCTGAAGAATGGAAGCCTGAGGAAGGAAGAAGGGCCTCCAGGGACCCCCAGCTGCATGCTGACAGGCCCATTAGGTGACCCACCTCAGGATACCCGTATGCCCTGGGCCGACTGAGGGGTCCCTCACTCCTGGACACAGGTACCACAGAAATCCCTTACATCGCCATACCTCCCCACTAGCCTCCTTCACGCAGCCCCCACCACTGCTTCGTGGCACACAGTCCCTCCCTCCTGTCCTGCCCGTCGCTCTCTGGCGGTACCTTCCATATATTTCTACCTCCTTTGTTCTGCCTTGCATGAATGCTTCCACCACCCACACCTCCAGCCCCCAACCAATCGGGTTGTCCCACATTTGGTGGCCCCTATCTGATTGGAAAACCCCACACTATGAACCAAGGGTGCGCCCTCTGACTTCCTCGCAAGGCCCTGGGGTCTCACGCCCTCAGCTGCTTGACTTCACTGAGGACATTCAGGGAGGTTGTCATTAGGGTGACCAACTTGTCCCTGTCTGCCCAAGAGTCTCAGTTCTAGCACGAGAGTCTCACATCCTGGGACGCCCCCCAATCTCAGGCAAACTGGGGCAGTGGCTCACCTGGGCTGTCTTCCTCTTCCTTAGTGGA
The DNA here is from genome assembly GCF_048164855.1 of Canis lupus baileyi. Classification (NCBI taxonomy): domain Eukaryota; kingdom Metazoa; phylum Chordata; class Mammalia; order Carnivora; family Canidae; genus Canis; species Canis lupus. Next base: position 46,842,144 of record NC_132863.1, on the reverse strand, counting down.
CAATCCCACCACATTTTTATTCATTCATTTAATAATCGTCAGCAACTATTCAGTGAGCACCTACTATGTGCCAGGCAGTGTTCCAACAGCGAACACGACTGCGAACTAAACAAAGTCTGGTGCATACAGGAGACAGACACGTGCAACTAAAGTAGCCCATCATGAACAGGCTACGGGGTAATAAGTGCTGGAGCCAAAAATAAAACTGAATAAGGGAGAGAACATGCTAGGGTGTTGGTGAAGGTACCTCCAATACAAGAGCATGTCAAGGCTTAAGGTAGGCAGCACCCCGGGAAGTTGGCAGAAGTACAGGGGAGCACAACAGATGGCTTGTGTTTTCTTGAGACAGTTCTATCAAGCACTAAAGAGGCGAGGTGACTATATCTGACAACTGGGTTTTGCATCCCCTTCCAAGCAAAATCCAGCTCACCAGCCCACCCACGTTAGACTGCCCTTGAGCAGGTGCCTACACCTGTGTCATGGGTGACCCCACCCATGCACCCCAGGTAACCAGCGCTGCTCCCATGAGCAGTGACCGGGGCAGGGCTCTGTCAGCTATGAGACAGTGAGCACAATGGGCACAGGGCCACCCTATTAGGTATAAATACAGATGTGCTAAGTGCACTGGAAAGCAACAGAGTGCCTGCCATGGCACTCGAGTAAGCAGAGCTGGGGTGACAGGATCTGTGTAGAGGTCAAGACTCCCCAAGAAGAAGATGCACCAAAGTGAAAACAGCTATTAGCATCAGTATTCTGGACCCTTCCATATAACCCCTAATGCTCACAGGAATCCTATAATGCACCAACCTGATGTCATCAATCAGTTTCTAAAAATGTGGTAACTACTAACTGAGGCTCAGGGACGATACCAAGGGGCCCAAGTCACACCGTGCAGCTTGTGTCACAAGACCCCGGATTTGAACCTGGCTAGTTGCACTTCTGAGTTCTTTTGAAAGCACCACAGAGATGTATTAATCCCTTATGTTTTTTATAACTCTCAACTGATCAGTGTCAATAAAAATGATGACTAGGTATATAATTATATACACCTTGCGACGTAAATAAATCTAAACACACCAGACGTTGCAGAGAAACACAGAGCCATAAGCAAAGCCTGTTGGTTGTACATGTGCTCTGAGGACTGTGGGGAGGGGGCTCGGCCAGCACCCTCAAACCTCAAACCTCCACGGTCCCTCAAACCTCTCTGTTAAACCAGAAACCCCTCCTCAGCCACAAGCAAGTTAACCAGAAGACAGACCAACGTATCAGAGCACAGAAGCATCCTAACATCAGAGAGCAAACCAGCAGAGATAGGCATCTGTTTATTTGTTTTATGTGTTTTTTATTGGAGGAACTTTTGTCATAGATAACTCAAAACATTTATTTAAAAGAAAACGTATTTTGCTAAAATACTGAGAACTAAAAAAAAAAAGGCAGTAAAGTTGGAATGAAATGCAGGTTAAGCATAAGATCATAGAATAAATGATATAAAATTTGGCACTTTAAGCATAGCCACTCAAAGGCAGATGATTCATGAATTGGCTGAAAAACATAGTTCAACTGATAGTTTTTAACCACCTACTATGTTCTGGGGAAATTTTAAATCATCCTCCATTCTAACTGATGGTTTAAACGCTATGTCACAATCTGCAAGAGAAAATATTCATTCTGGGGGAAAGTCCTCGGAGACGGCATTATCATAGGAGAAAAGACAAGTGTGGTAATTCCTCTGAGGCTGACACCCCTGCTTCCTCGCCACCCACACTACCTGAGCAGGAGAGCAGCTCAGCTCTCGGCAGCCTCTGCGTTTATGGGGAAGGGACATGTGCCAGAGACTGGCCAATGGGATGTCAATCAAAGTCTCCTAGGACCTGGGACTCCTGAGACAGAAACCGCTCGCACAGACCTGTCCTTGCTCCTACTGTCTTGCATGTCAATATGATGACTCGCGCCGTGGCAGTCATTTTATTACTATGAGGAAGAAAGCGGCAGAGATGTTTGCTCTGATATTGTTGAGCTACTGAATCAATGCCGAGAGCGGACTATCTCTAGATTTCATGTCACTTAAGAAAAATAAGCTTAGTTATTTAAGCCACAGTGGACAAGCTTCTGTTTCTTTTAACCAAAAAAAAAATTTTTTTTATATTTTTTCATTTACTTATTTCAGAGAGACAGTGAGAGAGAGAAAGAGACCACAAACAGGGGTGGGGAGGGTCAGAGGGAGAAGCAGATTCCCTCCCCACTGAGCAGGGTGCCCAATGTGGGACCCAATCCCAAGCGCCCCTTAGCCAAAAAATTTTCTTAACTGGTATTTTTCCTCGTATTATGTGAAGAGGATACAACGGCTACTTATTCTCCTTGATATTGATAACTACAGAAAAAGAAGTTGACCTGTTTAAAGGTAATTACTAACGTCAATAAAAAACAGGACACATATCTTTTAGGAAAACTATCAAAGACAAATACTATCCATGCAGCAAAGAAAACAACAAGGAAGTGTAAATACAGAAAACAGAAAGATAAAACAAAGGTCAAGTGTATCCTATCTATTATGACAAAAAAGTAAGTGGGTTAAACTTTCTATTAAATGATAACATATCTCGTATTGGCACAAACATACCCAAGTATGTCTGCAAAGACACACCAGCATAAACCAATGGGGAAGAGTTGAAGGCAGAAGGATTACTCACACAAGTATTTATACAGTTAGAACAACGTATTTCTTAGGAGGTTAAATAAGAAAATCTTATCATCACCAAATACATGGATATAGGCATGGAAAAGCATGTGATGGAATGTGACACTTATTTCTGACAAAATTTCTTAGTAAAACCAAATCAGAAGGAAATTTATTGTCATTGTGAAAGGTAAATACCTTCTCAAAATATCACAGAGAATAGTAAAATACTTAAAGTAATTCATTAATGCCTGCAAAAGGGTAAGAATCCCCACCATCTTTGTTTTTATCATTGTTCTACCAAAAATAATTAAACATCTTTAAATGACCTATTGAAAAAATAAAAACAAAGATTAGTATTTTCTTTTTTTTTTAAGATTTTATTTATTTATTCATGAGAGACACAGAGAGAGGGAGAGGCAGAGACACAGGCAGAGGGAGAAGCAGGCTCCATGCAGGGAGCCCGATGTGGGACTTGATCCCGGGTCTCCAGGATCACGGCCTGGACTGAAGGCGGCGCTAAACCGCTGAGCCACCGAGGCTGCCCAAGATTAGTATTTTCATACCATAAAAATGTCTAACTGGAAAATAAAAAGAAAAGGCTACTGAGATACTGAAGAGAGTCCGCTAAATAACCCGGTAGTAAACCAGGGAGCTCCTTTATCCACAATAACTAGCTGAAAACTCGAATAAGGATTCCATGTAAAACAGCCACGAAAATATAACACACCTCTGGATAATCTCAACGGAAAATGTACAGGACTTCATGAAAAATATTATAAAATGTTGCTGAGAAATATAAAAGATGATGAAGGAACTGAAAGATACTTCACATTCTTGAGTGAGAAGGTATGATGTAGTAAAATATCAAACATTTTAAAATTAAACTATAAATTTAATGAAATTCCCATTGAAATGCTAACACGAGGCTTTCTGAAATTTAACTACATGACTCTAAAGTTTATCAAGAAGAATAAATGTATAAGATCAACCTAAAAGATACAAAAGAGGATGAGAGGAAGATGATAGGGGAGGGAGGGGGCGGGGGAGGATGGAGAGATGGAGAGATGGAGGAGGAAGGAGGGGGATGGAGGGGGTAGAGGGGGATGAAGAGTGATGGAGGGGTATGGAGGGGGCAGAGGGAGATAGAGGGAGATGGAGGGGTATAGAGGGGGAGAGAGGGGGATGGAGAGATGGAGAGATGGAGGAGGGTGGAGGGGGATGGAGGGGGGGACAGAAGGGGATGAAATGGGATGGAAAGGGGATGGAGAAATGCAGGGGGAGGAGGGGGATGGGGGATGGAGCAGGATGGAGGGGGTAGAGGGGTATGAAGAGTGATGGAGGGGGATGAAGGGGGCAGAGGGGGATAGAGGGCGATGGAGAGGGCAGAGGGGACAGAGGCAGATGGAGAAGAATGGAGGGAAGGAAGAAAGGAGGGAGGAAAGTAATGATCCTTCCTCCCCATTGTGACTTGTCTCAACAAAACATGAACACTAAATTCAAACGGTGATGTCATCCAGAAAGAATCATAGAAGTTTAGAAACAAACCCAGGTATATTGTGTGGTAAGAGTAATATTTAAAATCAATAGTACAAAAGTGAACAATTCAATAGATGTGACAAGTGGTTGATCATTTGGGTTGAGACAAAGTTGGATTCCCACTTCATGACTTACACCAAAGTAAATTCCATGTGGATTAATGACTGCAGAGTTACTAGGGAAGTAGTAACTTGAAGAAAACATTCATATTGTATATGTACCATATTCTTAGCATAGAAAGAGATCTCCTAAATAAGAATATGAAAAACCCTCAATAAGAAGTGGTCAAAAGATATAAATAGGAAACCACAAAAGAAAAGGCAAATGTTCAAACTCATGAGACATGAAATGAATTCAGTAAGAATATACTGTTTCTAACCTAGAAGCTTAGGAGATATTTTAAAAGCTATAATGCTTGTTGCTGGTCAAGTAAAGGTGAATGAAACAGAGAATGTACAGGGCTGGGGAGTATGAACTAGCAGATACCACTATGCGCAGCATTTGGTGCTCTCCAACTTGTAGGAAAATATCCTAAGAAATAATCTCAGATGAAGAAACAGAAATTAAGAACAAGGCGCTATGCCAGAGATGTGATAGTTAAAATGGTGAACATTGAGAAAAAACTTAAGTGACCAAGAACACAGAACTGATCATTTAAATTACCGCATCTTGCACGGCCACAAATATTTCCAGAGAACGTTTAAAGGCATGGGGGAAGGGATGGACATAAAACATCCGCTGCACATCTAATCAGCACATCACTAGAATGGGTGGTCAGTGTATTTCCACAGATGCGTGTCTGTGTTCAAGCATCCACTCCTTTCTTCATTTGCTCCCTTAGCCTTTAGGCTGCACACGCAACAGGAGTTATGTGTCAGAGACATCAAGACGGAAATAAACGATGACATCTCCCACCACCACGGGCACCCAGGCAGCAGCTCCCAGCCCAGCTGCAAGTCTCAGCAGGCGGAGGGCAGGCAGGAGGGTGCCCCTGCCCTGGGGACACTCGCTGGACTTCCCTTCTCTTCTGCTGGGAATCTGCTGGGAGCTGGTCCCCAGGGTGGCAAAGCACAGCAGAACCACTGAGTCACGGTGTCTGGACTGAAACCACAAACGAGGGGTTCATTCTTTGAAGAGAAAGTTGTGCTTTTTCCCCAGCGTTAAGACAGCAGCTAACCCAGCAGACCCACAATGTGTATCTGAGGCAACTCCCCTGGCTGGGGTTGCTGGCCTGTCAGATTCATTCACAGCAGTAACTCACACTGCTGACAATTCAGGGAAGCTGAGATAAATTTTCAGAGCAGTGACAGGGTTCCAGAGGCTGGGTACACTCCCTAATGTGGGCAATCTGCCCCTTTGTGAGGTCCACGGGAGCTACAGTCCTCCAAGCTAAAGCCACATCTGTGACAGAGCAATGGGTTGCCTGGTTCTTGACCTCAAGTTTTGACTAGAGAGAAGTCAATGGTATTTGGGGAAAATATTTTTTGAAGAAGAGTCACAAATCATTTGGGCACACGAGACATCATGTACCTGCCCAAGCTGTGTATATTATCTTGCCCCAAAATACAGACAGGGAGTCACTCATATGAATCTCCTCTGCCTTTTGATTCTTGAAAATCCCATGCTTTGTTGCACTTGGCCATTCCGCAATATCTACTAGTAAGTGCTATGTGCCAGGCATGATACAGGAGAGGCCAACAGAGACAAGTCAAGAAAACCAACACCATCCTGGCTGTTAAGCATCCCACAGTCTACTTGAGAAAACAAATATATAAGCAAGTAAGCAGGGCTCTGCGAGTGCAGTCAAGGATGGGGGAGTGGTGCTCCAGGGATCTGGAAGGTGAAGCTCCAGCCTGTCCCCAGGGAGGGGAAGAAATATGCCGCAGAGACAGTGACATCTCAGCTGTCAATACAAGTTCTCAGAAGAGACAGGGGCATTCCCCCGGAGAGGCACAGAGTGTAAAAAATGTGGAAGCAAGGAACTTGGGACCTCACGTCCTCTGACCACCTGGGTGATTTTACATGATTTCTGGTATCCCTTGGCATGACCAACATGCAGCTTCGTACAGGCCTCAGCTTTTAACCAAGGATTCCTGGAGCTCAGAGGTTCTCAACAGACTCAGGGGACCCGGAAGCCCCTGAAATCAGCTATAAAATCACATATATTTTCCAAACCTGCAGATTTCATCAGATTCTTAAAGGGCTGTCACTCCCGAAGACTCCAGGAGTCATGCAAGTGTGGTTAACTCCTTTATTTGTCTGTATTTTTTACTTGCAGTATAGCTAATGTACTGTTTTATATTAGTTTCAGGTGTACAATATAGTGATTCGACAACTCTATACATTACCTAGTGCTCGCCCTAAGTGTCCTCTTATTCCCTATCACCTGTTTCACCCATCCCTCCACCCCCCTCTCCTCTGGTAACCATCAATGCGTTCTCTAGAATTAGAGTCTGTTTTTTGGTTTGTCTCTTTTGTTCTTTGTTCATTTTTTTCTTTCTTAAATTCCACATATAAGTGAAATCATATGGTATTTACCTCTCTCTGACTTATTTCACTTAGCATTATATTCTCTAGGTCCACCCCTGTTGTTACAAATGACAAGATTTCATTCTTCTTTGTGACTGCGTAGTATTCCATTCATCTGCCAATGGATATTTGAGCTGCTTTTATATCTTGGTTTTTGTAAATAATGCTACAATAAACATAAGGAGGACATATACCTTTCCAAATTAGTGTCTTCATTTTCTTTGGGCGATCATCCAGTAGTGAAATTATTGGATCACATAATTCTATTTTTAACATTCTGAGAACCCTCCATACAGTTTTCCACAGTTTGATTCCCACAACAGTGCATAAGGGTTTGTTTCTCTCCATATCCTCACAAACACTTGTTTTCTATGTTTTTGATTTTAGCTTTCTGACAGGTATGAAGTGATATCTCATTGTGGTTTTGATTTGCAGCTCCCTGATGAGTGAGTGATGTTGAGCATTTTTTCATGTGTCTGTTGGCCACCTGTATGTTTTTGGAGAAATGTCTGTTGATGTCTCCTGCCCATTTTTAATTGAATTATTTGGGTATTTGGGTGTTGAGTTGTATATGTTCTTTATATATTTTGGATACAAATCCATTATTATATACGTCATTTACAAATATCTCCTCCCATTTAGTAGGTTGTCTTTTTGTTTTGTTGATGTTTTCCTTTGCTATGCAGAAATTTTTTATTCTGAGGAGTCCCAAGAGTTTATTTTTGCTTTTGTCTCCCTTGCCTTAGGTAACATATCTAACTCTTGTTTTGCTAGGTGTGCCTCATGGAAGCAAGGAGGGAGAGAAAGCTGCAGTGATTCCCCTAGGTTGTATATGCTGTGGTGGAGTTGGTGCCTTTGTGGGAAGCAATATATCATCTCCTTTCATGAATGCTTTTCCACCATCCCACATCAGCTCTCAGTTCTGGGTTCCGAAAGGAAGCTCACCAGGATGAGGTCCTATCCACCACTCCTTCAGTGCTGGGCTCTAGGGAAGAGTCAGGGGCGGGATTACAGAAGCTGCAGCCAGGTGTGAGAACTCACTCACCCTCTAAAATCGCCAGTGTTGGTGCTCCTGGCCTCAGATCCTCACCTGCCAACAATAGCACCTCTGGCACCTGTCACAGGTAGTGTCAGGACCAACAGAAATGTGAAAGCATTTGGGAAAATATCAAGTAGCACATGTGAAGAGAGGTGGGGGCTCCCCGTTGCCCCAGCACATGCATGCGGTGACTGTCTGAAGCAGAATGCTGCCTAGACTCCAGTGCCCCACTCCCCCATGCGCAGTAAGCACCCAATCATAGAGCCTCAGTCCCCTTCATAAGGGGTAGGGGTTAATTGGACAGTATGCAGTGACAATAATGTCTTTATTTGTCCAATGTTCTATACTACTCAAATGTATCTGTATTTTGCTCAATTAATCCAATTAATCTTCATGGTCCTGACTGTAAATTAAATCAGACAGGTATTAGTATGCTCACCTAAGCAAAGAAAATAAACAGTTGCTTTGCAAAAGAAATACATGTAACCAATAAGTTCAAACAAAAACAAGATACTGTTTTTCATCTGTCATATTGACAAGAACTACCTTAAAAGTTAAGGTTTGTTTGGCATTTTATAAAACTTACTGAGTCACTATTAAGTACCAGGCAGTAGGAAAGACAGAAAGGACATTCAAACCTAAACTAAACTCCTACCCAATCCTTGCCCTCAAGAGGCTTTGATCTAGAGAAGAGCTTCTCAACCTCTGCACAACCTATGCTGGGGGGAGACGTTCCTATGCGTGAAGGATACTCAGCAGTACCCCAGCCTCCACACACCAGACTCTAGTAGCACCCTATCCCCAGTTGGGATAACCAAAAATGTCTCCAGACATTGCAAAATTTCTCCCAGGCAGCAAAATTTCCCCCAGTTGAAAACCAGTGGCCCAGGTTAACAAGAAAACTGGGAAACTGTGTTTATGAACTGTTGGTAGGGGTAGAATTTTAACTGGAGGGCAGTGTGATGATGTGTTCTGAACTTCTTCAGACACCTTGCTCCAGCAATTTCAATTCCAGTAGGCCAGGGAGATAGCAAGAGAGCTTAGTTTAGCTTGGCTCTGAATAAAGAAAGTAAGCCTTGCCAGAAATTCTAACCCAAGTCTAAACCAACCAGGACATACAAAAATTCTATACAAAAAAAACAGAAATGTACCCAATCCCAGATGGAACACAGTAAAATGAAGACTGCCCAAGAAAAAGAGAAAACTAACAGCAGCTGAGGGGCAAGAAACAATAATCAGAACAGCATACAACTTCTTTTCAGCCATAATAAAAGCCCTCAGGAATGGAACGATATCTTTGTGGGGCTATGAGAAAAAAATGTAAAATTCTACATTACAATAAGCTATTGCTCAGGAGTGAAGACAAAATTAAGACATTTTAAGACAAATAAATATTGAAAAACGTTACCACTCACAGCATGAAATAATTCTGAAAAGAAACTGTTGACCAATAGGAAATGAATAGCAAAGGCAAAGAATCAAGAGACAGAGATCAAAATACCAGAAAACACATGGGAAACTAGTCATTGGTAATAAAAATAACCAGGATTAATCATTTAAAGAGGTTAAAAAATAAGGACTAAGTAAAATACTGAAAACAGCATGTTAGGAAACAGAGTGAGAAGTCAACCCCAAAGGTTTAAACATCTTCACACTGTGTTGGGGGAAGGGGGGGCAGACACAGTCCTGAAGTCCAGAGTTCACTGAAGCGAGTGTGTACGTCAAAGCTTATGGTCGGCCATTAAAAGAACTGCACTTGAATGTGGAACTTCCATACCAGTACCAAAAGTAAAGGGAATAAAGGAACTTTGATCAGTTATTCACTCTGTCCTAGGAGACTGAAAAGAAGAAAAAAAATGTCAAAGAAAATTGCAATAAATAGAGAGTACAAGATACCATTGTTGGAACTAGGTCTAAATAACATCAGTCATCACAGTAAATGTAAACGGATAAAATACTACAGTTAAAAGATTTTGAGATAGGATTGATCCACCTACATGCTGCCTAAAAGAGTGGAAACAGCATCAGAAAAGATAGATGTGAAAAGATGGGAAGAAGAAAGATGTCAGAAATGTGACTGAGCAAGACAAAGGCCTGCCCAGTGGTCAAACTGAGACAAGGCCAAAAAAAGAACCCTGCTGACAACTTGGTATTGCTGGCAAAGTCACATATTGGCCTGGCCTGGCCTGGAAGGAAATCCCCACCAAGCTCCAAAACTGGAGATCATCTCCGAGAAGCCAAAGTTTTAAAATTTCCTGGTGAAGGTGAACTTCAGGAACTGTTTGAAAGGGTCACTCAGGCTGGCCTCACAGCACAACCTCAATATGTACACCAGGAACATGCAGCTGCTGGGGTAGATGCATAAAAAAGGTTTACTAAACTAAACATCTTCAAAATCAAGAACTTATTACACAAACTAAAAGGCCAGGAAAATGTTCTAATGGGAGCTGTGGTACGTCTAGGAGAAAAGGTACTGTGGTCCCATGTTAGTCTTAGGGTCCTAATGGAGCTTGATAAGCCCCTCCTAAAATCTACGTCGATAAATAAATGAAAAAACCAGCCACAACAATTTTGGAGAAGAATGCAGAGGAGGTACTGAACTCTTTGTCCTCATCAAAGAGGGCCACACTAACTTAATACACGTTACTGTCCAGAGATAGAAGAGTAGAACCTTGGAACAGGACAGCACAGAGTTGACCATCTAAGAAGCTGCCCTGTGACAGAAGCAGTGTTACAGTCTCATGATGAGAAGAAGGATCAGTCAATCACTGGTGTCGGGGCAGGAAGCGAGCCATACAGAGGTCACCTCAGGAGATCCATCCCACACTGGAAATAAATTCCAGATGGACTTAAGACATGAATGTTATAAGGAAAAGCAAAGCTTGTAGGACAACAATGATCACCTAACATTTCCTGGGTGATTTTCAGGTGCTGGGCACTCTTTCAAGGAGATCACACTAACTCTGAAAAACAATAAAGCCAACACCATTATCCCCATTTTATAAATGAGAAAGTGGAGTCCAGAGAGGGGTCTCTCCCGAGTCACAGAGCCGCTAGGCACCACAGACTACAGCACTGTGCTGTATAATACAGGGGAATCTCCGCAGAGCAAGAGCAAGTAGGACTTCGTTAACAGGACACCCGAAGCACAAACCGTAAGGGAAGGACAGGTAAGTGGGACTAGGTTACACTTCAAAATCTTTGACATGAGACACCATCAGCCACATGAAAGACAAGTTCTAGTCTAAAAAAAGTCTTCGGAATACAGTACAGCAAGGAAATAGCATCTATATAAAGAACTAAACATTAATGAGGAAAAATGCACCCAGGCCCACTAGCAGGTGACGGAGAGGAAGCAGGAGAACTACACTTACATTTCTGAGCAACACGGGGAAAGCAAGTGAAGCAATAAGACCTAATCCACACACTCAGGTCGGCAAAATATGTACTTTGCTGGTACCTTGCTGGAAGAGCCATGAGCCAAGGGCAGTCTGACATAGTGCCGGGGGAACGTGGGGCAGGACAGAGAGACGCCGGCAGCTGTGCATCTTGGGGGAGCCACTGGGAGCTTGCCGGCCCCCCGCCTCCCCCGCCATCTCCGTGTAGACAGTCTCTGCACACTCCGCCATCAAAAAGCCTTCTCTCTCCCCGCGTCTGCAGGCATCACTCAGCCCATCAGAGCCCCACGGAAACTCCCACACAGAACATAATGAGCCATTAAACACGACTTTGAAGACAAATGTTTAACCACAGGGGAAAACATTCACAGTACATTGTTAAAGAAGGGTTCAAAACATTATGTACAGTAAGATCCAAATTTTAAGTAAAAAAAATACAGGAAAGAGAAAATATGCAAGAACTATACACTAAATATTCATCTGCGTTTATTTCTAACTAGTTTTATATGTACTCTTTTCCTAGTTATATATCTTGTTTCCAACATTTAAATCATTATTAAGTGTAACTTAATTGATCAGAAATCGTTTTTAAATCCATGTTTCCAATACTCTACTGCTTTACATATTTATTATGCATAACATATATTTGCATGGTATAAACAGCCATATATTTTTACATGCACCCAAATATGTGAATATATATTATTAAATACTTCTGTTTTCCTATTCTGGACTCTGGGCTCACTGTTTTACCTGCACAACCTTGAGGCCCTCTTCCTAGTAAGACCAAGGAGTATCCCAGAACCTGCCAGGAGGAGGAGCCAGGTCTGGCTGACTCCAACACCCTTCCTCTGCCATGCTTGACCAAAGACGCAGCTGAAACCCCAAACCTAAGTCTCCAGGTTGGTCGAGGTGGAGACAGAAACAAGTCTCCCGGCAGCAACCTGTTCCCTACCCGCCCCCCATCATATCTCTGCACACGGCGTCTCCTTGTGTGCTGAAGGCTGTGACCTCAGGTATGTAGCAGACAATGGATATGATTCATCTCACTGTGGAAGAGTCCCCAGAGTCTCCAGGCTCGGCAGAGAGTGCAGCAGGGAAAGAAGTCTCCCTAGACGATTAGCAGGAGAGGCCACACCCCTGGGAATCCTGCGCTGAGCCTGAGACATAAGAGCACGTGTACATGTCTGACAAATGTGCGTCACCTTCCAAGAAGGAGATGGTCTGAGATTCAGTCTCCTGAGGCTGTGGCAACAAGGGACCACAGACTGGCTAGTTTGCAACAGCAGAGTTGTGTTCTCTCCCAGTTCTGGAGGCTGAAGTCTGAAATGAAGGTGTCAGCAGGGATGCAGACTCCAAGGGAGAGTCTCCTCTAGCCATTCCCGCAGAGTCTGGTGGCTCCAGGCACCCTGAACTGGTGGCAGCACCACTCTCATCCAGCCTCTGCCTGCATGTGGCCCTGTCCTCTGTGTGTCTCTCTGCCTTCTCCTCTGTAATTAGGACAGCTGTCACTGGATTCGGGGCCCACCTGGATAATTCAGGATGATCTCATCTCGAGACCCTTAACCTAATGACATCTGCAAAAATCCACATAAAACCACATTCCAAGATTCCTGGGGGTTGGTGGAGGAACCGCCACTTAACTCATTAGAACCTCTTATTTGTATAGTGATGCTGGGAGCTACAGTGGACAACGGGGAACATGCCAGCTTTGAATGGGTAAACTTGCACGTGCAGCTCAGGGCTGGCCTCATGTCTAGGGCTCCTTCCAGCCAGAGGTGGCACAGGAGTGCCTCGTAGATTCACATCGGCACAGAACGGCAGAAGGTACACCCAGGCTGCTCCGGAGAACAGACACAGGTAACACGCACAGGCCACCCCAGGTGAGCTCCATGACGCAGAGGTCACTGCCCCTTACTATCTGCTTTACTTGTGTACTGTTTCCTCATTATGAAGTGGCTAGCCTGGGGAGGGGCACGGAGCAAGCTCTCACAGGCCATCCCCAGATGGGCCCTTCAGTCCCACATGGTCACACGAGGTGGAGCTTCTGGACCCACTCCCTTGAACCTCAGCTGGGTCCACATCACTGTTCCAGGCCCACGGACTGGGGGACTTCCAATCACACTCATGACCACACAGGTGTTTCCCACAATGCCACCTTTACAAACTCCCAGTCCTTTTAAACATGCAGGAGCCGACCTAGAAGTGCCCCCACTCTAACACAAGAACATCCTGCCGATCCCGCCCATAGACCCCACCTTCCCAAACCACCGCAGCCTGCTTCCTCACCAGCCAGCCCCCGAGCCCCTAACCGGGAGGACTCCTAGAAATCCAGGAGCACCGCATACATTTCACTGCTCCCTCCAGCTCCTTTTCCTCATTTGGGACTCCGACACAGAACACCAAAAGATAACAGAACTTGTGACACCAAATGGCCGGAGTGCCACTTACATTTTGATGACAGAACAAGGGAGGTAAACAGAAATGACCATGTGTGACCGCGGATCACCTGTGGCCCATCTGTGGCTGCCCCCAGCTCGGCAGCAGACTCTGCCCGGGTGGGTGACCTTCCCCCAGGGATCACATGCTGCAGACCACGACGGCAGCACTGACAGGCCAGGCGGGTTCAGCCTCTACCACCATGTGACATCCTTCACGTCAGCTTCCTGACCCATGATACGGCAGGACTGCTGAGGAACAAGGGAGAGGACTGAAAAGTGCTCTGCAGTTTCAGCACAAAATAAATGCTCAGCCATGGTTTGCGGCTGTCATCATCAGAAGCAGAATTTTCTAAGCTCTGAGTGTAGCCACCATGTCAGGTCCTGGTCATGGGACTCAGACTCCAGGGGCTCATTTCTGATCCAGCTCAAACATCCCGTGGCAACCATGCATTCTCCAGCGCTCGGTTCAACCTAGCACGTGTATCCTGGATGCCCACGACGTGCCCAGCATCACGCTAGCAGGTACGAGAAGCGAAGGAGCCCCAACCTCAAGGAGGAGGCAGATTAATTCACAGATAGGCAGCGGGGCGGACCGAGGTGGGCTCGAGTCCCAGAGGCACTCCTCACCAGCATGGTGGCCTCGGCCAATTCCTGAAACCTCTCTGGACCTCAGTCTCCTCATCTGGCAACGGAGAGTGATGACAACTCTTTAAACAGTGTTTTCAGAGAGTAAGCACTTAATAAACTCTGGTGATCACCCGCAGGTGCGCACCAAGGAAGACGAGGGGAGGCTGGGGAACTTGGAGGCGAGGTCAGGGAGACATCAGGGGAGGTTTGGGTTGTGTAAGGTCTGCAGGAAAGGCAGGAGTGAGGAGTGGCCATTCCAGCGGGCAGGCCCCCTGGGAGGGTGGGGAGGGCGCGGTGCATCTGCGCACCCCCGGGACCCCATGACTAATGAAGCATCGTGATATACGGAGAATACAATGGATGGAGAATAGGGAGGTGTTTCTGGGGGCAGAGCAGGCCTCAAACCCAAGCTGCGATTTTCCTTCTAGTTTCAGGAGAAAGGAACTCCTGGCTGTGTGGTCTCTGGGAACCTTGTGGGCACGAGAGTCTCTAGATGAAACAGCCATTCCTGTTTCTCCAGAAGAAAACTGCACTAAGTCTGTTAGGGCTGGTGGTTTATCCTCACTAGTAACAATGCAAATGTGAGCATTGCTTTAGCATTTACAAGAACCGTATGTGACCCCGAGAATAGCTTCCCCTTAAACCCCAGCCTCACTGGGTGGGAGGCAGCTGGAGACGGAGCACATGGGCCCTGCAGCTGGTAGGTGACAGGACAGGGCCTCTGCTGACCCCATGATTCCAGATCCCACAGCGGCAGTGGCACAGGGCACAGGCTGGTGAGCCCGACTCTCTCAGAGTCCAATAACACTTGCATCAATGATGGAAGCTGCGGTTTGGCCAGTCGGGTAATTTCTACAAGCCTCTGCTTTCTGATCCATAAAATGTAGGTGATAATGGGTACCTACCTCATGGGATTGTATCAAGTGTTAAACATATATGAGATTGTTAGCACACTGCCCCACGCGCACTAGGTAACCCACAAGTACTGGCTGCTACAGTAATAATAATAATAATAATAATAATAATAATAGTGTTTATTATGATTATTGTATTTGTACTTCTAGAATAGATCTTAAACCCACACACTTCCTCTCTACTGCCATTACCCGCATCCGGGCCACCATCACTCTCAGCCTTAGACATTCTCCAAATGGTCCCTTCACCTCCACTCTATTCCCTCCAATACAGTCCTGACACTGCAGCAGGAGGAATGAACCTGTAACACATGCCACAAAACTCCCTCCCTCGTTTAAAACCCTGCAATGATTCCCCATTGTCACTCCGAGACCCCTCCCTCCCAGCTTCACAGCCCTGCGTGACCTGGCCCTGGTCCATACTTCTCCCACACCACTAAGCTTCAGCCACTTTCAGTTCATTTCCTTCACTTCCTCTTCCTGTCTCAGGGCCTTTGCACAGGCTGTTTCCCCTCCCCGTGGCATTGCTCCCGTGTGTCCGCCATCTAGGGATAGTCGTCTCCTCCTCCCCCTTTCGGCTTTCTCAGAGACAACATTCTCCATAACCACCACCTGCAAAGCATCCTGTCTCAGGGACCTCACTTATCACATTAAACAGTAAAACGATTGTTTATTCAGTCACTTGCTTTTATAAGCCATCAGTTCCAGTCTTGGGTACACACCCAACAGAAACAGTTACACGTATTCACCAAAAAGACACATACAGAATGCAAGCCGCTGTGTTTTCAGGTGACAGGACGCTATCCGATGAGAAGGACAAGTGGGCCACGAGTGCACACAACAACATGAATGAACCTGACACACATGCCGTAGAGGGAAAGAAGCCAGTCGCAAAACAACACAGTCTTTATGACTCCGTGACTCCTGGTTTGTTCAACAAACCAGGCAAAACGAGCCTATGATGTGTGAAGTCCAGACGGGGGTAAAGTTGGGGTGCAAAGGGGCGCTGCTCCTGTTTCAAACCCGCTGCTTGCCTGGGGTGCTGGTTACATCCACAGGGGTTGTTCGGCCTGTGAAAATTCACTGAGCTGTAAACTTCCAAATTGTGCACTTTCTGTAGGCGCATTACACACCAGTGAAAAGGCAAAAATCACACAGCTCGGTAAGGACGTGTGCGTTCTGGGCTGCCTGTGGCCCCTTTCCAAAGGAATACGCACCCTGGCTTATCAGGTGGAGACTACGGGCTCCTGGGAATAACCAGGAGTGACAGGAACTGGAATGCATGGGTATGACGGACTCTGAACTACCTCCCGTGGACCTGTCACCACAGTACCTCACCTGTAGCCAGGCCATCGTCCAGGGCCCACTCGGCCCTCTGGCTCCAGGCACATATTTGGTTGTCACAACTGCGGGCTGCTCACGGCACTCGTGGGTAGAGGCCCGAGATGCTGCTCCCCACACACAACAGGGAACCATGCTACCCTTGCTTTGCCGACAGAAATCTAACGGGACCCTGGTGCCCAAGGCCCTGTGGCTGATGAGCAGCAAGAACCAGGCAGGAGCCAGGGTTCCTGACCTCCGGCCCGTGGCTGGGCCTGTAGCCTCGACCCAATTTTCTGAGCCAAGCCGTCTAAACGAGGAGCTTTACAATGCCCCATCCCACCCCTCCACTGGAGATCATGAGACTAAGCACTTTCTACCCAGTTCGAGAAATCAGACAGGGAGAGCATTTTCAGGAGCAAAGAAATGCCCCGTCCTCCTTGTTATTGTGTTAGTTTTCACAGAGAACCTGGGAGAAAAAATATGATCAGCCCCAAAACATCACAGAAGCTTGCAGCACTAACGCGCGGGGCAGGGCCGCCGCTGGTCGAACAGAAAGCTCAAGAAGTGGAACATTTCACGGAGGTAGAGACAGGTCCTGGGTCATTTTTCATCATCATCTGGTCATGTTTTCCAGGGGCAGGAAGGGGGAAACACCTTTCCCTGAAGCTATTTATCTTCTTTCACCTGGAAGATCACATTTTGTAGTTGTGAAGCCTACGCGCACCATTACAACGCTTCAGCAAGAAGCTTTCTGGAAATAGCAGTCACCGTATTGATGAATCTGTACATTCAAATAGCACGGGGCCTCCAGGACGGAATATTTTTATCCAGTCACTGCAGATGGAGCCGTACACCGGCTAGACATGCCTTGGGTTATAATGAGGCTCCAACCTGTTGTTTTCCCCAGACCTCGGCCTTCTCAGCGTGAAAGGTTGACACACGGACGCACGCACACGTCCGCCACCGTCACAGTGCGCTGAGCCCGAACTCCTGGCTCAGGCCTCGTCTCTGCCAGGCAGTGCGCCGGGCCCGGGCCGCCGGGAGGGCGGGAGAGACAAAGCAGGGTCAGGACGCACCCAGACTCGCTGCCCTCAACAACCGCCAAGAGCAGCAGCAGGAGCAGGAAGGCACCGCCTCACGGGAGATCAGGCCAGGACACGCAAGACTCGTGTCACGGGGCAGCAGCGCGCAAGCAATTCCCAAAGACCGAGCTGCTCTGTCGTCGATCTGTCGTCTCACGCTCTCCGCATCCGTCCCCTACCACTCCCTCCTCTGGAACTGCAGCCCGGCCTCCTGGGGCCCTTGGCTCTCCTACTGAGCTCATCTTTGTAAACCGCAGTGTCCATCTGTCCCCAGGTGACGGGGGAGACGCACAATCCGAGTGAGACCAGATCTCAGTCGTGGGAAATGGGGCAGCGGAGCTATAGGACAGCTAGAGCTCAGTTATCCGTTCAGCGAATAATGCCTGGCCGCCTGCCCTGTGCCAGGCCTGGTCCACGGGCAAGGGGTGCACGGGGAAGGGGACGGGCCGGCGGGCCCTCGCCACTTCCACGCGGGAGGCAGGAAACAAAATGACGCGCCACGTATCCTCGAGTAGCGGGGGGCGCGGTGACCCCAAAGCGGGAGCAGCAGCAGCGACAGCAGCAGGGGCGAGAGGGGCCTGGACGGATGGGGTGCATTCAGGAGCCCCAGGGAGGCACCCCGGGGAGGGCGCCCTGGAGCAGGGCCTAACCTTCCTTCTTCCTTTTCTTTTTTTTTTTTTTTTTAGATTTTATTTATTCATGAGAGACACAATGAGAGAGAGAGGCAGAGACACAGGCAGAGGGAGAAGCAGGCTCCATACAGGGAGCCCCACATGGGACTCGATCCCGGGACCCCAGGATCACGCCCTGGGCTGAAGGCGGTGCTAAACCGCTGAGCCACCCGGGCTGCCCCCTTCTTCCTTTTCATTTCCCCTTGAGACTCAGGAGGTGGGTTCAACCCCTAGGTCGGCGGCAAGGGGAGTGGCCGTGCGGGGAGTGTGCCTCCATCAGGACTCTGCCCTTGTGGAAGCACACGGGGCACGCGGATGAATGGGTGCAGCTCCGTCCCACTAACACCCACAGCAGGCCGCCCTGCCCTCCCCTCCCAGCCACCCTCCGCGTCTGTGCTGAGTCCACCCTTCGCTGGCCCAGTCCTCCACCGGCAGCTCCTATTCATTCAGTGTAGTTCCTGCATTCTTCAAATAAGCTACTTTCCTGCCTAACCTGGCAAAGCAGCTTTCTCTTGTTTGCAACCAAGTGAACCTAATGGATGTGGAAGGTGCTTCTCAAACGAAGAAGGGCAGCACTACCCTGGGTTATTTTTCAAACAGCAGAAGTCATGCAGGATGGGTGGTGTCTCTAAGTCCCCACTGCCACGTTTTACAGGTCAAGAGGGAAAGAGAAACCTGAGGCCATTCAGCAAATCCAAAATAACCAGGGTGAGGACCCATGTCTACTGCTTCCCTACTTCAGTGCCCACATCTTAGATCCCTGTCCACTGGAAATAACAGAAAGCCTACTCAACTTTAACAAAAAGAAGCTAATTTCACCTGCATGACAGGAAGTCTAAAAAATAAGCCATTTCACAGATCTAAGGGTATCAGGGCTGAGGTCTCCACGGTTTCCCTTAGCCTTCCTTTCTGAGAGCCAAATGGCTGCCACAGCTCCAGACATCACATCACTGTTCAGGACCAGAGAGAAAAGTAAAGGGAGGTATCTAAGTAAATCCTTTTTCTCCCAAAAACCAAAGTTCTCCGGCAATTGCCCAAAAACACTTACGTTTACATAAGGCCACTCCTAAATGCCTAGCATTCTGAGAAAGTGGACATTTGCTTTTCAGCCTCTGAAGTAGACACAGAGAAGGGAGAAGAGGATCAGGAATGATGTCAGGTTTGTCAAACCAGCAGCCTCAGTTTCCTTTCTGCAAACACAAGATTGCAAACTGCTACCTACAAGAGCAGCCACTGATCCCAAACCACTCTGGGCAACCCTTACCCCTGAAGCAGGGGCTCCAGAGTCCGGCCGGTCACAGACTTCGCTTTGGGAACTTTGTAAAAAACACATTCCCAGATTCCACTTGAAAACTACAGGGTTACGGGGCAGCCCGAGTGGCTCAGTGGTTTAGCGCCGCCTTCAGCTCAGAGCACGATCCTGGAGTCCTGGGATCGAGTCCCACGTCGGGCTCCCTGCATGGGGCCTGCTTCTCCCTCCGCCTGTGTCTCTGCCTCTCTCTCTCTCTCTCTCTCTGTGTCTCTCACGAATAAATAAAATCATAAAAAAGAAAAGAAAAAAAAAACTACAGGGTCAGAATTCTGGAAACGGGGCCCAAGCACCTGTGTTTAGATGAGCTCTTTGGTTATAAAGTTGTCAGAGCAGTCCCTGCAGTCCCAGTCCCAGCTCCCATTCCCTTTCTGTGGGCCTGTTTGTGACAGTCCCATGTGGATCCTTCCAGAAACAGTCTGAGCATATACAAGCATGGGCCTGTATCTCCTGCATCACCTGCCCACCCCTGCGCCCTCCTCCAGCTTCCCCTTCGCAGCTACAGAATTTACTGACCAGGATCCAGCTGTGGATTCACACTATGTGAAGAATCAGTGGAAGCTTCCGCCTGGATGCCGGGGATGCGGGTTCAGCCAACACCTCAGAAACAGCGAACCTTCAACACAGACTGGAAAGCAGCACCTGCTTTCCTTTCTAGCCTGTGACCTTCTGAGGGGCAGGGATGATGGGTCAGTTGCCTCCTTGTGTACCCCCAGGCTCCAGCCCACAGCAGGCGCTCACCAAATGTATATGATCCTGATTTCATTCCTGTTATTCCCCCGAGGGCACCTCAGAATCACAGCTGCGGCCATAAGAGTTAAATTTGTCCCCCGATTCTGAAATTGCATGTGGTCCATTCTGCACCACGCCAGGCACGGAGACAGAGGGAAAGCACGTGGTCCCGGCTTTCAGAGACCCTTCTCCCCCAGGATAAGGACAGATGTGCACAGCGTGAGGTTAGGCAGAAGGGGGGAAACCCTGGAGCAAACATACACAGGGTGGGAGAGCGCGGGTCGGGGAAACTGCCCACTGCTGGGACCTCTTCTGAGCACTGGTCTCCCCGGACTCTGACACCTGTGCGCCCCACCCCCCATCAAGGAAAGCCGCTGGGGAATGAATGAATGACAGCGACCTCCTGGTAGCTGCCAAACCATTCCACCTGCTGCATTTCAGGAAGGCGGAGCAGCCCAGCAACCCGAGCCTCTGTCAGCACCTGTAAAACGGGGTCAGGAATATGCCTCCCTGGGGGAGCCACCCTGAGGAGTAAATGGGCAAACCCCCAGATACGGGTGAAAACAGTGAGCGCCCAATCTATATTAGCCAGGACTGCACTGCCTGCTTCACTCTGTGCACGAGCAAGCGCCACCTGTTTACGCAGAAGCCCGTGCTCACACCCTGTCACCTGGGGGTGACACCTGTCACTCGTGTTCCCACAGCACCACACTGCCTTGGCCCCGCATCTCCCTGGAATCCTGAGACCAGGACACGTCAAGGCATCGGTTCTCGTCGCCCAAGACACAGTCTCACAGAAGAACAGGAGAAGCCGTGGCAGAGCGGGCGCGCAGTAGGCGCTTGCTAACCTCCGATGAGCTGAAGTAAAGGTACGTGCAGGATCTACATGAGGGTTCACTTCTTCTCCTTAGTCAAATTCCTGCTCTCCTTTCCTTTTAACTTCTTTCCCCTTACGCTTTCCTGAGAGCTGAGCCAGGTAAAAGATCCAATTAGGCCGTGCAGCATGAACTCCATGTAATCGGGCCATCCTGTGCTCATTTTAAAGGCAGATATAAAGGACGTAGATTTCTAAAATTCAACCCTCATTTTTAAATATTGATTATGTGCCAGGTACTGGGGATATGCAATTTCTAAAACACCCTCTGCTCTCCGAGACTCCTGGAAACTATGGGGAGGGTGGGGGACTGTTCTTAGACGGTGAAGGGAGGGCCCAGAGATAGACATGCAAAGGCCTATGGCAGCAACCGGGGATAAAACATTTAGTGGGGTTAGTTGAAGCCTCAAAGGAGTGACTTTGCAGAACAGAGTCTTGAAGGGCGATTAAGAGTTTGCAAGGATATCCACTGGAGAAAGAGCATCCCGTGAAATGAAAGGATCATTTGCAAAACTCTACGAGAGCACACAGCCTGTTCATGGGACCACAGGTAGTCCGGGAGAGGCAAGGATAGACGGGCCTACGCCCCTCGCCGTTTCTGCATCCCTGGCAGGTATAACCAGTCAACCACGGCCTGGCCCCGGGGAGCTCTGACCCAGCCCGGGGTTCCTCCAGAAGGGCGCCCAGCAGCCTCCTCCACAAGAGCTGGAACGGGGACAGGGAGCAAAGGCCACAGGGTAGGTTGGGGTGCAGGGGAAGTCACTGTTGCTTCTCAGCAGAGGGGTACTTAGCTTCTGTCACTGCTCTGGAAACTCTGGTGTCACTGGAGAGGATGGATGAGAGCAAGGAGGGGAGGGGAAGGCAGGGAGAGGGAGGACGGGGAGGGCAGCGGACAGCAACTCCAGGCAGCCAGAGCACCCCGAGAGCTGTGGACTCCACAGGGGCGAGGCGAGGCCAGAGGGGCCCTCTGGGGGAGGAAGGGGAAGCATCAGGTGTGCCTGAAGGTGGGGACTCAGGAGTCAGGAAAGCCCTAAAGTGGGGCTGGGAGCTCCGAGGAGGACAACCTGCCGGATGCCAGCCTTAGAGGCGGTGAGCAGGGGCCCCGCGGAGTCTGGCGGACCAGATGGAGACCAGGCCCACCAATTCCCCACAGCACCACCTCGGCCACAGTGAGTACCACTCGGGCACGGCTCTGGAGTTGGGGCACCCGGGGTCCAGCTCCGGCCTGGCTGGGAACCCCCGTCACAGCTGTCCAACTCCCCAGCACTGAGCTCAGACGCGGCCAGTGCCGGAGCCGCGACAAGGACACCGTGTGAAGCACTGAGGGATGCCCCAGGCCCCATGGCCTGCGAATGGCGGGGTGCTGTGGCATCATCCTCCGGCCTTGTCACCAGGCTGCCCCCAGGGTCCCCCCACCCGCTACGTCCCCCTCCTTCCTGCTTTGCTCACCTCTTGCCTTCCAAACCTGAGTCTGCTTCGGGCTGGGGTTCAACAGTGAGAGGCAGTCCTGGGCCTTGAACCCTGGGCTCCTGACCGCCCGCCGCCCTCAGGCACGACCGCAGGGTGTCCACTCCCTGAACCAGCCCAGGGTCCTCGGTGGGGCAGCCCCGCTTCCTGCACCTCACATTCCAGGTGATGCTGAGACCAGCCCGCCTCCGCCCACAACCTTGGGCTGAGATGAGACACGGTCGCAGCCTGGACACATGCACCGGGTCTGCACGGCCCCCTGCGGCCCCTGCAGCCCCTGGCAGTTCTGGGAACGCCCACCCTGGAAAGGCCCAGCGATCTTCTGAAAGGTTTCTGTTCAGGAAATGCAGAAGTAGCAAGCAAGTACCAAGCATCAGGTTTTCAGGGAGCCCAGAGCGCTCCCCTCCCCGGGCCTCTGTTAAGGCTACAGTAAGCACCAGGAACCTCCTCTCCCGTGGAATCAGCGTCCACACAAAGAAGTAAGTCAACTTAACAACGTGGACAGAGCAGAACCGCGCTCTCGGCTGATGTACGACCACCGACCCACGCACCGGCCCTCGCCGGGAAGAGGCCGAGGCCTGAGGCGCCGGTTAGAGACACCAGGGAGGGGGGCAGCCTGACGGGGGCTTGCTCCCCGCTGGGCTTCATCACCCCAGAACACCTCAGCATCTTCACTGGGATTCATCAAGGTTGCCGCCTCCCAGCACCTTCTGTGCTGAGGAATGTGTGGGTGCTCTTTGCCTCTAAAAGGAGGCATGAAATAAAAAATAATAAAATAAAATAAAATAAAATAAAATAAAATAAAATAAAATAAAATAATAAAATAAAGGAGGCATGAAATAAAAATCTCTAAGGGCCAAGCATCATCTGCTGATGGCTCCCTGCCGGTCTTCTCTCCCCTTCCAGAGCAAGTCCAGGCTGACCAGTGCTCTTGCCTCAGGGCCCCGTGCTTTGCTTCGAGCTGGCAGGGGGCTCAACCCGGGGCGGGGCGCAGCGGGCCTGCCGGGCCTCCTCCTGCTGATCCCCTTCGCCTTGTGTGGGCTGCTCCCGCCAAGCACACTGGGGCCCTTCCCAGGTCAGGAAGCCGGACTGTGCAAACCCACCCATTTTACCCCGCAGCCCCGCCCCGGTTAAGGCCTGGGGAGAGCACTCGGATTCCCTACCACCCTGGATCTGGCCCCCTGGGGGAGACACACCCAAAAGCCCAGGAGGGACACCCCCTCCCTTCCCCCACACTGAAAACCCCACACGGGCACCACTTGTTTTGACCCTGGAGATGAAGCACCAGTGTGCACAGGACCACAGAGGCCAATGCCATCCGGGATGCTTAATTGTACAAAATTATCATATAATTCCCCATTTGTTCTCTTTGGATCAAGAGTGTTTTTTTCTCTTTTTTTCTTTTTTTTTTTTCCAAAGAAAGAGATGGGAAAAAAAAAAAAAAAAAAACTAAGCTGAAACCTAAATTATTTCTTCTCTCCTGAAGTACACGGACTGGATGCACATTGTTGGAAATTCTCAAAGACTTATTTTCAAAGGATGAAATTCTAAAGATTTCAAAAAAGATGGTCAAATATAATCTTTTCTTTTTTCTTCTGAAGAATAGTGGATCACAAAGTTATCTGAGTTTTACAGCCGGGAAGGTAAGGGAACGTCGATCTGGGCTGTCTCGGTATAAACATTAAAAACGCCTCTGCCCGCCTGCGTGAGCAGTTTAATTTCCTTTTGTTTTGTAATTACGATGCTTCCCGCGGGCAGGAGGGACAGGAGGGGCAGGAGGGGCAGGAGGGACAGGAGGGGCAGGAGGGCAGGAGGGCAGGAGGGGCAGGAGGGGCAGGAGGGCAGGAGGGGCAGGAGGGCAGGAGGGGCAGGAGGGGCAGGAGGGCAGGAGGGGCAGGAGGGGCAGGAGGGCAGGAGGGGCAGGAGGGCAGGAGGGGCAGGAGGGGCAGGAGGGGCAGGAGGGCAGCAGGGGCAGGAGGGCAGGAGGGGCAGGAGGGGCAGGAGGCCAGAAGGCCAGGAGGGCAGGAGGAGCAGCCCAGAGCAGCTGCAAGCAGCAGCCCCGACCCCCCACACACCCTCCCCGGCTCCCTGCTGGAAGAGCAAAGGCAGGGCTTGGTGCCCCACAGGACACAGGGTGAGGACGGTGCTGTGGGGAGAGCCGGGGGCCAGCGGACGGCTGGACTGTGCGCACTCCGCGTGCTCCAGCAAGGGCTCTGACTGTAGGGGTGACCCTGGGGGGCCATTACCTCAAGAGCCCACGGGATGTTCACCACAGTACTCCTTCATGGGGAGATACAAAAGCCACCTAAAGCCCAGTGATGGGCTGCGCAGATGCACCAGGGCCGGCCCGGGCGCGGAGCCCAACCAGAGCACGGAGCGTGCGGAGGAGGAAGGGGCAGACTTCCAGGGCAGCATGGCACGTGAGAGAAGCGACTCTGCGACGTCCCCCCGACGCAGCCTTTCCTAAGGACCTGTGCTCGGGCCCCGACGGCAGGGTCTCCATCCTTATTTGAATAGTGTCGCTGACGTGGGTTCCCCGGGGAGTTACTGCAGGTGCCACTTGAGGCCGTGCCCACGGGGTCCTCGGCGTCTCTGGAAGGCAAGCCTCCTCCATCCTCGGGGCCCTGAAACGCCCCGGCTCTGCCCTCCCCGTGCTCCACGTTGGGGCTGCTCCTCCCATCTCGCGGGCATCACTTTGGCAACGAGCCGTTGAATGCGGCTCTGAATCTTCTCCTTTGCAGGAAACATCGGTTTTCGGTCTGGGCTTTTGGGCACACGCTGCTCCTCCCTGGTTTTCTGAAGTTCCCGCACGCGTCCTGGGGGGCCGTCCAGGCTTTCTCCTGCTCCCTGTGCTCTCCCCGCAGGGATCTCTGTGGATTTCTTGTCCTTTTCCCTTGCAGCCCCCATACTGCCCCTCTTCTGTCCTTGTGAACTCTCTGGATGCCCAAATTGCCCCTGCCATGGGTCCTACAGCTCTGCCGCGTGCTGGGATTCCTGTGGCTCTTCTGCCCCCTCCCCCCGGAGCTTCCCAGTCAGATCCCCACTCAGAACTTCTTGGAGCTGTGGTTGGCATTCACGCCGGAGGTGCCGCACCCCTGTGAACCCCTCTGTGCGTCTAGCTGGGCCCATTCTGGGGTTCATGCCACTGTGTGACCTCCGCTTTTAGTTTTAGCTTTTCCACCTGTTGCCTTTGGAGCCCACACGTGCCTAGCGTTGGCTTTCAGGTGTCTGCTGATGCAGATCTGCTGACCTTTCTGTCAATCCCTGCTTTGCTGCCTGTTCCATATATTGATGCTGGGCTCCTGCTGGGCAGACTGAAGATCTCGTTGCCTGGGCGTGGGGTTCCCTGGTCCTCCCCAGGCCTGGAGCTCCCTGGCCTTGAGCCCTCACCAACTGCCCTGGCTCAGGGAATGCCCACTTCTACTTAACTCACTGGGGAAGGGAAGAGCCACCCCATCTAATTTATTAATTAAAGACCCTCCGTCAATCCCAGGAACAACCCCTGCCCCTGCATCTCCGGGACTTTCAGTTCATTTCTTACCTTCCCAGCTCCCTCCTCTGTGCAGGCTCCAGTCTTGTTTCAGTGGAAGTCTGATTCCATTTGCTCTCTAACTATTAAGACTTTCTGGCCCTTTGCTGTCTCTTTATCTTGTTTGGATTTTTCAAAATATCTTTTTGGGCTTTCCAAATAAGATGTGGTTTAATATGTAAAAAATAATAATAATAATAAAAATCCCTGTGGTTCTACACCCTTCCTTCTCACCTTCAATGAGAAGACAGTACGAAAATGCACAAAGTCATCATCACCGCCCTCCGAGTGTGGAATCCGTGGTCGGCATATCCCCCAGTGGGGTTAAAGGGCATTTCATGGAGTCACCTAGCTTAGTTCTGCTTCCTAGCATTATTGGGTTTGGAGAAGTTACTCTAAATAAATCCAAATGATAAATGTCAGATCATAACAACTTATTTTATATGAAATTTGGCAATAACTCTTCACTTGTCAAAAGAAACACATACTCAGAATGAACCAATTAATCTTTTTCCTCCTTTTTTTCTCTTCCCTTTCATTAGCAATAAATTGTAGTTAGAGAACATTTGGACCCAAAGTTTATAAAACCTTGCTAAATAAAATATTTAAAAGCCTAAGTTTTTTCTTTATTACAACCCAAGATAATCTTCATGTTAAACCTAAAAGTTGGGTTTGGTTGCCATGCCAGAGAGTTCTGCAGGGTGAGTCTTTCAGATTTCTCACTGAATTCTTTATTCACATTCAGTGTTCTCCAGGCACAAGAGAAGCTTACAGAAAGAAAGCATTATTAAAAAAAAAAAAAAAAGGAGAAGAAAGCATTCATTTCACAGGCTGTTTTTCCTGGGTCATAGCTTAGGAAGGAGCATTCTGACCTAGCCTTCCATCTTCAGTGTCTTTGGGCAAGGAGCAGACATCAGCTGTTGAGATGATAAAGACGACGATGATGCCATTTGCTTTTATCTGGTCATTTGTACATAATCTCGGGAATACACTGGGCAATGATCCTGACAAGCAATTGAAAATGCAAGGTGAACAGTCCAAACAGCCATTCTAATACAGACACTGGGAGAGTGTAATTTCTTTGAAAGCAACCTCAATGTCAAATCAAAGTTCCATTTCCAACATGCGCTTGAGGCATTCACTGGAAGCCTGAAAGAAATGCCTTTCACAGGTACTGAGATACAGATTGTAACTCAAATTCCTTGTTTCCACTCTCGGTTCTCTTGTGGCCATTCTCCACGCAACAAGAAGAAAGACCCTCTCAAAACATGCACCAGATCTCGCCACTCCCAACCCGCAACCTGTTGATGGTCTCCCAACATCTTTAAGATACCCAAAGTTGCCAATGTGGTTAACATGGCCCTCTGTGACCCAGCCCCTGCTCTCCTCCAGCACCCACCTCGTCTTACCTGCACATGGCTGCGGCCACACTGGCCTTCCTGATGCTCCTCAGACACCCTCCCAGAGTCACCTCCTTCACCTTTTCCTGCCGCTTCACCCATATGACTGCTTCACACCATGGAGGTTTCTACTCAAAAGTCACCAGCACAGGGGCCCTCCCAAGCACCCCACAGTGTCCACAGGAGCTCCCTGCACTCTCCGGCTCCCTTTCTGCTCTGTTTGTCCTCACAGGGCTTTCTTGCCCTCTGATCTCATCGACTTCTCTGCCTGCTTCCTGTCTCTATGTCAGAACTTATGTTCCAGGAGAACAAGGACCACATTTTGCTCTCTGCTATAGGCCCTGTCTAGAACCTTGCTAGCAATCAGGACGCGCCCCATGAAAATGAGTGAGTGAAGGAAGGAAAGAACACTGCTGCCTAATGAAATCTGCCTATCTCTCAAACAGATAGGTAGATTCAATTGCAGGTGATTCATCTGGCAATAAAACATGGCAAAAGCATTCCTTGAGAAGCTAAACACAGAATCACCATATGGCCCAAGAGGTCCACTCCTGCATGCCGACCCTGAGGAACTGAAGATGGGGCTCAGACGGACACTTGCACACCAACATGTATGGCTGCCTGAGTGATGATGGCTGAGAGGTGGAAACAGCTCCAATGTCCATCAACAGATGAATAAGCCAAATATGGTCCACACATACACTGTATTATTTAGCCCTAAGGAAAGGATGAAATTATGAACATGGTGCAACAGGGATGGACCCTGAAGACACCCGGAGCAGAAAAAGAGACACACGAAGACACCGCACAGTCCCTCTGATTTGAGGTGTGTGGGGCAGTCAGCTCCACATGCAGAAGGAGCAGTAAGGTTTCGGGGGACTGCAGGGGGAGGAGAGAATGGCTCTTACCATTCAACAGGTATAGAACTCCTGTGTGGGAGGATGAGAAGTTCTGGGGATGGAGGTGATGATGGTCTCGCACTGCTGGGAACGCACCTGGTGTGACGCACTCTGCTTATGTACGTGTAATAAACAGGTTTGTGCGTGCACATACACAGAGCAGTTATTCTATTTGCCTTGATCTTATGAAATTAGATGAAGTTACCCTGAGATTTTTATTAGATGAATCAGCACCAGTAAGACTCTTTTACCATCTGCTTATGTTAAAATCCTTATAAAAAAAAATTCCTGATTTAACATTAGTTATTGGTTTTATAAAGATGAGCTGATAATTATGTACATAAGCCAGGGATGACTGATTTATTATGCAAGCAAGAGAAAACACATCAGATGCTGAATTATTTTTCCCAATGTCATTTGTGAATATTACTCGAAGTTTTTATCCATATATTACTTCTGTTCCCTCAAGATAAAAAATAAAATCACTTCTACAAATGTTTGTCAAAATTGCGAGCACTTTAACAAATAGCTTTCAATATAGTACCTTCTAACATGTCGTTAAATATTCTCCTTTGAATATAATTCAGACCTTTCCAGTTACATCAGGAAATTCTCTAATATATTTCCATAAATTACAATAAATAATGTCCTTTTAAACTTCTGGGGGGTTTTCAACTAATGTGTGATGTGAGTAATTCAAGTTCAGCTCTCTACTCTCACTGGGGGTTCCTGGTTCTTCATACCAGCCATGCTCATTAGGGACAGAAGCTACCTGCCAGGGGCATTTCAAAGGATGCCAAACCTGTGTGTGGTCATCGTGGGTGGAGAGGAGGTAGGGGATGGAGGTTTGAAAGCCTGATTTCATACTGCTCTGGGACCAGGCCACCTTTGTAAAACCTCCTCAGAGCAATTACAAAAGCATTTGCATCCATAAGCACACAATAAATACTATTTGACTGACTACCCCAGGGGTGTCCCCAAGACTGCTACCCACCATCCACGAAGAAATGGGATTCTAGGTGTCACGAGGACAAACGTTCATTTGTCATACATTTTTTAAAATGAATTATAGCAATGAAGGTAACAATATGAAACATTCCTTTAAAATAAATACATTGAAATTTAGAATGGTTATTGAAGGACATGGCGGTATAGGATTTAGAGAAAGTCCACAAACGACTGGATTTGGGGCCACACTACACTAAGTGAATGTTCCTTATTCGCCATCAGAAACCAGAAGCCGGGAGAGAGAAGAGGGGGCCCTACCCAGCCAGTGCTGGAATCTAGGCCTGCCAGCCAGAGGCTGATTCTGGAGCACAGTAAGGAGGAGACTCGGTGTCATGGTGGTGGGGGCTGGAACTGGAGTAGGAAGGAGTGTGTCCCTTTCTTCCCCAGTTTTGCAGTCTCCTGTTATTGGGACCCCAAGAAAGCCAGCTGACAGAGGAGAAATGGAGCTCATGGAGCTCCATGGCATGACAAAGCCATGTATGGACGGTGGGCAAGGAGCCCAGTTGGCCTATACTGACTGCTCTTTGAATGAAATGGTCCTTCCGTGCCCCCACCTCCAGCCCACTAGACACACCTGCTCCAACATGAATCCCTAACATCTTCATGGCACATCTTGTCATTCTAGCTCTTCCACAGATTCCTTCTGCACTTGGAGCTGGGGTCCCCTAGCCCAGCACTGTTCTAGGTCCATGGTATGTACACCATCTTGCCAACAAAATTCTTGGCTCTCTCACCTAGGGTGGCTGCCTACTTGCATAGACTGCTCAGGCCACCAAGTGAAGCTCCAGACCTGGAGTAAACCGTCGTGTATGAACCTTAGAGGCTGGCATAATTCAATCTAGAGCTCATATACCTTACAGGTCTAGAGAACAGTTGTATAGTATTAGGGTCAATTCTCCATCATAGCAGGGATTCTAGGAGAACCTGGCACCCAACTGCATGTCCATCCATCTGTCAATCTTGGCTAAGTTACTGTCCTTGCTCTGCTTCACTTTCCATATCCATCAAATGGGTTTAACAGTGGTATCTACCTGATGTTAGGTTTTGAGAGGATTACATGAGATAATCCAGGTGAGGAGCTGGATTTGCTCTGTGCTAGCTCTTTGCAAATGTTCCCTCAACATCAGCCAATTAGAAAAGAAATCAAGGTTGAAAAATGAAACTATAATCATTTGTCTGAAAGAAAGACATCAGACAAATCCCAGCTGAGGAACAGACTACAAAAGCCCTAGCCAGTTCTCCCCAGTTGCCACAGTCCCCCAAAACAAGGAAAGTCTAAGAAACTGTCGCGGCCCAGAGAAGCCTAAGGAGACATGATGAATACAATGTCATGTGGTGTCCTGGCTGGGATCCTGGACCAGAAAAAGGACCTGAGGAAAAAAATTGGTAAAGTCTGAATGAAGTATGGACTTTAATTAATAATGTATCAGTACTGAGTCATTAACTGTAACAAATGTATCACACTGATAGAAGATGCTAATAATAGGGGAAACTGGATTTGTGGTAGATGAGAGATCTTCATACTATCTTAGCAGTTTATAAATCAAAACTATTCTACAATAAAAGTTTACCAAAAAAAAACCCCAAAAACAAATAGAAAAAAAAATTAAGTCTTTCTGTCCCGAAGACACACAGTTGGCATCAAACAAAGCTCTGGTGTGGATGCACTTGTCAGTGAGCTGGGGCCCTAGCCTCCATCCGTTCTGAGCCATATCCAGTCATTATTTAAGCCAAGTACAGACCTGGAAGATCAGAGGCTGGATGGCGAGTTCCTGCAGCTGGGGATTCAGGTCTGCAGAATCATTTAAGTGGAAGTACTGTGATGGAGAAGGGACCCAGGGGAACAGCCACCCGCAGGTGAAAAGCAGAGTCTGGGAGACCCAGAACCTGCTTGTCCATAAGTCACTTTAAAAAAAAAAAATGCTTTGTGTATCCACAGCAAGTGAGGTCACTGCAGCGGCCAAGGCCCTGGCTGTGGAAAGGCTCTAGGGCAACACAGGGTGGTTAGGATGGCAGTTATCTGCCCAGACCTTCTGCCCAGAACAACTGTAAGCCTTGGCAAGACGTTCCTGTGAATGGTGCCATCTCCTCCTCTGTTGGGGCTCTGCGTGGCCCACAGAAGCCATGGTGACACAGGGGCCCTTCCTCCCCCCAGCAGGGCCACAAGCATTCAGAAAGCAGAGGCTGGATCAGCCTGGGGTTCCAGCATTGGACTGTGGCAGATCCTGTGGGACTGTGCCTACTCTGGCCAGACTCTGGCACCTTGTCTCTCCAAGGAGCTCAAAGCATCTGATTTCAAACAGTGAGGTGGAAGGTGGTCAACATCTGTGCACCTTGCTAGAGAGACCACAGTTTGCCATCAGTGTCCCTAGAGTCACTCCTGCATCTCATATATTTCACAAAGACTCATGAAGCATCAGCCCAGGGACGCCCCAACTGGACAGCAGTAGGGAGAAGTTAATCTTGATCTCTGCATCTCTTGCCACCTGGATACGTGTTCATCCTCCATTTCTCAGCATTGATGTAGTGGGCAGATGTCTCTGCCCATGGCCAAGTAAGTGTTCCCTTCTTCTGGCTGTGCCCTCGTTTTGTATTAAGGTCCCACCTATTCCCCATTTTCAGACCTGACCCTATCTTGTTTCCAGGAACAGGTCCCCTGTCCCATATCCAATTACAGAAATTAGTTCAGAGGTAGACACGTAACTAAATCCAGTTACATAACATCATCCTTCTCTAAGGGTTTGCTAGATTTATGCTCTCCTTCTAGTGCTGGGCTGGTAGGATGTGAGCCTAGAGCTGCTGGTAGCACCTCTGCTATGACTTGGAGAGATCCCCTGAGTAGGAAGCATCCTGGAAATGAAACTAGCATCATGGTAGAGACAGAAAAGCAGGATGACGCCCGGGTTGGCCAGGACTGTAGACAATTACTTCCCCTTAACTTCACCTAATCCTGTTTGAGCTGGATTTTATTTGTTTTGCCTAACAAGTCCCGCCAAATGCACTCACTTTGATGGAACTGTCAAAACCGAAGCAAGGGAGTTACAGTGACCCTTGCTCTGCCACATGATACCATCCTGCTTGAAACTGAATGAGCTCGCCAACGCTCTGTCTTCAGAAAACTTGAAGGAACATTGGGGAAATACTTCCTTTCTACAAAGTGGTGGGGCCTCTCCCCTTCCCTGGCTTTAAGAAGATGGCAACTTAAAGAAGAAACATCTGATTCATAACGTCTTCTTCCACAGACATCAGCACTCTGTTCTCTAGATGGGAGGCCCAACTGGTGATTCAAAACCCAGGAAAAAGCACCTCCAGAACATACAGTCCTGGGAATAAAGGGAATGTGTGTCTAACAAGTTTGAAAAACACTGGGTTTCAGAAAATTGATCAAGTGTCTTTTGTGCAGGGTCTCTAAGAGACCTCAACGTGCTAATAGTGCACACAATTCTACACAGAGGCGACATGGATTCCCTTATCCAACCACAGAACAGCTCGTTTTTAATAAAATATGGTGCAGGACTGGGTTGTTGTTGTTGTTGTTGTTGTTGTTTTCTGGAAGCCAATAGACTAAAAATTCTTTTTACAAGACTTTCTCAAAGTCTTACGCCTCACAACTCCTAACCAGTACTACAATCTCCCACCTCCCCAACAAGCCTGCTGGAATTCCCGGCAGAGGTGGGGGGGTGGAGTGTGGCAGACAGGGGGTCCCCAGCTCATCCTCTTTCGAACTTTACTTTGAGCAGATCTTCCCTGCAAATCTCTCCACAACATTTCATGCTGAAGAAAAGCATCCCATTTTTGATGATTTCAAAGCCATTGGAAAAATTAAAAGTAGCCGCTCCCAATAAAATATCCTGTCTTGTCTTTGGTGGGGACAAATATGCACAATGACCTCATCTCTCCTTAAGTATGAACATTTCACCTCAACCCAGTGGAGCCAAGGGGCAAGCACCTCCCGCAGACCGTTCCCCACATACAGCCTTTTCTTCCAACTCAAAGGAATCATTTGGATACGTCTCATCTGAAGCGCTTTCCTTTTGAAGTACCTTTGAAGTGTTTCATCTCCTTTTGCCTTTCTTTTTGATAAAACTGTTCCTTCTTAAACTTTCAGAGACATCCCAATTCTTAGAGTAAACTCTTGGGTAATTTTTAAGGCAATTTTAAGGGAGTTTGTCTGATGTGACACATGCGGTAAGGACCACTCCCTTTCTTGGACTTCCTTGATAGATCTCTTACTTGGTTTGAAAACAAATGGTGGCATGGAAATTAAAAGTAATGGAAGAGGAAACAAATGATTTGGGATTTTTTTTTCACTTCGAAGAAAATCAAATTAATATACCCAAGGTTTGAATATAAATAATAGTGAAAGGGAAAATAAGGGAAGGGAGAAGAAATGTGTGGGAAATATCAGAAAGGGAGACAGAACGTAAAGACTGCTAACTCTGGGAAACGAACTAGGGGTGGTAGAAGGGGAGGAGGGCGGGGGGTGGGAGTGAATGGGTGACGGGCACTGGGTGTTATTCTGTATGTTAGTAAATTGAACACCAATAAAAAAAAAATCTTTAAAAAAAAATATACCCAAGGTTTGGGGTAAAATGTTTTCATTGTTCCCACAAGTTTAGAAAATTGAGTTCTCCTAAGGGCCATGAGGTTTCTCACCAAGAGCCTGTGAACTTTTACCAGAGGGAAGGGCAGCAACAACACGGGCTGTTTCCACTCTCTTGCAGCCACCACCCCACCTGTTCGCCTCCAGTGTTTTCTCGACTATGGTGGCTACAGGACACCCACAACCAGGAGACGGAGGATCCCCACCCTCGACTCCCCTTCTCTGAGGACTGGAGCAGTTAGGTCTCTCCAAAGAGGGCATTAAGTCAGGATGCCCCACCACTGCTTAGTGGGGTGAGGGTGGGGGGATGTGAACTCCAGCTGGGACAATCTCAGTGAGTGCTCACGCTGGCTCGTGCTCTCTCTCCAGACACTTTGTTTTCACTGCTAATCAGAATGACACAAGAAGGGAGAAAGGCTGATCTGATTCACACCAGGTACACTGAGCCGAGTGGCATGAGTGGGGGTTCCCGCGCCCGGGACCCCAGCTCTGCCCTGGATGGTGCCCCTGCCCCAGCCTGGTTCTCCAGCCTCCCCACTGACTTCCCACTAGATCCCTCTCCTGCAGAATCAGACTTTGTGCCCTGATTAAATGATTCCCTCTCACCTGGGAAAAGGCAGCTGGAAATCCTCTGGGACCCCTCATGGCATCTCATCCCCCACCCCCCACTGCCACAAGAGGCTGTGGTCCCGCCTTGCAGGATACCCAGATGAGCCCCCACCCCAGGGCAGGCAGAGATGCCCCTGTGCTGCCCTGGCTGTGGACACGATGGCACAACTCAAGTGGGAAGTGTGTGTGCTCTGGGCAAGGCAATCCAGTTTGAACCCCAGCTCTGTGACCGCCATGTGACCTCGGGTGAGCTACCTAACCCTGTGTGCCTCAGTTTCCTCCTCTGTAAAACACAGCTAGTGATCTTATTTTATCTCTCAGGCTTATTTTAAGATTAATTTATTTCAGAGGGCGGGGTAGGGGGAAGGGCAGAGGGAGAGGAGAGAGATAACCTCAAGCAGACTCCAGGCTGAGCACGAAGCTCAGACCCTGAGATCACGACCTGAGCAAAAATCAAGAGTGGGACACTCACTTGACTGAGCCACCCAGGAGCCCCTCTCAAAGGCTTGTTTAAGGATAGAACTAGAGGGTATGATGCTGAGTGAAATAAGTCAATCGGAGAAGGACAAACATTATATGGTCTCATTCATTTGGGGAATATAAAAAATAGTGAAAGGGAATAAAGGGGAAAGGAGAAAAAATGAGTGGGAAATATCAGAAAGGGAGACAGAACATGAAAGACTCCTAACTCTGGGAAACGAACTAGGGGTGGTGGAAGGGGAGGTGGGCAGGGGGTGGGGGTGACTGGGTGATGGGCACTGAGGGGGACACTTGATGGGATGAGCACTGGGTGTTATTCTATATGTTGGAAAATTGAACACCAATAAAAAATAAATTTATTTAAAAAAGGATTAATGACTTAATAGGCATAAAGCAGAGAGTGCAGTGCTGGCCCAATACTCCGTCCATAAGCGTCAGTGGCTTTATTCTTACTCCTCTTGCTGTTGTTAACACTATCATCATTCCTGCTGTCCCCTCCAGCCTGCACGTTCTCTCTGGTTCAGGCTGTGGCCTTTGGTTTACAGATCAAAGCTGATTCCGCTAGCTCCTTGAGAGCTGATCTCTCTCACACAGAGAGAGACTCAAAAAGCCAAGCTTTTACAGCTGAAGTGCAAGACCAAACGCCAACATTTTCGCTCTGGTAATTCAGTTCTGTGGTTAAGAACCCAGACTTGAAGTCAAACCACACAGGTTCAAATCCCAGCTCTGCCAGTTGGCAGCTGTGGACAGAAGGGGTGACACAACTTCTCTAAATGTGCCCTGGATTCTCAAATCTGGGTCATCACCACTCGTGGGGTTGAAGTAAGGATCAGCACTGGATAACGCAAACAAAAGGTTTCTCGGGAAGCCCAGCACCTATTAAGTGTCAAATAAATAGCAGCAAATGTCCAATAATCATCATGGTAACT
This sequence comes from Canis lupus baileyi, assembly GCF_048164855.1. Classification (NCBI taxonomy): domain Eukaryota; kingdom Metazoa; phylum Chordata; class Mammalia; order Carnivora; family Canidae; genus Canis; species Canis lupus. Next base: position 46,806,065 of record NC_132863.1, on the reverse strand, counting down.
GGAAAATTTTGCCTCTGCATGACCAAGGCTTCTCTCGTCACAGAAATGAGAAGCCAAATCATATTCAGAATATCACTTGTTCAATTTTACAATGAAAAGTAACCCTGACCGAGAAGAGAAGGCATACAGTCCCCATGACTTCTGCATTCTCTCTCTATAGACAGACCAGTGGGGACCATCAACTATAACCAGCAGTACCTGGGGATCCTGGAAAGGCTAGAGGTTCTGAATACTTAATGTCATCAGGCTAAGAAGATGCATCAGCCTCACATGACAGGCTTTGCCACTCCAGACAGAAGTGGTTCCAAAGGCTAAGCTCTCTCCACTCCCCACAGAGGCTCTGAAGGAAACTTCCAGGGTTTGCCAGTAGGATTCCTGCTTAGCTCTGCTTCTCTGACAGAGCAAACCTTATTTGAAAAGCACAAACTCGCCTTAGATATGATAATGGATTCAATCAGGCCCCAGCTGAGCCAGTCTCCTGCCTGCCTCCTCAGCTGGCTGTGATGCTGTTCTATTTCTGAGGCCAACTTATGCTGGTATTGCTAAATTCTGGGGGATGAGAAGGGTACCTCAATCTGGCCTCCAAACACTGTTCACAGCTGAACACTTAGGACAGTGTAAGTGTGCTTGGATCACTTCAACTTCCAAAGCTGCTTGTGGAACTGAACTCCATTGTTAAACGTTACATCATGTTTCTGCACAGAGAAACAGTACCGGCTTCTACTACGGGGTGTCCTGCTATGTCACTGTGGTAAGTAGTTTACATATGATATCTTATTCAATCTTTTTTTTTCTTTGTTTGAGAGAGAGAGAGAGAGCAGTGTCAGGGGTGGAGGGGGGGCGAGGGGGAGCGGGAGAGAGAGAGAGAGAATCTCAAGCAGACTCTGCACCCAGCACAGAGCCCAACACAGGGCTCGATCCCATGACCTTAGGATCATGACCTGAGCTGAAATCAAGAGCCAGACTCTTAACCAACTGAGCCCCCCAAGTGCCCCACATCTTATTCAATCTTAAATCAATGAGCAAGACAGACCACTTTATGCTGAGTGATATTAGTCAATTTCAGAAGATTGTACAGTGTACGATACCATTCACAGAACATTCTTGAAATGACAAGATTATAGAGATTATAGAGACCGAAAACAGGTTAGTAGTGGCCAGGGGCTGGTGGGGGGTGTGATGAGAGGTGTCTGTGGTGGTGATGACAGAGTGGCATGAGGGGTCCTTGTGCTGGACATTCTCTATCCTGTCTGTGCTGGGGTCACAGGAATGGACACATGGGATAAAATGACACAGGAGGACATGTACACACACAACTGGCTTATGTAGGAATAAAGCTGGTTGACTGCATCAACGTCAGGATCCTTGGCTCCAGGTTATACTACATAGCTTTTTAAGATGTTACCACTGGGGGAAGCTGAATGAAGGTACTATTCTCTGTACTATTTTGACAACTGCAGAGGAATCTACATAATTACTAGGGAATGGCAGCACACAGTGGTGTTTCACAGTGTTTCAGAGCCAGGGAACCTTGGTCTGAATGGCTGCTCTGCGACGTACCATCTGTTACTTACCTTCAGGAACCCCAGACCTTCAGGTACACAAGGAAGGTGATGGCAGTGCCAATCCCAGAGGGTTTTTGTTTTGATTTCCTTAAGTTAACCAGGGTGAGTTTCTGTTTCTTACTACAAAAAAAAAAAAAAAACAAATACACGTTTTTGACTGATATATAAGATACTATTTTATAAGAAGCAATCAAGTGACTAAGATGATAAATTTTGTCATCTGGTTAAAGGTGTAAGTGACTAATTGGCAGCAAGAAAAACCTTTTACAGAGAATGCAGGATATAAATATGTATACAAAATACACATACAAAAAAGCTGAACTTTACATAAATAGCTTTGTTTTTCAAGATTACAGAAAAAATTAGCAAATATTATGACCCAAGCTCCCAGGGAAAAGGAAAACGACTGTAGAGAAGGCCAATATTCTACAGTGCTATCACCTTGAGGTTCCCACTGATCTGCTGGGAGTGTGGTCAGGAGGCTGAGAACGTGGGCAGAAAGCCAGGAGGAACTGGGAGTCGGGGGAAGCTCTGTGCTGAGTGATGGGGCTGGAGTCCAGCTGGTGTCACAGGATGCCAGGGCTCTCAGGACATGGAGATGAGGGAAGCACAGACATAGTACAACATTCTGTTCTGAGTCTTCCCTGGAGACATCTGTTGACTGGTAAGTGGGGATCACAAACACCTAAGAAGACAAGCAGAAAACTGTTCCTGGGATCCCTGGGTGGCGCAGCGGTTTGGCGCCTGCCTTTGGCCCAGGGCGCGATCCTGGAGACCCGGGATCGAATCCCACATCGGGCTCCCGGTGCATGGAGCCTGCTTCTCCTTCTGCCTATGTCTCTGTCTCTCTCTCTCTCTGTGTGTGACTATCATAAATAAATAAAGATTTAAAAAAAAAAAAAAGAAAAAAGAAAACTGTTCCTAATGTCAGAGAAACAGCACCGCTTCCAGCCACCTGCCCTGGGGTGCTGAGAAGAGCACAGACTCATCCTGGAGATTCCGGGGCAAATGGGACGGGAAGGCCCTGTCCTGAAATGGTAAAAGAAATTCTGGCTGGCCCGAGGTGCTCTTCCCCTGACACAACTGCCTGCTGCAAGCTAAAATAAAAGTAATATTCCTTTCTGGAGGGATATCACAACATACAGAGGCTCTACTCCATCATTCCGTCAGAAACTTTCTACAAACAGCATACACAGTATGTATAAGACACAGAGAACACATGGACAATAGGAAACAGAGCCATAAAAGATCTATGTGTTGCAGTCGTAACACATGAATTTGAAAACTACAATACATTCAAGAAAATAATGAAATAAAAAATTCTAATGGAGAACTGGAATCTATAAAGTACCTGAAAATGGCCCTTCTAGAACTCAGAAATGCAGTCACTGAAGTCACATTTTAAATAGATGAGTCTGGTTGCAGACTCATGACAGGTGAGAAAGAGAGTAAGTAGATGGGATGGCACAGAACATGCCCAGGCTGAAGTGAAAAAGGGAACACATGCAGAAAGTACACACGATTGTAAGATTAAGTGTCAACTAACTAGAGTCTCAGAGGGATGAGGCAAAGAATGGGAGACAAACCCCAATTTGAAGAAGAAATGGCAAAAATAATCTGAAACTGATGCAAAATATAAAGTCATATGTCAAAAATTTTATGAACCCTAAGAATATAAATTTTTAAAAGCCACAGCTAAGGACATCTTAATGAAAGTACTGAAAATCTAAGACCATGGCGCCCAGGTGGCTCAGTTGGTTAAGTGTCTGCCTCTTGATCTCGGCTCAGGTCATGATCTCCTGGTCATGAGTTTGAGCCCCACAGTGGGGAGCATGGAGCCTACAGAAGGGAGGGAGGAAGAGAAGGAGGAAAGAAGAAAGGAAGGAAAGAAGGAAGAAAATCTAGAACAGAGAGAAAAACTTAAAAGCAACCAGACGGAACAAAGCACCTTCTTTCACAGAAGTAACACTAAGATGACAAGGAGGATAAATCAACAGAAAGCCATGGCTCTTAAAACAAAGAGCAAGGCTGCAGGAACTCAGAAGCGTTACCTTCACAGCAGCAAACAGGACAAGTGACAGCTGACGTCAGGCACAGCAGGGTCCAGCAGAACAAGGAAGGACCCTTTCAGAGGGGTTAAAAGACAAATACCCAACTCAGAATTCTATGCCCAGTGAAACTGGCATTCAAAGGCGAGGACCACATACTTATCCAAAGAAACAAAAAAACAGCAAACTATTAAAATTCGAAAGAGGTATCTACAGGCAGGATGAAAGTGATCCCATAGAGAAGTGCAGGAAGGAGTGAGAAATAGGAGTATGTGTGTGACTACATGGGTCAACGTCAAGAGTCATTTAGATCACCTCTATATCATCACCGTCATCGTTCTAAATACAGATACAAAATATACAAGAAACACAGAAGGTGAGAGAGGCCAAACAGGCAAAGTGTTGTAAGGTAATTAAGTCATCTAGGAAATGGTAAAAGTGCTAATTAAGTCAGATACACTGCAATGATTCAGGATACAGGTTATAATACCTAGTTGGACCATTAAAGTAACAGCAGCAGAACACATAATAAGCTAAAAAGGGAGAATATAAAATAACTAAAATATATTGATTAACATAAAAGCAAGAAAGGAAAGAAAATGGAACACGGAAAGGCAAAACACAGCAGAGAAAACAAATAGTAAAAGCTGTAACTATATTACTCAAACATATCAATACTTACATAAACTATAAATGGACTAAATACTGCAGTTAAAGACAACGCTGTCTGATTGGTTTTTTCAGTTTATGCTGTAAAAGAGACCCGCTTTCTGCATATGGATGCAGGCAAGCTGAACATCAAAGCACGGAAAAAGATACAAACATACACGCTCGTTGAAAGAATGATGAGATACTATACTAATACCGCGCAAAGTCATTTCAAAGAAAGAAGCATTACCAAAAGCGCACAGGGGTCTCATAGTGATAAAAGAATCTATGGGGAAGATGCGACAATGTGAAATGGGCATGCGCCTAACTAACATATATTCAAAATATGTACAGCAAGAAATCTGCAATTGCTTTGATGGGTTTATAACATGTCTCTCAGGAAATAACAGAACAAGCAGACAAAATGCCAAAAAGGATACAGATGCTCTTTGCACCATGATGAACAAACTTGACCTAATTTATACGAACACTGCACCCAACAATTGCAGAAGCTGCATATATTTCAAATATATATGAGACATTTTACATGTTCATAGGTCAAAATGAAAATATGAGGCATGCAGCTAAGCCATGTTTAACAGAAAGTTTATGGTCTTAAATGTATATGTAAGAAAGAATAACACTAAAATATCAATGGTCTGATCATCAATCTCAAGAAATTATATGTGAAAAACCAGAAGAGCCCAGCAGAAGGAAAGGAATATAAAGGAAAACATAGAACATAATCAAACAGAAAACAAATGTATAAGCAGGGGAAACCAACAAAGCCAAAGTTTAGCATCTCTCAAGACTAACAAAATGGCTAAATTCCCACAAAGATTAATCTAAAAAAAACATAAAGAAGAAATAAATTACCAATATCAATAATGTAAGAGATACCTTTAGAGAACCTGCAGATAGTAAAAAATTAATCAGAGATTATGAAAAACTTTACCCTTTAAGTATGGAAATTTACATGAAATTGATAATTTTCTTAAAAGCCAAAGCTCTCCAAAACTGACAGAATAAAAAACAAATATGAGTAGCTCATATCTCTTAAAGAAGACTTTAGGTTCAGAAAGTTTTATTAGTAAAAGTGCTCCAAATGCTTAGGGAAGAAAATGTCAATCTTACACAAACTCTTCTAGAGAATGAGAAAAAGAATATTTCCTAAGACTTTCACATAAGGCCAGAAAAACTTTAATACCAAAACCTAATATGGACATTATTAAAGGAAAATTCAGGCCAATCTGTCTTGGGAACACAGATATACAATCCTTATCACATATCAATAAATCTTTTCAGTGACATATAAAAAGGATAACAAAAATAATGCACTGTGGCCAAGTTGAATTTATTCTAGAAATGCAAAATTGGTTTAACATTAGAAACAAATCCATATAATTCGTCCTGCAACGACTTCTGGTACAAAGTGCTCAGAGGTGCGCCACACTTCACCCCCAGGCCCCCCTCACTCAGACAATGGCTGCATGTGCAACGCACCCTGGGATCCCCTCACTTCTGCAGGAGTTCCCTCAGCTTAAATCAGTCATTCTCTAGAATGACTTGCACAACTCAGGGAAATGCTGCATTTACAATTACACTTTTATTATACCCAAAGTAGACAAATTAGAACCAGGCAAAAGGAAGGACACATCAAGTGGAACCTGGAAGGGTCTAAATGCAAAGACCTAATCTTCTCTGTGTGGCATCCTAGACAGCACTGTGCCCTTCAAGCTTCCATGTGAGCAACGCTGCAGAGTATTGCCAATCTGGGAAGCTCACCCCAGCTTTTGTGTCCAGAGTCCTAACACTGGTTACTTGGCTGACACCTAGTCTCAGTTCTGTCCATAGGCTCGGGCTAACACGTTTGGCCTCCAGATCCCCTAGATCAGAACTGACATGAGGTGTCCTAAAAGTCCCATCATAAATCACACTGCTGGACTGTCCGGTGGCCAAAGCCCTCAGCAAACAAGCATATTCCTGGTGCCAGATCACCTCCTCAAAATCGAGGCCAAACCTCTCTTTGGGCCAGGGTAATCTTCACTACTCAACCCCATTAGCAGAATGAAGGGGGGAAATATCATATACTTGTCTCAATGTATATTTGGTAAAATTCAACAACAGTCATGATCTAGAAAAGAACCAATGATTTCTGATTCCATGTTCAAACAGCTTGGAAGTCACCACTCCATTCTGACAAGTAGTAAAAAGCTGATCAGATTGAAACATTAACAACTCCTCTCAGATCTTAATGAAAGGGAAGACACAAGGGCAAACTGCTGCCCCCAAGATCAGAGACAGACAGGTGACTGACTACAGGGACTTGGCTTCCAGAGCAGAGACTCATGAACATTGTGGGAACCAGCCCTAGAGTCAGAAAGTAAATAAGGAATTGCTGTAAGTAGGGAATTGCTGAAGGTTTCCTGTGGACAAAAGCCCAATGACAGGGACAGGAACACCCAGTCATGGTGGGCTCTGCACAACTTTTACCGCAGGAGCTCAACCAGGTTCTCACTTAAATATAGGTGCATTTCTGCATTCTGGCAGAATGGCAGCATTTCTGAAGGAAGCCTCTGTGCTCTTCCACAAGGTCTGCCCTCAGAGGAGACCAGGGAACTAGAGCCTGCCCTGCTCAGGGGTAATAAGAGCCTAACTGACCTGTGGAAAAGAAAATAACCAACTTCTTCAGCACCTCCAGCCTAAGACGGGAGAAAAAACTTGAGAAACTCTTGTGAAGTTTGCAGCCCAGATGCACAGGCTCATGGAGAGACTGGAGCATAATCAAAGGCACATGGAACACTTCCCCTTCTCCCCACCATGTTACTAACAGCCTACTTACAGCAGCTCCCTTCTCCTTTCATGTCCCGCTATCAAGAAAAAAATTACAAGGCATACTAGAAGGTGAAAATCACAATGTGATCTTAGAGACAAAGCAAGCATAGAGCCAGACATGGCAGGGATGTTGGGATCATCAGACTGGGAATTAAAACAAATCTGATTAGCATGCTAAAAACACTAATGGATAAAGCATACAGCATGCAAGGACAAATGGGCATCATGAGCAGAGACAGAAATCCTAAGAAAGAACAAAAAAGAAACGCTAGAGAAAAAATAAATTAACAGAAAGGAAGAATGCATTGATGAGCTGATTAGTAGAGTGGGCACAGCTGAGGAAAGAATCTCTGAGCTTGAAGACATCTCAATAGAAACCTCCAAATCTGAAAAGCAAAGAAAACAAAAAGTGGGGGGAAAAAAGAACATAATATCCAAAGACTGAGAGATAACTATAAAAGGTATAATATACTTGTACTAGGAATTCCAGAAGAAGAAAGGAACAAAGGAAATATTGGAAATAGCAATGATTGAGAATTTCCCCAAATTTTGTGGCAGACACAAAATCATATATCCAAGCAGCTCAGAAACCACTGAGTAGTATACACTGCCAAAACAAACAAATAAACAACTATAGATAGGGATGTCATTTTCAAACTACAGAAAATAAAAGATGCAGAAAAAATCCTAAAAGAAGCCAAAAGAGGGTGTCTGGGTGGCTCAGCAGTTGAGCGTCTACCTTCATCTCAGGTCATGATCCTGGGGCCCTGGGATCAAGCCCCATGTTGGGCTCCCTTCTCAGTGAGGAGTCTGCTTCTCCCTCCCCCTCTGTCCTTCCTACCTCTCAAATAAATAAAAACATATTTTTTGAAAAAGAACTACATCCAATTTTTCCTCCGAAACCATGCTAACAAGAGAATGGAGTGAAATATTTTAAATGTTTAGAGAAAAAAAAAAAAAAAACACCAACCTAGAATTCTTCACTCTGTGAAATTATCCTTCAAAAGGGAAGGAGAAATAAAGACTAAGGCAAACAAAATTGAGGGAACTTATTGCCAGCAGACCTGCCTTCAAGAAATGTGAAAAGAAGCTATTTAGACAGAAGGAAAATGACGTAGGTTAGAAAATTAGATGTGCAGAAAGTAAGGAAGAGCAATTAAGAAGGAATAAGTGAAAGTAAAATAAGAACTTTAAAAAAATAAGAACTTTTATTTTTAATTGATCTAACAGATAACAGTTTGTTCAAAATAATAGTAACAATGTACTCTATTACATATGCTTACATATATATCATGCATTATAGTATACTTGCTTATGTGCTGTTATGCATGAGTGGAATAAATCACAGCAGTGATGTAGGGGACAGGGAGAAGAAGAGATTATTTCATAATTACAGGGCATTTGCACTATCCATGATATACTATTATTGGAAAGTGGACTTGAATTCACCATAAATGTTTATTGCAAATTCTTGTGCAACCACCAACCAAAGTAAAAAACAAAGTATAACTAACATTTTTAAAAAGGGGAGAAAACAGAATCATATAAAATACTCAGGTAAAAACAAAAGAGGCAAAAAAAATAGTGAAAGAAAAACATGGGAACAAGGAACATAAGTAATAAACAGAAAACAGTAACAAATATGATAGATATTAATCCAACTATATCAACCACCAATTTGAACACCAATGGCCTGAATACACCAATTAAGGAGGCAGATTGTCAGAGTGGATCAAAAAATGAGACTTGATTCTATGTCGTCTAAAGAATGCCACCTTAAAAATAAAGACATATACAGATTAAAATTAAAAGTAAATGAATGGAAAAAAAACATATCCTGCTAATACTAATCGAAACAAAGCAAGAGTACCTGTATTAATTTCAGACATAGCAGATTTTAAAGCAAGAAAAGTCACCAGGGATAACTTAATGGCAAAACCCTGAAGACTTTCTGCCGAGACTGGAAACAAGCCAATGGCAGTCCCTATTCAAAAGTGTACTGGAGGTCCTAACCCAGACAATCAGCAACTGATAAATAAATACAATAAGACAATTAGAAGGGAAAAAGTAAAGCTCTTGTGTTTAATACTAATAAAGAAAATCCCCCCCAAAATACACAAGCTAATAGAATCACTAAGAGAATCTAGTGACACTGCCACATGCATGTCAATCTACAAAAGCAACTGCAGTATCTATGCTAGTGATGAATAACTAGAAATTAAAATGGAAAGAATTTATAATATTTACAATATCAGTACAAATATCAAATGTCTAGGAATAAATCTAACAAGAGCTTTGCAAGACACCTATCAAGAAAAACACAAAAAAATTAAAAGAGCTAGATTAACAGAAGGTTGCATCATATTCATGGATTATAAGACTTGTTTTTGCAAAGATGTCAATTTTCCCAAAGTGATGTGTAGGTTTGAGGTTCTATCCAATCTCATTAAAATCCAAGCAGCTTTTTGTTGTTGTTTTTAAACTGACAAGCTAGTTCAAAAATGTGTGTGGAAAAACAAAAGCAAAAGAAGGGCCATGGTAGGGTTGGAAAGATGCAGAAAATTGTAGGTTCACAGAACCGAAAGTAGTGACATTGTGAAGCTAAGAAGCCAAGACAGAAGTTAAGGCAGGGATAGTCCAGGTCTCCCCACCTCGGGAGGGGTGACATTGGAGACGGGGGGCTCCCTCATAGGGCTCTCCCATGTGCTGCAGGGTGTTCGGCACCATCAAGGTGTCTACCCATTAGATGCCTTTAGTACACACACACACACACACACACACACACACACAGAGTCACGACAACAAAAAAATGTCTCCAGAAATTGAGAAATGTTCGGGGGGGGGGGCAAAATTACCCCCAGGTAGGAACTACTGGAATAGACAAATAGAGCCCATAAAACTACATGGAAAATAAGAAACAGACCACACATATGATGGTTCCATGATTCATGCCAAAAGCGATAATGCCTCACACTATAGACAAAACTCAATTCCAAATGAATTATCGATCTAACTCTTAAAGGTGGAAATTAAAACAAAGTTTCCGGATGACAACATAAGAGAATACCTTCACAGCCTTGGGCCAAAGGTTTCTTAAATAGGACACATGATAGCACACACCGCGGAGCAGGAATCTGCCATACAGGACTTCATTAAAAGTAAGAGCTTCTATTTAGCACATGGCATGTTATGGGGTAAAAAGCCAAACCACTGTGCTGGAGAAGATATTTCTGTAAATATCTGACAAGAACCTCTAGCCAGAATAAAGAATTCACACAGCAAATAAAGGCAGACAGCCCAACAGAAAAACTGGCCAAAGACTTGAGACACATCTCTAAAGAGAATATCCCCATGGCAAGAAACCTAAGGGGCTCAGCCTCCTTAGTCCTCACGGAAATGCAAGAAAATGAGTGGGAAATATCATGGGGAGACAGAACATGAGAGTCTCCTAACCCTGGGAAACGAACAAGGGGTAGTGGAAGAGGAGGTGGGCGGGGGTGAGGTGACTGGGTGACGGGCACTGAGGGGGGCACTTGATGGGATGAGCACTGGGTGATATGCTGTATGTTGGCAAGTTGAACTCCAATAAAAAAAATAACTTAAAAAATAAAAATAAAATTACAATGAGATACTACTGCCATTCTGTTAAAATTAGGCTAAAATAGAAAAAGTCAGATGATGCCTAGCGCTGCAGAGGATTTGGAACTGAAACACTCCTAAGATGCTAGTGGATGTGTATGTTGGCAACGCCCACTAAATCTGACCAGACCCTTTCCCCCGCTGCCCCCCTGCCCCCCGATCTGGGACAGGGCCTGCTCCCGGTGGCCCACGCGGATCACTCCACAGGCCAGGGTACCAATCCCCCAGCTTCCCTGTCTGTTGACTGATGAAGGCTCACACCTCTCCCACAGAGCCGTCTCATCCGGATAAGCACGCAGTGTGATGCCCACCCCTCGGGGAGGGTCCACAGCCGGTGCCCGGCTCGTTACAAGTCACAGGTCCTCCAGAGGTGACTCAGCAGCGCCACTCAGGCTCCAGGGCCTCCCATGGAGTCAGGCTGAGGCGGGCTCCAGCCCCATCTGCAGGCTGGCTCGCTTCTTCCCGTGGCTCTCCTCCTCCCGCACTTCCTCACAGCTTCCTCCAGAGGACAATCTTCCCGGAAATCACCAGCACAACAACTCACTCCCAGGTTCCACTTCTGGGCGCTGTGACCAAGGCAGTCAGCAGCCCCCCTGCTCGGCCCAAGGCGCTCAGCAGCAGGGCCCGCCCGCAGAGGCGCACCGCAGGCCTGAGCGAGCGCGTTCACAGCAGCGCACGGTGACAGGCAGCCCAGCTGTCCATCAACAGCATATTGGATAAACCATGGGTTCTTCTCACGGTGCAACACCCACCACAACCACACACAACATTTGCCTCCCCCAGACGTAACGAGGAGTAAAAGGAGTCGGGCACAAAGAAAGCATACTCCTTGATTACATTTACATAAAGCTCCAAACAATCAGAACGAACCCTAGTGATGGCACTTCTGAGGGTGTTTGCCATGTGAGGTAGTAACGGGGGCAGGGGGGTGGGAGAGGTGCTCCTGAGGGCGTTGGGAAGGTAAAGGTTCATTCACCCTATGAGTGATTCATGTGCCTCTGTGTGTTACAGCGTGATGACACGCATTTTTAAAAAGAGATCTTCCTCTTTTATATTCAGTAACAACGTATACGAGTGTACTGCATGCAGCAGGTTTACTGCTAATTCTTTATAGGATGTTTCTGGTATTTCATTAGCCCTCGAGCCACTTTCCACTGACAAGGGTAACTGAGTCTCAGACATGTTTTCTCCACCTAAACTACCTACCAGCCAGTCCAGAAGGACCTGTATCCAGGTTATTCCTAAACCCCCAGACCCCCTGGATGGAGTCAGCCCTGGGGCTTTTCCCATGATCATTCATCCAGCAGATATTCAGCAAGCACCTACTATGCACCAGGCACTCTTCTGGGCTCTGAGTGTGAAGCAGTGAGTAAGACAGGCCCTCCGCTCTCAAGAGCTCTCGACCCAGACAAGGATCACCCCTGCAAACTTATCATTTACTGGGCACCAGGGAGGGCTGCGGGGGCACAGTGGGAAATGGTCACACAAAACCACTCGTGAAAGCACACTCACTCCCTGGCGATCACAGCTTGTGAAAGGAGACGCAACAGGAGCTGTGAGAAACCTGCACTTTTCTGGTTTTGTTTCCCAAAAATAACATGCGGCCGTGCACAAGAATATCACAACGAACACCACAGACCAAAGAGAAAGGGCAGCCTCTGATTTCTCCTAAACCTCCACAGGTTTTGTGCCCCAAAAGGAGGCAAAGGGGTCCCAAAATGTCTGTGATCGGACTTCCCTCAAGCCCATCAGAACATCATTGCCTCAGACTCCCATCTAACTCTGCTTAAAGAAAATGTAAAGATGACATTTCTCATGTGTCTGCACTTGTGTACACAAATCCGGTCTATACCACGGAGGGATAACACCTCAATGATAAACGTGAGCACACACAGGGGTGCCACCACCCCGCCAGCCGGCACATGGGAGACACAGTGTGGAACGCCGGGAATGAGTGTGGGCTCATTACATGTTCCACAAAATATTGGTTGAATTTTATGAAAGTGCTGGTCCAACCCTGTTTTTGACCCACAAACCCACCTACAATGGTGGCTTCATACGGTTCTAACTGATATCACTAAGCACGTTCTCTGACAGGTCAGCAGAGAGCTCGGTGGCATGTCCTTAGCCAACCACCTTTGCCACGACAATCCTTTGGAGGCCTCCTGTTGGAAACACCTCAGCTACCTGCACAAAGGGCCAGTGGGATGGGGACGGGCCCCATCTCCTCCCTGTATTCCCTATAGACATCCCTCAATACATCAGCGGAGCGATCATCCAAATAATCAGAGGCTGCCCAAAGATAATGAACTGAGTAGAGAGAAATGTCCCATTTCATTACAGACAGGACTCTGACTGCATCTGCAGAGCCTCTGGGGGCCGCTCCACCCCGAACACGGACAACCCCAGCGCCCCCGCCACGATGTGCTTCTGTGCCGGGCTTACCATGAGAAGGCATTCTTATCATGGAGTAGAAAGGCAACCATTTCTACGTCCCTCTTCATGATTATAAAATCGTGAGCGAATCTGTCTGTGTGTGTGAGGCAATGAGCGCAGGAATCGGGAGGCAGAGTAAAGAGGATGCCTTCACCAGTGCAGCTGGGCGTCGGCCAATCTACCCCGGGGCCTAACAGAACGCAGAGGCAGAAGAAGAGTAAATTCAGTCTGTCTGCCTGAAGCGAGACATTCATCTTCCCCTGTCTTTGGACATTGGTGCTCCTGGTTCTCAGGTCTTTTGACTCGGACCCAGCTGCACCACTTCCTTGGCTGTCCATCTTGCTGATAGCAGATTGTGAGACTTTTTTTTTTTTTAATATTTTACTTATCTATTTAGGAGAGACAGAGAGAGAGGCAGAGACACAGGCAGAGGGAGAAGCAGGTTCCCTGTGGGGATCCCGATGTGGGACTCGATCCCGGGACCCTGGGATCATGCCTTGAGCTGAAGGCAGATGCTCAACCACTGAGCCACCCAGGTGCCCTGATTGTGGGACGTTTTAATCACTTGAGTGAATTCCTACAATGAATCTTTTGTATGCATGTACATGTGTGTGTGTGTATGCACAAATATAGACACAGACACATGAAGATACATGTAAATATACAGTGGGTGTATGGGTGTGTGTGTTCACATATACATCTACATCTCCTGTTGGTTCTTTTTCTCTGGAGAAACAGAATAGCACTGTAATGGCCCTAACTAATATACTAGGCTATTAATTAAGAAGATCTAAATAAATCCTCTGCCCTACTTTCCTTGTAGTCGAAAAGCCAAAATGTATATTCATTAGAATTAGGTTCTTGGAGTGTCCCCTGCTGTGTTGATGTCAGGGGGATTTATCTATACTTCCCGATGCTTGAATAAAATCATTCTAACCACGGGTTTTGCATATCGCTCTCAAGGAAGACCTTAATGCTCATGCAATTCAAATCGCCATTCAGCTGTCTGTAATTTCAGCGACAACTGTCCCCTTCACACATATGTACACCACTAATCAAAGACACAGCATGGGGCTAAAGGGTAAGAAGATGATCCTCCAGTGGCAACTTTAGGGATTCTCCACAGCAATAGACTTCAAACCGAATACAAGAGGATCTTGTTAGCTGAGTATACATTAACCCAATCCCCAGTTACAAGGTTGTCTGGGGGAGAGTCAGTGTCACATAAAAACATTCGCCGACAAGCAACTGGAAGAATATTAGCCCCTTTCAGAATCCCAGCCCACTTACTTCCAGCTCCTGCCCTTGCCCACTGCACGAGTCTTTATCAGCTAGTTCCTTCCTTGCCAGGCAGATGTTGGCAGCATCTAAAAGGATAAGATAAATTGGTTTCGAAGGAAACGTGAAAATCTTGCAAATGATGCAGGATTTTATAAAGTAGATAACTGCGATTTTGGAAAACACAGTCTCATCTGGAAGCATTCACATACCAAGACACAGATGAGTCGAGAACTATGAAGAATATGTACAGAGAACAATGACAACACAGACGCTTTAAAAGAAAAAATTTATCTGAATTAACAAATGTTCTTGGCAGAGTGGTCATAGCACCTTGATGACGGGCAATTAGCACCTCCAAGCGTCTAGAGGAGGAGGATGGGTAACCAAAACAAAGCTCAGAGCTCAATCTGGGGGTGAGATCCAGGCTGGAGCCTGTGCAGCCTGCGGTGGGGCTGGGCTGCCACCTCCCCAACACCTTACCCTGCAGGACCCTAGGTCCTTGTGGGGCCTGGGCCTCACCCACAGTCCTAGAGAAGCTCACCAAGAGGCATCACCTGCCGGCTGCCCCCACACCAGCCGGGGGCATCGGAGGCTCCTCAGCTGCTCCTGTCCCTGGGAGGGCGCTCTGCCCACCCTGCCTACCCAGCACATCGGAGGCTGCCCACCCTGGGAGGGTGCTCTGCCCACCTGGGAGCCTTTGCAGGGCCTCCGCCTGGACAGAATGTGCAGCCCTGAGACCGAGGCCAGCTGAGGTCTCCTTGTAAACTCGGGGTTCCGTGGGCAGGGCCGGGACATCCTCGTCCCCCCGCCACTCAAGCCAGGCCTCGAAAGGAAGCCCCTCGGCGTCGGGCTTTCCCCCACCCTCCACGTGCAGCTGTTTGCAATTTCCTGCGAGAACTCCTGAGGTCATGTGCCCACCAGCTCCGCCCCCAGCTCCAGGAGGGAGCGCAGAGGAGCCAATGAGTTCAGCCCGTCTCTGGACACGTGACGCAGCTCCTCCAGCGTGCTCCTCTGTGCCTGCGCCTGGCGCTTCCATCAGACTGGGCCGGCTGGTGGGCAGGCTGGGAGCCTCGGGCTCGTCCCTGGGTCCTAGCACCTGCCGACCCCGAGTGAGGCGCGCTGCTGGCGGATCCTCTCCTGGATTCTGAAGACCAATCAGAGGTAAGCTATGTCAGTCAATTCTGTGACCCCGGGTGACAGTCCAGGTGGGGCTCTCTTGGGCGGGTGGGTTTGGAGTGTCTCGACGGCGTCAAGTTGGTTAGCCGGGGACGCTGCACAGGCATTGGCTGTGCAAGGGGCGCCGGCTTGGTGGAACCATGAGGACTGGGCGCATGAGCGGGCACATGGGGCGGTCTGGTGGTGTGTCTGTCCGGCCGGAAGGGTCTGGACAGCGGGGGTGGTGAGGGGCACAATACAGGTCACCCCGGACGTTCCTGTCCCCACCCCCGAGGGAAACCTCACCCCAATCCCCCCTCCCGCGACCCGTGGGGCCTTCAGCGCGCGTTCCAACAGCGATGCCCATCTCTCTATTCCCCTGGAAGTTATTTTTAATTCTTCACCTGATTCCAGTGCAAACGTCTTCCCCATCCTCCTCACTCTCAACTCTAGTATTTAAAAAAAATTTTTTTTTAAGATTTTATTTATTTATTTCATCAGAAACACAGGCAGAGGGGGAAGCTGGCTCCACACAGGAAGCCCGTCGTGGGACTCAATCCTAGGTCTCCAGGATGATGCCCTGGGGTTGAATGCAGGTGCCAAACCGCTGAGCCACCCGGGCTGCCCCCTCACCAAAAAAAATTTTTTTTAAGTAGTTTGCTGTATCCACGTGAGCTGTACATTAATTAATGGAACTGGTGAAGAAGTTTGTTTTTTCATCTGGATCCACGTGGAGCAGAATAGCCCACATTCACTAAAAGAGTTTGCCAAGGAGACAGACAGCAGGATAACCCCACACACAGGTGCGCGCGCACACTGCGGACCCACCCACTCACGGCTCTGTCCACCTGCTGCAGGACAGGAGGGTTACTTTCTTTTGCAGAGAATGCGATGGGGGCCAGCCCTGACCTTGCCTGCATCTCAGAGGACCAGGAGGTCCCAACCAACATCAGGAACATAATAGTAAAAGCCTAGTAATAACAGCAACATAATACTCAGAATTATTTAGTAATTTCCAATGACAATAGTTCTTCCTTCAGAAATGCTTAAGATTGGCGTCTATTTTGCTCAAGAGAGAGAACATTCCTTATTAGGGCAAAGTGAAAAGGAAAGCAACAATACCCAAGAAGAGGCAGAGAATGAAAAGCCACAAGCTTCTCCCAGCGTAGGGAATGCAATTTCTCTTTGCTCGTTCAAGAACAACCAGAATATACGGAGCACTCCACAAACAGCCGCTGTGGACTCACATGCTTTATCCCCCTCATTACAACATCAGTGTGTGCTGCTGAAAATGGCCAATTCTGTAGCAGAGAATCATTCCCCGGGGAAGCATCTGGGCCTCTGTGCTGTAGGAAACGCTTCGGAAATAGCATTGGAAGCATTGGAAGGTTTCCTTCCAGATTCCTTAGGCCTCTACCCAAGAGGTGACCTGAGCTGATTCTCTGAGTCCATATAAAGAACGTTTTTACTTAATCCAGTCCAAATTCATACTGCCTTATTCAAAAGTTGTGTCCCTGAGGCTTTAAATATGCTACCTTTCCTCCTATCAACTCACCTGGTTATCCGCTGTTTAAAACTAACTAGGCCATCAAGGTCGGTGACAACATCCAGGGAACCTGTGTTGTACTTCAGGCTGTGCTGTGCAGTTTACAAGCAGCTTTTCATCTTATCTTCATAACACCATGAGGTAGGTACTTTTTATTATCCTCATTTTACACATGAGGAATGGAGAAACAGAAGTTAGATAACTACTTTTTCAAAAATGAAAGAGCAAGTAGGAAAAAAAGCCCCGTTTACTAACTGCGTGCTCATAATCCACAGTAGGCCACTTCCCGATGACACATTCCTTATGTTAATCACCTGTGATGGACCAGTCATGCCTTTGTTGGCCTACCCTGGATTAGGTGCTTCCAGCTTCCAAGGATAACAAAAATAAATAGAGTCAGGCCCCATATTTTTAAAAAATTCACCATCTGGCTGAGAAATATTTTGAAATGCAGAGGATCAAACCCTCATTTATTTGTTTTCTGAATTTGAAATTCTTTCGGTACTGGCTTTACCCATGTTAGGTTTTTGGGTTTTATTTGTTTTCTCTGAGCTTGGAAGCAGAAAGACCTGCAATCACAGACTGTAACTTTCTCATTGTTTCATTTTCTATTATATCTTGCATTCAGGACCACCCTTTCTGCAAACTGTTCCATTTTTATGTGTCTGCTGCACCCATGCCAGTCCCAGTCAATGGGGAAAAAAGTTTTGTCAAACCAATTTTGTGACATCTGTGTGTTTTACTGATTTATAATTTTTGCGTTAACTAGTGTGTGTAGATTAGTCTAAAGAGACATTCCAGGCTAAAATGAGCTTTATTTCAGTTGTAGAGTGTTTTAATTGAATCAATGTTTTAAAATTAGGAGATTTTATATAAAAATCCAGATTTCGGGATCCCTGGGTGGCGCAGCAGTTTAGTGCCTGCCTTTGGCCCAGGGCGTGATCCTGGAGACCCTGGATCGAATCCCACATCGGGCTCCCTGCATGGAGCCTGCTTCTCCCTCTGCCTGTGTCTCTGCCTTTCTCTCTCTCTCTCTCTCTGTGACTATCATGAATAAATAAATAAAATCTTTAAAAAAAAATCCAGATTTCTGGTTTCTTTTGAAAACTTGAAAGTTCTAGTAACAAAACCCTGAGCCCACATCCCCACATGGCAACAAGGCCAGAGCTGAAGGATCACTGACCTTCTTAGTAAGATATGCCTACTCCAAGCCCCCAGTCCCCACCATTCCCTAGAGAGTTCCTGTCCCTGAGAATGTGCATGCAGTTGTCATTAAGCATCCCACCTACATTCTTCTCTTATATGAGAGTATTTCTGCATCTATGTCTTTATCCAAAGATGAAAAATAAAACTCAAGCTTTATGATTATTTTTTGATCACAGCCTGCCTTGCTCATTTGCTTTGCCTGATCCCTGTAAATAGGCTCTGACCTGCGAGGTAAATAAATTGTATTCCAAATCAGACTAGCAGGAGCATGTGTAATCAAGTCCTCCCATGGAGCATAAAAGTGTGTGACTAAGAACTCCATGTTTCCCACATGGACCAGTTCTCTATTGCTGTGTAACAAAATCTCCCAAAAACTCAGTGGCTTAAAACAGCCATCTGTTTGGCTTTGGATTCTGTGGGTCAGCAATTTGGGTTGGACTGAGCTATGTAGCTCTTGTACTGGTCTCACCTGCTGGACTCATTCATGCATCTGGGGTCACTTGGTGGTCAGTGGCCGAACTCACCTGCCTGCTGTGTCTTTCTTCATCCAGAAGACTAGGTCTGGCTTGTTCCTGTCATGACTGTTAGGGGGTTCCTATTCAGAATACCACAAACTGGGTGACTTCAGCAATAGAAACGTTCTCTCATGTTCTGAAGGCTGGAAGTCCCAAGATCAGCCTTCTGGCAAGGTTGCTTTTTGGTGAGACCCCGAGTTCTGGCTTGGAGACGGTTGCCTTCTTGCTGTGTCCTCCTGCACACAGAGAATGTATTCCTTCTGGCACCTTCTCTTCTTCTAAACACACCATCCCTATTGGATCAGGACCCCACCCTTAAGACCTTATATAACTGTAAGTGCCTTTTTAAAGGCCCTATCCCCAAATATAGTCACATTGGGGACTAGGGCTTCAACCTATGAATTTGGGGACAAGAAAGTTTACTCTGTCACACACGTCCTAAGAGCAACCAGAAGCCAAGCCCCTTGTGTAATATGCACTGTTTCCTCATTGATTAGAATGAGCCCTGTAACCAAGCTATGAGTTGGTGTGGAAGGGGGCTACCCACCTGCATGGATACAGGGAGGCATGAGCAAATGGGGAACATAATAACAACAACCCACCAAACCCCAGGCCAATTCTCTTGAACTACTATATGCTTTAAATCATTTTACTTTTTTAAAGATTTTATCTATTTATTTGAGAGGGAGCATATGGGGTGGGGGGTGTAGATGGAGAAGGAGAGAATCTCAAGCAGACTCTGCACTGAACACAGCCTGATGTGGAGCTCGATCTCACCACCCTGAGATCATGACCTGAACAGAAATCAAGAGCTGGCCTCTTGGCTGACTGAGCCACCCAGGACCCCCTGAATCATTTTATTTTAAATCAATGCAGTGGTAGTTACTGTGGCTCACTATTTAACATTCAGTTGTGGTCTGCTGATTGTTCTAAGCAGATCATGGACACCCCTTCCCCTTCCAATGGCTGGTTGAAGAGTGGGTGTGGACCCAGTGCTGGACAAAATGGAAATGTTTGCTGGTGGTATTATGTAGGAGAGCTTTCCACAATCCCAAGAAAAAGGGCAGGAGAAAGCCCCTTTTCTTTCAGACATTGTTGTATCTGGGTGTGATGCCTGAGCAGCTATAGCCATGCCACTGTCCAGTTGAGGATGAAGCCTACACCCAGAGAGGAAGGTAGCTCAGAGATGCAGATAAAGGCTCCTGGTGCCTGTGCTCAGGTCCCATTTTGTCTCTGGATTTCAACTGCACAGCATCATAAATGTCCTTGTTTAGGTTGGCCTGAGTCACTGTGTTCTGTTACTTACAGTCCAATGCATAGATACTAATTGGATTGGTCAACCCATAAGGAGCCAGGGAGAGCACACAGGCCCTTCCTGGGGGAGCCTGGGACCCTATTCTCACACTGGCCTAGGGCAGGTTCCTGTCTCAGCTTCCTTCTCTGAAAAAGCAGGAAATGCCTATTCTATAAGCCCTAAGCATGGCTTTATGATGAGATGAGATAATGCATGTGAAAACATTTCAAGCTGTATAAATTGTCAAATCAACATAAAGAAGAGAGAAAACAGTCTCTTTAAGGATGAAAGGATTGACAGCTAATAGCTAGAATTATGTCATATCAGCAATCGATCCCTTTAGTCAAGTCAGTAAGAGGACTTGTCAAATGTGTTTACGGTTACAGAGAACAAAATAATCACGTACTATGCAACAGACCTCCACCTATAATTAATTTCTCAATTAAATAAAGACAGGCTTACCATTGTGTGTGAGCTGAGTGATAAAGGGTAGGGGCAGTGGGCAGACTCAGGTCTGTATTGGCGAGGATAATTTCAGCTCCAAGCCAACACCCAACTTGCCCTGACTTAGAATATAAAAGAATCTATTGGCTTAACTGTAAAGATTTGGTAGCAGGGTATCTACCAGATTTCAAGGGAGGTGTGACTCAGTGGCTCTGTTAGGGACTCAAGCACCCAGCTCTTCTCTCTCTGTGCTTCTGCTTCTCATGGTATCAGCCTCACATTCACAAATGTCCAAGCCAGTAATTGCTGGATACATGATCAAGGAAGATCACCTGTAGCCATTGCACTTTGTTATGAAAAAAAGCCAAGTTCAATGCAAATATTTAAAATATATCCCAATTTTTAAATACAAATCAAAACCACAATGAGATACCACCTCACACCAGTGAGAATGGGGAAAATTAACACAGCAGGAAACCACAAATGCTGGAGAGGATGTGGAGAAAGGGAACCCTCCTGCACTGTTGGTGGGAATGTGATCTGGTGCAGCCACTCTGGAAAACTGTGTGGAGGTTCCTCAAAGAGTTAAAAATAGACCTGCCCTACGACCCAGCAATTGCACTGCTGGGCATTTACCCTAAAGATACAGATGCTATGAAACACCGGGATACCTGCACCCCGATGTTCACAGCAGCAATGTCCACAATAGCCAAACTGTGGAAGGAGCCTCGGTGTCCATTGAAAGATGATGGATAAAGAAGATGTGGTTTATGTATACAATGGTATATTCCTCAGCCTTAGAAACGACAAATACCCACCATTTGCTTCGACGTGGATGGAACTGGAGGGTATTATGCTGAGTGAAATAAGTCAGTCGGAGAAGGACAAACATTATATGGTCTCATTCATTTGGGGAATATAAAAAATAGTGAAAGGGAATAAAGGGGAAAGGAGAAAAAATGAGTGGGAAATATCAGGGAGGGAGACAGAACATGACAGACTCCTAACTCTGGGAAACGAACTAAGGGTGGTGGAAGGTGGGCGGGGGATGGGGGAGACTGGGTGATGGGCACTGAGGGGGGCACTTGACGGGATGAGCACTGGGTGTTAATTTATATGTTGACAAATTGAATGACAATTAAAAATAAATTTATAAAAAAATAAAGGCAAACACAAAATAATATATATATATATATATATATATATATATATATATATCCCAATTTTTATAATCTTGAATCAAGGTTCCCTTATTTTTCAATATTTTGGGAGCCTCCAGAACTGGGTAATACCCTAGACTTCCTTGATCACAGAGTCATCCTGTGGTACTGATGCAGCCAAACATTAGTCCTGAAACCACTTGAAAACTCTCTTCCTGGAGTGCAGCTTGTCTTAGTTTTGGTAAACACACATTTAGAAACCTGCATTAGTCGAGATGGGCTTAAATGCCCCTGCATTAGATCCCCATCTCCACCCCACACATAAAGAAATCTGTGTACCTGATGTGATAGTAACAGGGACCAATTCTAAAACCTCCCACTGAGATTTGAGGTAGTAAATAAAAAGAAGGAAGACCATGTTTACATTAATTTGTTATCCACAGTGGTTGGAATGCTCATTAGAATGGCATTTATAAAGAATTTTAAATTGGCCCAGGTTTTCTGATCCATTACAGGAGTGATTTCCCTACATTAGCTGTAGATGTTAAGACAATGGTCTTTACACCCATGTAAATATTTTCATGCTGATTTTTATGTTCCATGTAAATATTTTCATGCTGATTTTTTTATGTTGAAGGTTGACAGTAAGCTTGGCATATAGGAACGAGAGACAGCTAAATGCTAACAAGCATAAGCCACATCCCCAGGGTTTTGAACAACCATGGTCTGGTCTTTCTCAACCCAATTGAATATGTATTCTGTACATAAGCAAGCCAAATACCAAATGGAAATCATATTAGATATGCAGAAACATCAGCAAACCTTGATCTCTAGTCAAGCAGAAATAGCCATCATTTAGAGCCTATCCTGATGCTACATAACGTCAGATGAAATAAACTCACCCATTTCAGAGATTTATACCTATGCTTCCTAGAACTAAAGTGCTTTGGGACAAAAGTCTTAAAATCAAATATTTTTATCCAGTTCACTGTATCAGTTGATCTAGGAATAGGACTGTTTAAACATATCAAGTTCCCTGTTGTTTATTTGAATTATCCTAGCCTACCTATTATAAGCATGTCATAATCTATTAGACATTGGGAGCCATATATTTGTATGCCCAATTATTTGGGTGTTCTGGGACCCATTTTCAGTGTCACTGTTGGAGGGTTCCACCCAAAACATCCCTAAGCAATCCTTCAGGACACCAGCTATCATCCAACTGAATTCTGACAGTATCTACTAGGAGACAGCATCAGGTTCCCCAGGTGAAGGACTCAGTCCTGTGTGACGCCCTCCCCTCCCCCACTTCAGATGCCAGTCACAAGCCCAAGTTGTTAAACTTGACCAGTTGGGTGGGCTACCGCCTGGAGGTTCCAGCAACACCCTCCTTGGGCTCAAGTGATTTGCTACAGCAGCTCATAAAACTCAGGAACATTTTACTTACTAAATTACTGGTTTATTGCAAAAGGATTAGAGGATATGAATGAACAGCCAAAATGATGAGCTGCCTAGGGCAAGGTATGTGGGAAAGGGCGTGGAGCTTCCATGCTGTCAGCACACCACTCTCCCTAGCTCCATATGTTGCCAGCCCAGATCTCCAAGCCTGTCCTTTGGGTTTTTTATGAAGGCTTCACTCCATAGGCATGATTCATTAACTCTTTGGCCAATGGTGATTGATTCAGCCTCCACACTTCCTTCCCCAGAGATCAGAGGGTGAGACAACTTTACAAGCCTCTAATCACAAGGTTGGTTCTCCTGACAACCAGCACTCCCCCTTCTTAGGTGCAAAGTATATTCATTAACATAACAAAAGACATCTAAAACTCTCAACTCAGAAATTCCAAACTCTGGGCTAGAAAAGGGAATAAAGACCAAATATATATTTATAATTATTAATCACTATATTGCACCAACGGGCATTCATATTATTTCTATCTGTATCCCCAGTGCACAGCGAATCATCTAGCATACAATCAGTGCTCAATACATGGGAGTTAGTTTTACTAGACTTAAAACTACCCATCTGTATGAACCCTTGATTGAACATCTTACTTGCAAATATCACTCAGATATCACCTTTCCCAGGTAGCTGACCACATCTTTATGGATGTGTCAGACTTTGTTTGACCAAGTAGAAAGTTCTAGGGCATCATTTCTCGTGTTCTCCAGCAAAGCCATTCCATCATGGTAACCTTTGACAGTGCTAAAGCAAGAATAAATAAGCAGATGTTAAGTGCTTCCCCTCAGGGAAGATATCTAGTGGGGATTTGCTTTACCATTCCTAAAATCTCAAAGAACAAAAGGTTTCTTTTTTATAAGCCTTTAGAAAAACTAAAGATCTGCCTGCCAGAAAAGGCATATCTGACAGACTGCCTTTGCATCCTCCTAGAAAGAAACCAACCAGATCAAGAGTTTGGTACCTGCATTCTCATCAAACCCTTCCTCCTCCTACCCCTAAATACAAAATAACAAAGCTTCCATAAGCTTCCAAAGTAAGCCCTGCTACCAATCCCTTCACCTGCAAGTGACCAAGATGGGCCATACCACAGAGTGATGTTGTATGCACAAAATTACTTAAAATTCTGCAGTAGATGTCTGATGTGCTATTTGCCTGCCCAGCATGCATTTCCCCTTTCCAAGTAGCAAGGTATGTGGTTCCATCAAAGAACTACCCTCCACTGTTTATGGGTTGAACCCATAAATGGCTCCAGAGATACGCAGAGGACCCAAGTTTGACAAAGGGACAACATACTCCTCACCAAGTGATGTATTTAAGGGTACAAACATGACAGAAGTAAGAAAGAAAAAGCTAGTGCTCTTTCCATAGGCAAGATGTGTAGGATGTGGCTGAAGCTACTGGTGACCTCCTGTGCCACCAGGTAAAAGGAGTTTGCCAGGGAATGAGGCTGGCACACAAAACAGGCAAGAGACTAGAGGGAGATTCTCGAAGATATCACTGCATCTGGTCAACCATGCCGAAGAAGCTGGCCTCTGGTTTTTCCATCCAGTGAGAAAATATATTCCCTTTTAAAAGGAAAATGAGGGATGCCTGGGTGGCTCAGTGGTTGAGCATCTGCCTTTAGCACAGGGTGTGATCCTGGAGTCCCAGGATCAAATCCCACATTGGGTTCCCTGAGGGAGCCTGCTTCTCTCTCTGCCTGTGTCTCTGCCTCTCTCTCCGTGTCTCTCATGAATAAATAAATCTTTAAAAAAAAAAAAAGAGTCTATTTTGGGGGTTGGATTTCAGTAACAGCTACCTGGAAGACTTTAAAGAAGAACAGTATCTGTAGGGAAGTCCACAGAAAGATCTTTTAAGGAAGATAAATCAATTAAGCTTTGTAAACAAGTTAATTAGATCAGGGATGTGGTTTGGGCTGTTTCAGTACAATCCTTTTTAACAAACTCAATTTAATCTGTTTTACAGTTACGGACACTATGGAGGTACTTATCTGTAGGTACTTATCTGTAGGGTTCTGAAACCACCGTCTTTACTCTAAAATTAGCATGGTTCTATCTTCTACATTTAGGTGCACATGGAGAGTTTTGTCTACGTTAACCAATAGTTCTCCCAAATTCCCATTCTAAAGCATTCCATTAGTATTTCCCAGCAATGGCAGATGAAAGTATTGAGAACATTTCAGCACAATTAGTAGTTTACCCAAGAAAATAGAATTATTCTTTGCTGCCTTTGTGTAATTGATTCAAATACTTAATATTATTCCTAGTGATTCTGAAGCTCCTTGCTCAGGCTATTTCTCTATAGCATAAAATATGATTATTTTTTTCACATATAAAGAGTCTTTTCTATTGTAAAATTATGTAGCTGCTGTACTGTCTAGTTGCTGGCATATCCCCACATTAGATAGAGTTGCTTCGGATCAACATCACTTAATTCAAAGTAATAAAATTATCCCGGAATGATGAATTTAGGGAAGAAAAGAGAAACATAGACTCAGGCTAAGTTACCTTGTAAACCTAAGGGAATTATGGAATTCAAAAACAGAATAAATGGAGATGTGGCAAGGATCAATAAAATAATAGACCATTTCTGAGCATTTAAAATTAAAGTCTCATGTTGAGTCTTCAAGATGAAAGGGTCCCAAGGACCTAAACAAAATTAGTGAAAGTGCAGAAGAGCCTGCATCTGTTATGAGTTCTGGTGAGCTCATTCTTGCCAGAAATAATTTAGCACATATCTCCAAAAGATAAACATTTTTAAAAAACAGTCACAATACCATCATCACATATAATGGATAACAATAGCTTCTTAATAGCTTTAAATATCCAATGAGTATTAAAATTTCCCAGATGGCCTCTTTTTCTTTCTTTTTATGTTGCCTTACTCTTATTCTCAAATTGGGGTCCAAACAAACCCACCCCTTGCAGTTAGCTAATACCTCTTAAATTTCTTTGTCTATAGGTTGTCCATCTTCTCTTTAATTTCTTTGCCGTTTCTTAGTTGGTGATGCCAGAGTTTCCTATATTCTAAATTTTGCAGATCCCTTCCCTGAGGTGCCATTTAATGTGTATCTCTTCAGGTTCAGTATGTTGGCAAGAAAACTCTATAAGTGGTGTCATCTATTTCCATCAGGAGGTATAAGATGTCTGGTGGTTTCTCTTTATGTGGTGCCAGTAGTCATTGGGGGTGACTGCATGGTTCAGTGATTGCATTTGAGGTTGAAAAATTGGGACACTCTGATTCTATCCTTCTGTCATCATTATTGAGAGGGAACTCTTCCATATAAAGAGAATTCTCAAGTAAACCAGTTGGTTACTCTGAGGTACAGTATAAAATAAAGGCAGGAAAATGCTGGATTCTTTCCCTTTATTTGCTGGTTTTCAGATTAGTGAGCTAGTCCCCTTCCATCCTTCAGAAGGAACCAATTGCTGTTGTTACATCTTCTGTGCATGGTTTTAATAGAGCTGATGTGTTTCAATCCACTGTTGTCATTATTCTTATGATCCAAGTGAACCCTCCCTGACTGGGGAGTTTCTTTAAGCAGGCCATCAGGCCCTCTGACATGACCCAGGAGCCTTTTCTTCTCATTTCTTTTAATGAGATAAGATGATCAGTACCTTCTTGTACATTTCCTGCTCCATTTCTGGAATCAGCCATTTCTCTAAGGTGATCTGGCTTCAGTGGAAAACCTTGTTGAGCAATCACAGTACAGGTGCTAGGAGCATCATTGCTACTGGATAGCTCCTGGTTTCTGGGCTTATTCGGAGGACAGAGGTAGGAAATGTCTGTTTTAAGAGAACATGCATCAGGAAGCTATACTTCTATTTCCAATTCAAATTTAGCTTTGCTAAACATTATTCAAATTCTTTTCTATTTTTCACTTGTTCTCTTAAGCTGAATATCTTATTTACTGATGACATTAACATAATTTCTTGTGTCTTCCTATAATTTACTTAAGTAGCTTCCAAATAGAAATAGCAATATAATAATTAACAATATAATTACTGGAAAGGAAAGAAGATTTATTTGATGTTCTTTTTGTCCTTAGCATATATTCCGCTAAGATGTCCAGCCAAATGACTGTTTTGTATATTCACTTAAATTAATTCCTCTGTGTGTCTTAAGCCACACAGTGGTTTAGTGCATAGGTTCATTTCTTTCATTTCGCTTTTGATTTTGCAGAAAGGATACATTAAAAGCAAAATTTCGGGACCCCTGGGTGGCTCACCGGTTGGGTGCCTGCCTTCGGCTCAGGTCCTGATCCCGGGATCTGGGATCGAGTCCCACATCAGGCTCCCTGGGAGCCTACTTCTCCTTCTGCCTGTGTCTCTGCCTCTCTTTCAGTCTGTGTCTCTTATGAATAAATAAATAAATCTTAAAAAAAAAAAAGAAAAATTTCACCACATCACAGGTAATTAATTTCTTTAACATTTTAACATACATGATTCTTGTCATTTCTGTATATGAATGTTATTACAAAAATGGAATCATGGTTGCATAAGGCTTTGTATTTACTTTATTCCCTCCAGAATAGATCGTAAACCTCTTCCCATGTCATGAAAATATTTCTGAATTACTGTTTTAGCTCCTTCCTACTGTCCCATCATTTAGGTGAATTGTAGCTCTCTCCGCTAATCCTCTGTTGTTGACCATTTACGAGGTTTACAATTTTTCACAAATTTAAACAACAATGTGATGAATATCTCTGGAACCAAATGTGTTCACACATTCCCAAATTACTGCTTTAGTATAAATTCCCATGAATGTATTCACCGAGCCAAAAAATAAAATAATCACTTTTGGACTTTTGCTTCATGCTGTGGAATCATTCTCCTAAAGTGTTTGAGAGTTCTCAAGTCCCTAAATTCTCACCAATGCTAGGGGTTGTAATTTATTTTTTAATTTGTCTAATTTGAAAGGTAATAAAGCATATGATTATTGATTATGTAGACATTTCTTTAAATGGATGACTGTAGGTATTCATCTGTTCACTTTACAACAAAAATGTAATTCAGCTTTTACCATCTGCCACGCCCTGGCCACAGCACTATCCAACACAGACACATTCTTCCCCTCCTCTGGCCTAGAGTCCAGAGGAGAAAAAAGACATTTGAATAAGGAAGATTGGAAGGAGAAATGCAAGGCATCATGAAATTGCATGGTAGGAAGACCAAGCCAGGCAGGGTAGTGGGGGTCAGGAAAGATATGGAGGTTTATCCTGAGGCTAGAACAATGAGTAAGGTATAATTAGGGACAAGCAGGTGATTTGAAGGGAGAACCACCAAAGAGAAAGCAGCATGTGCAAAGATCCTGAGGTTCAATTCTATCTTTTCTGTATATGCAAAAAGCTCAACATGAGAGAGAATCCAGGCGTATTCTAAGCAGAACCCAATTTGTATGAAACAGAGATGCCCCTATAAAGGGTAAAGAAGAAGAAAGAGCACCTTGAGCTCCTGTCTCAACCGCCCCCCCACTCCTGTGCTTTCAGGTCACCATCTTCCTCACCAACCAAAGCAACAAGTGCCTCTTCATCACCCCTAACGTTCTCCCAGCCAAACCATGGGATCCAGGTGATTTACAGCAGCTGTGCATCACAAGCAGATTAGAAAGAGAAATCTTTATAATTATACAGGCACGCTGTTATTTAAATATTTACCAACATTAAACACCAAAGGGCTGCAAATGATCCAGGGATTCATATTGTTCTAAGCTAATATTCTTTGTACAGTATTATGCAAATTGCATAAACTTTATTTTCTTGTTGTTGCTGCAAGCAGTGTATCCCAAGGCAGCCATTCACTAAGTTGAAACAGATAAAGTTTTAATAATAAATAGTGATGATGAATAAGTCACAAAGTTTGTGCAATGCTAATGTACTCGCTCACCCCAGGGTAGTTTATTAGATAAACAAGTAACATTTCCTGATTTGCTTTTGCTCAAGCGGCGTCGTTTTCCTGGAAATGTTTGTGCAATAAATTATTTCAACCCATTAGGTGTTAACGGACAAATCATAGTCACTTGCAATCTGTCGTGAATTGCTGAGAATTGAGATTTAAACACTGAAATTATACATTAATTTGGCTTTACAAAAACAAAGCTGGTTAAGAGAAATTAAACTTGGTTGAAATGGGAACAAAACAGTATGTTTGATGCTGAATATTTTAAGCCTGCAAAGGAGGCTATGAATGGTTTCATTAATATTCAGAGCACTTGGGCATTCATGACAACGAGAAAATGCAAATAACAGCACCCTGCCTTGGGAATACCCATTAGCAACGACGCGAATGTGCAGGCGGTATGTTTGCCCACAGGATGCCTGTGCAGCTTCAGGACGGGTCAGGGCCCTACCCACCTGCGCGGTGGTCTGAAACAGGCCCACCTGCCTCCTGGTATCTCCAGGGCAGAATTCATTCTGTGCTCAAGACAGCCTGTTTCCGTTCAAACGGGTGATTAGAAAATGTCTTGGAAAATAGCATCCGGCAGCAAATAGCCGGAAACCACCTCACGGTGCATCAGAAGGGCAGTGATGAGAGGGAAGTGCCGGCCATCTGTACAGTACAGGTCTCCACAGCTAGGAAAGAGAAGGAAGTAAACCCATATGGTCTGAATTCAATTTCTAAGATATGTGCTCTTTTAAATTTCTAGTACGAATTTTATTTACGAAAATCATACTTACATAGCCATGAGGGATGATGAGTTTTCACCAAGTGCACACACATGGGTATCCAACACCCACACCAAGTGTCAGAATACTGCAGTCCCCTAGAGCCCCCTTCTCCTCTACCTCCCTCATACCCAGGGGGACCACCATCCTAACTGGTGACGTCAGGGATTAGTGTTGGAACCATCTACTCTTTCATGTCTGAATTCTTTCTATCAGGGGAATGTCTATGAGATTTGTCTACATTGTTACTTACAGCTGTAGTTTGTGGATGCTTATTAATGGAAAATATTCTGTTGTATAAATACACCACAATTTATTTACTCATTCTCCTGCTGATAGATATCTGGGTTCTTTCCAATTTTTTGCTTTTACAAATAGTGCTGCTTTAAATATTCTTGAACATTCATCTCTGGTGAATGTGAAAATACGTGTTTTTAAAGTAAACATAGCCAGGTACAGATCGGAGTGTTAAGGGACATTCACATCAGTATGGGGGATGTGGATAAAAGGGACTGTGTGTAGTAGGTTCATACACACAACATATATGCACTGGTGACATGCAGTGACCCTGTCTGAAGTTGATAAAATGGTGACTATGTCTGCCTTTGGGTAGAATGTGTAAGGAGGACCCAAAGGAGCGGTACTTTTCACTGTTGATGTTTGTGCTATTCTAAATTTTTCAAAGGGACTAGATTAAACTTGCCATATAAAACTAGTTAATCCAAAATGGAGGGATGTGATGAATCCAGAGTCATTTGGTGTCTAACTGAACATGTGGTCATTATTACAACATTAAAATTTATTTTCCTGGGGGATCCCTAGGTGGCTCAGCAGTTTAGTGCCTGCCTTCAGCCCAGGGTGTGATCCTGGAGTCCTGGGATCGAGTCCCACATCAGGCTCCCTGCATGGAGCCTGCTTCTCCCTCTGCCTGGGTCTCTGCCTCTCTCTCTCTCTCTCTCTCTCATGAATAAATGAATAAAATCTTTAAAAAAATAAATAAAAGTTACTTTCCTTCAGCTGTCTCAATGCCTTTCCAAAGTGTATTTCACTCATTTCTCACCATAAGAGTGAAGAAAGCATTTGTGACCATTTCTGTAGACCATATGTGTACCCTGATTTCATTTAATCATCAGAATCAACCTATGAAATAGGCTTTATGCAATAACCCACTTCACTAATGAGATGACTGGAGATCAAGGAGGTGGGGTGGTAGCCTAGGGTCACATGGTTTTTGGATCCTCAGTCAAGTACTCTTTCCAGTCATAAGTGCCCCCAAAGAGCTTGAAACACACTAGCATCAAAATGAGAAGAAGCAAAAGAAGATGAAGGACAGAGAAACTTTGAGGTTAATCCCTGAGGGGTTAGAGGTGCCATCCTGGAATAAACATGGGGCCTTCCATCCCCTCTCCTCCCCCAGTGCAGGTCATATCCTTAGTGACCCTTATTTGTCAGTGTTTTCTGCTTTAGATGCTCTAGGCCAGGGTCAGCCCGCATTTTCTGTAAAGGGCCAGACAGTAAATATTTTACACTTTGTGGGCCATTTGGTGTCAAACTTCTCAACTCTGCCTCATTGGAGCATAAAGTTGCCACAGACAATGCAGAAATGGATGGGTTTGGTTGTGTTCCAATAGAACTTTATTTAGGTCACTGAAATCTGAATTTCATACAATTTTTACATCATGAAATATTCTTTTTATTTTCCAACCATTTAAAAATGCAGTCACCATTCTTATTCTTAGCTCTTGGGCCGGACAAAAACGGTAATCCAGATTTGGCACACTGGTTTCAGTTTGCCAACTGTTGCTCTAAACAGATGCAAAAAAATAGGTTAACACAGTCACTGAACAGAACCTTATCAATTTAGTTAGAATTCTTTCAGTTGTTAAATGGGAACCAAATTGAAACTAGAGATATCAAAATAGGGAATTCATGAACTTGTAACAGGGAAGCCCAAGGGTGTTGGTGTTCAGACATGGTTGGTGTAGGGGTTTGGTTAACAAGTTGCTCACTCTTCCTCCATGCCTTCACCTTCATCCTTCCCTTCCCTCCCTTCCTCTTCTTCTTCCTTCCTCCCCACCATCTCCCTTCTTGTCTTCTCTTGAATTTACTTAGTCTAAGACTATGTGGTCTTTAGTTCTTGTGATCTCAGCAATATCCAATTCCTCAGTCTAGGCAAAAGCTCTTTCTCTTTACCAGTAGGCAAAATCCTGTCCAATTTATCCTAAAACAAACTCTGTTCAGACATCACTACCTGCTTCTTCCATTTGACACTTATGCTCAGCCATCTATTGAGCTGCTTGCTCTGTGTCAGATGAGAATAAAAAATGAATACATGCAGACTCACCATCAGGAAGTTGAGTTTCATGGGAGAGACAGCAAAAGGAACAGGATGTGGCAACAACAGTACACTCTACCTAGATTTCTCTCACATCCTGTGAGGTCCTTGTGATATTCTTGTTCATCTCCCCTATGATACAGGGGGCAGGGGGTGGACAGAAGTGTAAGGACTCATTCTAGTATTCCTAGCATTCATTGATCAATTAATTCTTATTTCATAGTTTTTTGAGAGTCTACAGTGTGCCAGACATTATATTAGGCATGGGATACAAAGAGGTAAAACTGAATAAATGCCATCTTTGCTCATATGAAATGCATGGTCTGTTGCATAGCACCTGCCACAGTGTCTCAATTTCTTCATCTGTAAATTAGAATTATTCTGAATTTGGCTAAGAGTCAAACCCTAGCTCCACTGCATGTTACTAGCTTTGTAAACTTCAGAGAGTTACTTACCCTGTGCAAGTCTCTATAAGCCTTTAAAGCAGAGGCATAAGGGCAGTCCCTATCTCATGGGGTTGTGTCGAAGATCCATTGAAATAATATACATACCACATTTAGCAGAGTTCCTGAAGAAACCACTGGTGGTACATAAACATACCTAATATTAGTTTGTTCTAACCCATAGTCTGAAATGTAATAAATTCTCAGTAAATGCCTTTTGAATGGATTTTGCCCCTTAGATACTCTGAGAAAAAGCCTGATTCTCATAGCCACCTCTATTACCCCCAGCCTATTGTCCTATACCCCTGAAATGCACATGTCCTGCATGTGACTCTGGCTTCTTATTTAATCCCCACAATCATGGAGTTGCCATCAGCCCCTAACGGTGCCCCCATCCAAGCCTCAGCTCTTTTCCCCAGAGCCTGGGCTCACTAAAGCCTCACTGGATTGTTGTTTGGATCTTACTATGTGACTCACAGCTGGCCTCAGATTACTCAGGTTGAGAGCAGATTGATAAATATGGATTCCTTGTATTGAGTGTAAATTTTTAAATAGATATGGAAACCAGCTGGCATCCAACAGCGCCTGCCAAAAATTGTTACCTTGTTCAGTAAAACAATCAACACAGTATTCCACATAACTCACAGGTTCCAATCCCCATCCTTATTTTCCTGGAAAATGCAGCCTATCCATGCATTTATGTTACAGCTTAATTCCTTAACATTGATGCAAAACACTGTTGTGATTGATAAAATTGTCAGTATAATAATACAAAGATAATAGAAATCTACTGGCATACATATGTAGAAAATCACCAGAGACTATTGATACCATATAAATGATGAGAGCAAGATCAATGTGCCACAGTGTCACGATTCTTAAAGATCCGTGAGAGAGGTGAGAACAAATGAAACCTAACCGAATGAACATCCTTAATGAAATGAATGCTCTCAAAGACCTGGCCCAGGCCCACCACAGATTAGACTACCCTGCCCCCACACCAGCATCCAGACAAAGGAACATTTCAGAGACAAATGCTGTTTATACAATGTCAACTATTCTTTTATGTACAAAAGCTGGAGCATAATTAAAAACTGTGAGGCCTAGGAAAAGGAGGAGAAGGTGACCCATTAACAAAAGAAAACAGTCATTAGAACAAAGCCATAGATAGCCTACTGTTGCATAGCAGACAAGAACCTTTTGATACAACTCTGAAAAATGTGCTCAAAAATCCAGTGTAAAACAGGGATGCCTGGCTAGCTCAGTTGGTAGAGTGTGGGACTCTTGATCTCAGGGTCAGTTGGTGCAACATGGGACTCTTGAACTCAGGGTCATGAGTTTGAGCCCCACCTTGGGCAAAGAGATTACCTAATTTTTTTTTAATCTGGCATAAAATGGACAACATGTGAATAGATAGAAAATTTTTGCAGAAAAATGAATACCTTAAATAACAATTAGAAATGCAATAACTGAAAACACCATACAAAATATTAATAGTTCATTTGACAGGCTTAAAAAGATGACACAGCAGAAGAAAGGATCAGTGAAGAAAGGATGAAATAAACTATTCACACTGAAGCACAAAATGGAAAGAAGAGCATTTTTATAATGGAGGAGGATGTCCTAGAACTATGATTGAATACCAAATAGTCTAATAGAAAAGTATTTGAAATCATAGTTGGCAATTACTAAAATGATGAAGGACATCGGCCTGGATATCCAAGAGTCTCTGCTAATCCTGAGCAGTGTGAATAGGAAGAAAACCATATCCTGGCACATCTTAATCCAACTTCCAAAATCAAATGTAGAGAGTCTTACAAGTGTTCATGGGGGAGAAGATGTATACAGTGAAACACTGAGAAGAGTGGAAGCTAACATCTCAACAGAAGCTAGGGAGGGCCATATTTCAAAATTAAGAAATGTGGAAGATACTTTTAGGTAAAAGCTGAAATACTTCATATCCAACAGATATACACTTCCAAAAGTAGGTGAAAGGACATTGTTTAGGGTTATGGGACTAGACTAGGGTTATGATACTAGACTCTTGAGTGTTCAAAACACAGGTAATACAGTATTGAAAGGTTGTTAACATATGCAGAAGTAAAATATATGACAAAGCACAGAATGTTATGGGGGTTGGATGGAATTCCAAGGTTATATTTATGTGGTTCATAAAGTGGTAAGATATTATTTAAAACTGTAATGATTTAGGGATGCATGGGTGGCTCAGTGGTTGAGCATCTGCCTTTGGCTCAGGGCGTGATCCTGTCCTGGGACTGGGTCCCACATCGGGCTCCCTGCAAGGACTCTGCTTATCCCTCTGTATGTCTCTGCCTCTCTCTCTGTGTCTCTCATGGATAAATAAAATCTTTTAAAAAATAATAAAAAATAAAACTGTAATGACTTAAAGATGACTATTGTAACATCTAGAGCAACCACTAAAATACAAAAGATACAACTAACAAAGACTGGAGGAAGAACACTACAAAATTATCCAGTTAACCCAGCAAACAGAAGAGAACAATAAAGAGTAGGTGGAACAAATAGAGAAAAAAAAGACAAAATGGCAGACTTAAACCCAACCATACTAACAACTACATGAAAAGTTAGAAGATGAAATATTGCATTGGAAGAGAGAGATTGTCAAATTTTAGCAGGGAAAAAAATGAAGCTCCACTGTATGTTGTTATTTACTAGAAATCTAAATGTAGACATAAAAGTTGAAAGTAAATGGGCGGGAAAGATGTGTCAGGCCAAAAATAAGCATAAGAAAATTACATTAATATCAAAAAAATAAGACAAGTAGCATTACTAGAGACAAAGAGGGCTGTTTCATAATTATTCAAGGTCAATTCATGAAGAAGATGTAACAATCCTGAATGTCATACAAATAACAAGAGATTGAGAAAATGTAAGTAAAAATTGGCAGAGATCAGAGAAACAGATGAATCCAGAGTCTTAGTTGGAGATTTTAACATTTCTCTCTTAGTAATTACTAGAACAACTAAAATACAAATGTATGAGGACATAAAACATTTGCTTAGCACTACCAATAAACTTGAGTATTCAAATACACATTGAACAATCACCAAGATAAAGTAAAATGACAGGTTATAAAAACAAATCTCTGTAAATATCAAGAGACTCAAAATATACAGAAGCTGCCTCTGACCAAAATAGTGTGCATAAAACAATGACATCTAAAAAAATCTCAAAATGGCTGAAAATTAAGCAAAATACAACCAAACGATGTGTCAAAGAGTATATCACAAGGAAAAATAGAAAGTAGATCAGCTGAATAATAAGGAAAACAAATATTAAAATTATGTGACTAGAACACACATCAAAGGAGCAGAATAAAAGGTCCAGAAATAGACCACTACATTGATTGTTGAGAAAGGCACCAAGTCACTTCATTGTAGAAAGGAAAATGTGTTCAGTAAATGTGAAACAACTACATACCTGCATGAGGAGAAAGAATGAATTTTTTACCCACATTGCTCCATACCAGATAATGATCATGATGGATTCTAGACCTAAATGTAAAACCTAGAACCATGTATGTTCTAGAAGAAAACAATATTTTCACAACCTTAAGGTGGGCCAAGATTTCTTAGATAAAACAACATGTACCAAAAAAAGGGAAAATAAAAGTTAAATGGGATTCATTTTTTAAATGTGTTCTTTGAAAGACACCATTATAAATACACAGCCACAAAAAAGGAGAAAATTTTCACAATTTTATCTAACAAAGGACTTGGCTCCAAAATGTTTAAATAGCTCCAATAACTAATAAGACAAATACCCCAATTAAAATAGTGGGGGAAAGACTTGAACAGACACTATAAGCACACAGAAAGATGTTTCACACCAACCCTTACCAGAGAAATGCCTCTTAGAACTAAGTACCACTTCACAGGCATTGGTATGACTGAAGTCAAAATTCCTGACAGTGCTCAGTGCTGGCGAGGATGTGGAACCCTCGCACACTGCTGGGTAGGTGTGTAGAATAGTACTTCAAATAGCTTCTTGGCAGTTTTGTATAAAGTTAAATAAACAACTCCTCTATAACCCAGCAATTCTACCCCTAGGAATTTACTGAAGAAAAATGAAAATTTGTGTCTGCGGAAAGACTTGTACAAGAAGGCGCATAATGATCTTCATTTTGATAGCCCAGAACTGGAAACCATCCAAATGTCTATCAACAGGTGATTGGATGAACAAATTGAGGTATGTTCATAAAATGAAATGCTACCTGTCGATGAGAAGGAGAGAACAATTGTTAAAATACAATAACCCATGGATAGATTATTAAAAAAAAAGATACTAAAGAATGTGTTCTATATGATTCCATTGATATGAGATCTAAGGATAAAGCTAACTATAGTGACAGAAATCAAAAGTGCTTTCCTTTTCAAGGGGATCAGCTGGAAAGAGGACTTGGGAAGTTTTAGGGGATGATAAAGTGTCCCCCATCTTGTTTTGCTGATGATTACATGAGTGCATACAACGGACAAAATCCGTTGAACTAAACATTTAAGCCTTCTGCATGTTCTTATTTATTAAGTAATCCTTGATCATTAAAAAGATTTTAAATTTCTACCCTCTACATGATGAACAGATACAGTTTAAGAGAAAGGTGCAGAATTGATGAAGGAGGAGTCTATGCAGTGGCCCAAATCATGCAACAAACTCTCTGGGACATCTGGCTTCTATAAGTCCAGACTTTTGGGGATGAGCCCAGCCTCCTTGATGGAAGCAAAGCAAAGGAAGTCAATCCCTGCTGGAAAAGCCACCCTTCCAATAACGAGCTCTACCCATCCCCAGCTCCTTCCCATCCCACACTGCTGTGCGTGTGGCCACACCTGCTGTTGCACTACGCTGTTTTCTTGGCTCATCTCACTCATCCTATTACCCTCTCCTGGTCAGTTTCTCCTTTTCCAAGGTCCTCCTTGAGTTTAACAGCATATCATTGTCCTTCTAGGTATTTCCCACCTCCATTTCAGAGTCTGGGGTAGGGATGGTGTGGTCCCCGTCTCTGGGGGGCTTTAAGCAGACAATGATATAGACAATGATATGTCTAAGGAATTAAAATCAGGGGGAGCGAAGCACTTAATGGCGAAACTAGACCAGCTGACAGGGTCCTCACAACACGGACCTTCTACCATTTTATGACAAGTGCTCCATCTATGTTTGTGCAGCCTACTAAATCAAAATTATGGGTTCACTCATTCTTAATCTAATTAGCTAAATTTAATTCTATCCTGTATGTATTTTGTTAGACCAGAGGATAGAATTTCACGCGTATTCATTCTGGCAAGAAATTCTGAAATTTTCTTTGATCATCTGCTAATTTTGCTTCTGTAACAATTAGCTGTTGCTCAGCTGCCCTAGCTTCCAGGCAGAACCTGATGCTGATTTTAATTACTTAACCTAAGACCAAGGCAAAGTGAAATACCCACCGAGTCCTATTCCAATTGCACTTCATTTAATGTGAAATCTTTCGCTTGCAGGCTTGGACTTTGCTCTCTGAATTAAGCATCACACGTTGTGTGGCGTTTAAATATTAGTTTCCTCGATTCTTCAATTCTTTACTCATGACCTTTCACAGTCATTGTTATTAATTAGCCCAATAGTCACTGCGTTGCCTCTGTTGCTGTGGTCCCAGTGACCCTCCCCTGTGGTCCTCTCGGGTGAGCCATACCACCTCCAGTGTGGGTTTCTAAGGATAGTTCCTTTCAACCCTCAGAACAAAGACGTCGAGGGCTTTTGGCTCTACCTTGTCAAGACATCCTTGTGATGGTTCTTGCCTTAAATCTTTCACCTTAGGTCCACTTCTACCACCACTGAAAGGATTGTTTTTAATCTTATCAGGTAATTTAGATTAATGTAGGTGGAAGGAGGAGTAACCAGACTTTATACTTTTCACACCACCCACAGCCAGATCTAATGACAAAGTGATGATCTTGACTGGAGGTTCAGTACTAATCTGGCTTAGCGGATTTCCTGCATTCACTTCACATTTTAATTCAGGCTCTAGTTTAAAAAAAAACAAAAATAAAGTTTAATGGCTTGATGCCGCTGAGTTGGAGCATCTTTCCAGTCCTATCAGCAAACAGGGTCTGTTTATGCTTGGTTTTCCTTCCTGCTGGCCACACTAACATTATGTCAAGTGGCAGCCAATCATCAGACTCATTTCCTGAGCAAACTGTGGCAAAGAATAGGCAGCACAGAGAATTTGCAGAGATACCCTGTTTTTGGATAACTTGCAAATATGCCTAAAGAAAGAGAAATCAAATTCTCTTCATTTTTTAAAGCAAAAGATTGGGAACACACAGTGATCTCATAAGAAGTGCTTGTCCTAGTTTAGAAATCCAGATGTCCTCCTGATTGATATCAGAAGGATCACCTTGGTGTCAATTATCCAGATCATCAGAATCCCCCCAAAAAACCTACTTTTGGGATATGTAGGCTTTACAAGATTATTACTCTGGAGAGAGGAGCTAAGGGGGGAAAAAAAAGTTGTTTTCAGTAGCCACAAAGAGAAGTCTGTGTACAGTGAGTGTGTGCCTGCACCCACTGAGTACTAAACGTTCAGGGTACCTGTTTGATCTCCATAATTCAGCACATTGTCTGATGAGGCCAGATAGAAAGCACTTCCCAATAATGGAGAAATGAAGTGGGTATGGAAATGTGAGGATGTCCCAAAGTTCATACACACACATCTTCTGAATGTCTGTTTTCAGTCCATGAGGAAACTGGGCGAGCAAACCCAAGCAGTCTCAACTCCCAAATACAGGAGACCATCTGATTTAGAGTACCTTCTTCCCTGCAGTTGGCCACCATACTAAGAGAGCCATTTAATTCAGACTCTTTGTGGTCATGAAGTGAGGTCCAAGCTTTTCCTTTGTCCCTAGGTTATGGTACCAGGTAGCCATTCTACAGACAATAAGTACTCACAAAATATTCAGCCTGTGGTGAAGATGCGACTCAGGCCGTAGTCCTCAGGCCATTGTTTCAGCACAGAGTTGACAGCTGTGGAGACAGACGCACACTATCAGAAGTTGTGTTCTAGTCTGATGCCCCAAACGTCCTATCAGGAAGGGGCCAGTCCCCTGCTCCCTTCCGTCAAAGGTTCTGAACTTCCCACACCACTGCCACAAATGCCCTCATGCCCCATCCCACAGTCTCTGCATCTCTGATAGTTTCTGTCTTTAATTTATATATTCTACCTCCCTTTGTTTTCTTCTACACATCTTCTTTTTTTCTTTTCTCTTGCTCTTTGTATCTTTGCCTGTTTTGCTCTACTTGTTTGTCTATTATTTATGAAACAGATCCTCAAAGCTCCCTCTTCACGCAGAACACTGGGTTTGAATTGCTTTGAATGTTCTCCCTCTGAAATGAGACATACTCTCTGGATACCCTAATGCCCTGCCTACCATTTCATAGCTTCTGAAAAGATTTATTCAGAACATGCAGGTATTTTGAATATTGTTCAACTGTATGCAAATATAGGAAGTATTAATATCTTCTAGATAGGATTGACATCCTCAAATTATTTTTGTTCAATAAACATGTACTGCTCACAAGTTTTGCCTGGCACTGCTGTCCAGAAGTGAGGAAGGAGCCTGAGAGATGAGTGATGTGTGCAAGAACCCTCATTCCTATCCTCCCTGGCAGACTACATGCAAAATGTTCACAGATTGTGATCAGTGCCATACAGGCAGATGCCAGGTGCCATGATGGAGGAGGGAATGGGTCTGCTTCCTATCAGGCCTTTGTTGGCTCGGACTGCCATAACAAAATACTGCATATTGGCTGGATTAAACTAAATAAATTTATTTTCTCATAGTTCTGAAGGCTGGAGGTCTAGGATCAGGGTGCCAGAATGATCAGGGTCTGACAAGGTCCCTCTTCCTAGTTTGCGGATGGCTGCCTTCTCCCTGTGTTCTCATGTGGCCTGTCTTCAGTTCTTGCATATGGAGAGAAGGAGAGATTCTGTATTCTTATAAGGCCACCAATCCTATCTAATAGGTCCCCATCCTTTTGGCTTCATTTAACCATAATTACTGTAGTGGTCAGGGTTCTCCAGAGAAACAGGATCAATACAGTACATAGGTAGGTAGGTAGGTAGGTAGATAGGTTGATGATGGATGGATGGATGGATGGATGGACAGATGGATGACAGATATCCTCGATGTGTATATATGTACATGTGTATATATGTATGAGTATGTGTATATGTAATACAGAGATAGACTAGACATAGATCTATATCTACATATAGATGTATGTAGGGCATGTGTGTATATGTAATAGACACAAATATAGAATAGACATAGGATATATTAAATAAATAATCTATGTAAAGGGACTGGCTCATGGAATTATGGGGATTGAGATGTCCCATCAAATGCTGTCTGTAAGCTGGAGACCCAGGAAAGCCGGTGATAGAGTCCTAGTCCAAGTCTGAAGGCCTGAGAATCCAGGGGGCCTATGGTTTAATTCCTAGTCTGAGTCTAAAGGCAAAAGAAGACCAATCTGCCAGATCACACAGAGAGAACAAATTCTCCCTTTGGACACAACCATCCATGGCAGATGGTCAAGAAAAAACTCTTTGGAGATTCAGAGAAAACCTGTCATTGAAACTCTGTGGAAGACCCGCTGCAGAGGGAGAAACAGAGAAAATGCTGGTGAAATTGGTCATAGGATCAGCATCCAGCCTTCTATTTAGGACATGTCAGATTTGAGGTTCATGTGACATCTAAATGGATGGATCAGTTAAGCAGCTGAATAAAAGAGTGGAAAATTCAATAATAATTCAAATCACTTATTTCTTCCTAAAGCACATTTGTCAAAGATCTCCAAGATAAAATGTCTGTGTCTTTCTATGGCTGCCCTATCTGGATCATTGCCAGAATCACTTGGCTAGCATAGAACAAGCCATTTTGGTGTGGGGGAAACATGGAGAATAAGTTGGCAAACCTGCAGGCAGACCAGCTAGCTCCAGGTGTACCCTAGGGAAGCAGGTGGAATGATCTGCACCCAGATTCTGGATTTTTTTCAAGGTAATACACTCATATGGCTTACCAGAGGTGCATTTGGGGTTTCATTAGAGATTACAATTAGTCAAAACAAATCCTTCCTGTCTGGGAAGTTGCGGGGTACTAAATGAATTCCTCATGAGGGTCCCCAGTGGCCAATTGCACATCAGAAAATGCTGCTGTCACTATCTGAGTCCATTTTATTAAGTCCACAGCACCTGAAATTGCCTCCTTTTTCTTCCCCAAACACCCAGGTCCTTAATACCCTGTAATCCACTGTCTTTGCCTTCCTACCACACAGAGTTGTTTAGAGAAATCAATTGAAGACTTCTTCCCACAGAATACATGATTTAGGGGGAGAGGAGGGGAAGCTTCCCAACTTTGTTAAAGGTCTCACCCCTCCCTGGGAGCAGAGGTTTCGGGAAGGACTCTGCCCCTTTCTGCTCCCAAGTGTTGGACAGAGACTTTCATATAGAGAAGTATCCAAGATGTTACATTAAATGTAGTGTGTAGATAGAACTCATCCTGATTTTAATTGCTTTATTCCTCTCCACCAAACAAAACATGTAGAAGCCTTAACAGGCTGATAAGGGCCTCCAGGCGCCGTTTTAACAACTTGCATGTAATTTGCAGATTGCAAGCATTGGCAAGAAAGGCTCTTGGTATAGATCCTACGGTGGGGTTGCCACCAGGGGAAGGAAGGAGTGGAGGAAATCTTTAGTACTTTCTTGATAATGTATCTTAATCTCAGTTGCAAAAGTATACCAGTTTTCAAATATGTTTGTGTTGATGTGCTTCAATACAGCGTCTCTGGGAAGATGGAAACTAGTGACTAGACATAATTCATGCAGATAATATAAAAATATCTGGGGCTCATTTGATTACAGTGTTTCAAATATATGACCCAGAGAGAAATGACTCCTGTGGCTTCCTATGGTCTTAGCACCTTAATTCTCCCTCACTGAGTGCTATTCTGAATTAATTCTCTCTCTCATTCAGCGTGCAAGGTAATGCAGACATGCATGCAGTGCTTCCTGGGAGAAAACCAGGAGTCTCTAACTCATTTGGAAATGCTAAAAAATGGGTTTCTCTGAGCACATGAAGTATCATCTGAAGGAGATTATGGGTAATATATTTTGAGATATTCATGAAAGTGGGAATTAGCCCTTCAATTATAAAGAAGGGACTTCTCCTTTCAAGTTTTTATGT
Source organism: Canis lupus baileyi (assembly GCF_048164855.1). NCBI lineage: Eukaryota > Metazoa > Chordata > Mammalia > Carnivora > Canidae > Canis > Canis lupus. Next base: position 46,763,136 of record NC_132863.1, on the reverse strand, counting down.
ATAAAAAGCCTGGACGTCACTTCTCGAACACTTCTAATAAGAAAAAGCCAGGCAGACTAAAAATCAATGACTTTCCTTGGACCCATTGGAGAACGGAGTTCCCAGGGTAAACCAACCACTAATGGGGTTCAGGATATGCTATCCCAAAAATATGGCACCTTGGCAGATTGAATATTTCAAGCTGAAGGAATTTGAGAAAATGTCAGGAACAGGAAGTCGTTCTGACCTTCCCCTCACCTTTCCCCTATGAAGTGGGATCTTAAAGCGCTCATGGGAGAGCTGACCCGGTCAGGGGCCCTGAGAGGGTAGAGGAACATTTCTTCCTCTGCCACACCACCAGCCCAATATGTGGAGAAGCAGGTGAACCCAGATAGACACAGCTGAGCTTGGCTCACCAGGCACCATAAACTGGTGGTAACACTTAGTAAATTTGACAAATTGCTATAAACTGAATGCATACTAGCTTCAGAGTGAGAAATTCCTAGGGGCTTCAGTATTAGGAGCATCCCCACCCTTTTGTGGACTTTATATCAGGGAAGCTCTCCCACCCCAGGTTCTCATGGTGGAAGTCCTGGAAAAGATCCTCTCCTGGCTCTGGTAGAGGAGGGTAAGAGTAATCCTTGCAAAATATCCCAGAGCCTTCTCCTAAGGAAGGTCCAGTCTGCAGGAGAAAGACTGCCAGCCCATCCACCTGGATGAAGGGCCTTCCTTGTCTCATCTAAGGCAGAAAAAACAGTCAACATGGGGAATGCATTAAGATTGAGAAGGCTGTGGCCAGAAGAAATAGAGGACTAGAAAGCCGTGCCACAGGAGAGAAACACTTGCAGGGGCCACAGACCAGACACATGGCCTGCTAAAACACAGGTTTAACGTGAAGACAATAGAACATGCCCCATCCTCCCCACCCCTCTCCAGCACACAAGTAGGGCTCCAGAGTAACAGCCAAGTTACAGCTGAAAGAGCCCCAAGACATCGGTTGTCTGTGAAGAGAAGGATTTGGGGGAAGTTCAAGGTCAAAGAGCAGACAAAAACAAGGACATAAGAGGAATTTGAGGTGCTCACCTATAGCTACTTGCACACATCAAGCCCCGTCCCACTCTGAGACAGATAACACATATCTTCACCCTAAAGCCTATTTACCTCTGTTCCTTCTACCGGTTCCTATTACCCTGAATCATCAGACTAGGGGTTTAAAACAACTCTGCCTAATATGCTAAGGACCCCAGCAGAAAAAGTAGAGCACATGCAAGAACAGATGGTAATATAAACACAGAGATGGAAACACTTAAGAAGGAATGAAAGGAAAATACTAGAAATAACAAACATCATAAAGGAAATGAAGAGTGCCTTGGCTTGGCTCATCAGTAGGCTGGATAGAGCTGAGGAGAGAACCAGTGAGCGTGAGGAGATGTCAACAGAAACTCCTTGAACTGAAATGAAAGAAGAAAAAAATCACACACACACAGAACAGAACAACCAAAAGCTGCCAGACAATGTTAAAAGGTTTAACATGTTACTGGAAAATGAGGAGAAAGAACAGAGCAGGAGTATTTGAAATAATAATGGCCAAGAACTAACCAAAATTAATGACAGATGCCAAACCCAAGATCCAAAGAACTGAAAATTACCCTAAAAAACACACCTAGGCATATGCTATTCAAACAACAGAAAAACAAAGACAAAAAATCATGAACAAGACAGAACAGTACAGGAGGGGAAAAAACCAGAAACCCCAAAAAACCTTACCTACAGAGGACCAAGATTATGAGTCACAGTGAAGTTATCAGAAGCCACGCCAGCACAAAGAGAATGAAATTAAACATTTAAGGTTGAAAGAAAAACACTTTCTATATCCAGAACAATTGTCCTCCAGAAATAAAGGAGCAACAAAGTCTCAGACCAACAAAAAGTGCTGTAATTCATCACCAATGGACCTGCCCTGTGAGAAATGTTCAAAGTTCTTCAGGCAGAAGGAAAATGGAAGAGGTCAGAAACATGGATCACACAAAGAAAGGAAGAACTTCAAGAAGGCATCGTCGAAGGAAGAAGAATAAAGTCTTTTATTTTTCTTACTGATCTGTGAAAAGTTAAGTATTTCATGCAGTAACATTAAGAGTGGACAGAAGCAGAGATTGGGAACGCTGAAGGAAGGCTCTTCCACTGTGTAGAGAGGTGGGGTGGTGGGTCAAGATGGACTTGGACGTAATCTCCAAGCACGGGGGTCCCGCTAAGTAGAGCAGCTTGGTGTCCAGAGTGGATGAACCGGGAACGTAGGGCAGAATGGTTCAGAGCTCAGCTCTCAAGCCAGAGACAAGAGCCCTGCTAGACCCGACCCTGCCACCCACCAACTACGTCGGTGGAAGCATGTTATTAGCCCCTTTATCCTCAGGTGCCTTGTCTCAGAAGTTGGGACTACCCACAGTTCCTTGATAAGGTTGCTCTGAAGGTTGAGATAATGCAAGTAAATGGTTGGCAGAACACCTGGCAAATAGTGCATTTTCTATATAAAGAAGCAGCGGTTCTCAAATTATGGTCCCTGGACCAAAGCATCAGTGTCACCTGGGAACTTGTGAGAACTGCAAATCCTCCACCATCACCCCAGAACCAATGATTAAGAAACTCTGGGGTGAGCCTGGCACTTTGTAGTAACAAGTCTTACAGGTGACCGATGCTCGGTAAAGAATGAGAGGCAATGCTTTCCAGGATTTGGGAGTTGCCAGCGATGCCAAATCCCGATAGGGCTTCCTAGACTAGAAACCCTGCTCAGCTGACTTCCTTATCACTAAGAGCTCTATCACAACTAGTTCTGACAACAGTACTTTTAAACATCCCTATTCTGGTCATTTCTGATCACCCTTTATCTTCATTCTCAGATGCAGCTCAATACTGGCACAGAATAAGATTCTCAACAAAAATTCCTATCGAATGAATGGATCAATAAATCTGATAGACCCTGGACAGGCATCCTCAAGGATCATGGCCTCCTCCTCTACATTACTAACCTACCAGGAAGGCAGGGGTCCAGAGGCATCTTGCTTCAACCTACATTATATGACATCTCCTCCCCGGGGGCCTGGGAGAGAGAGAGAGAGGATCATCAGTTTGACCCCCCAGTGCAGGGTTAAGAGGCTTTGATCCTATCACCTGCTTTCACAGGATCCAAGGCCGAAAGGCCCCATGAGTCACTATATACCTGATTCAAAGAGAGACGAAAACCAGAACCAGGATCCCAATGTTTTATCTCTTGGTTCCACTCACAAGCTATCAAATGTTGAGGTCTCTTGATGGAAGTATTTTCTCAATTCATTAGTTCAGTTATTTTAGTTTAGGTGTAAAGTTGGATTGGGTCTCTGGTGCACACACAGTGCTGCGATGGTCAGTGTGGGGGATTAAGTGATAGGCCGTCCCCAGAAGTCATCCTCTGCTGTAGACAGCCTTGTGATGTGCAGAGTATGGCACAAACATCATGAGAGAGGCACCCCCATGATGCTAGGGAGTCCGTCCCAACTGATCAGGGCTGGCCTCAGGCAGGAGCTAGCGATTAGAGCAGCAGCTGCTGGGGGGGGGGGGTCTCCTTGGAGACATACTGTCCTCTCCAGAAGAGTGGAATGTCCTACCTGGCTGTCACACAGAGAGACGGAGTTAACGCAGGCAGCAGGTCCCTTTTGCATGTTAAACTTGGGTTAAAATGCCTTTAGTGGACATACCTAGTGCTGGCAATGGTGTAAGGAAATTAATATTCTCATATATTTCTGGAAGTATCTGATAAACCAGCAAATGGGAACAATAAGCTTTTGGAGAGTATCAATTCAACACACACGAAGAGCTATCATAATTTTTTTTTTTTTTGTCATTGAGTCCAGGGATCAGACATGTGGAAATCTGACGTAATGGATGTTGTTTTAAATAGAAGAGGAATAATATTCTCCACTGCATTCATTTTGAAACAAACAGAGGCAATACAGATGACAGAAAAGGGGTATGTAAATCGATACCAACCACTCAGTAGTTAGTGGCCATTAAAATAATTTTGCTGAAGGAATTCAGCCACCTGCAAAAAAAAAAAATTTAAAGTAAGTTAAAAATCATGACTCAAAAGGTTACTGAGTATGATTGCAAATATCTAATAAAAAACATTGCAGGAAAATACTGGAAGGAAATACAGTAAAATAACAATGCTGTCATTCAGATGGTGGATTGTGACTTTTTATTCTTTATTAGCTCAACTTTCCAAATGCTCTAAGATTTTTATATGTAATACACGTACTCCCTGCTTTTTGAGAGTTCACGTTGCACCACTTCACTTTTATAAGAGACCTGCATTAGCAGCTGTTTTTCACTAACTGAAAGAAATCCAAAGAGGATTTTTTTTCTTTAAAAAAAAAAAAAAAAGGTGAAAACCTAAAATATCCTTAAGCATTGGTTTTGCTGCAGTGAGCCATTCAGAGGCAGCACCCCCAACTCCTTCCCCGGGAGCCACATTCAGCATCCAGTCCAGAGCTTCGCACTTGTGTCTGTAAGCATCTGTGCTTCATCCTAAAGCATTTTGTGAATTTGTTAGCAAGATGTGTTCTAAAGTGGCAGAAAAGCCTAAGATAGGTTATTTTTTGGCATCTGGGAACCTCAGAATCTCCCCACATTAATTCCTGGTGATGGCTTCTTCCCTTTCCAGCACATCAGCCTACAGAGGGTTTCGGAGACCGTCCTCCTTTCGGACGGGGGGAGCCTGTGCTTCGGGAGTGAGATCCTTCAGAGAGGATGCGAGTGGAAGACCGCCTCCTTCTGCTTGAAAAGGATGAGAACAGCCACGGGAGTTTCTGATTTCCAGCAGCATTAGCCACTGTGAGACTTTATTTTCCTTCCTTTCTTTTTGCCGAAAAGTGGTCTCCAAGGGAACCGACGTCTCGGGGAGGACAGCTCGACCAGAAGGCCATAAAACAGCACAGGGACCAATTTCTGAAGTCGAAGCCACAACTCCAGAGCCTGTCCCCACCCAGCCGCAGCTTAAACCCATTGAAGTCCTTAATCCGGGGGTGAGCCGGGGAGGGTCTTGGACAGGGAAGGGGTGCACAGTGGATGAGCAAGCAGGAGCCTGTCAAAGCCCAAAGAGAAGTCTGCGCCTGTGGCTCAGGGGTGGCATTTGGGCTGGGCGGCAGGGAAACGCGTGTTCTGGGAGTGCTTTCCCAGCTGCTTTCCATCCAGCCCCTCAGCATCCGGCCCGAGTGGGAAGGCTTCCCAGCCCGATTCCATTTCAAACAGAAAAGTTCTTTTTTATTTTCTGGACTCATGGTTTTTGCTTCCTCACATAATTTTGGATGCACAAAGCTTAAAGATATTTGAAAACCTCTACTTAATTTTACAACTAAACATAATATTATTCCCCATTTGATAATTATTTAATACTTATTTTCCATTTATTTCAATAACTGTTGTAATAAAAAATTACAGCTTTGAAATAGATAAAGCAGTTTTCCTGTTAACTACCACTACATCATTTTAAGCTGTTTTGCACCACAGATTATAAGATCTAAGCGCCAGCGTCTGGGCTCCACGACGCCGGGGACTGTCTCTGCCTTGGTCCCTGCTCTCTGCTCAGAAGGCCCAGCACCTAGTAGGTGTGGAACAAAGTATTTTTAAATTGGTGGATGCTGCCCCCTGGTGGCATCATACCCAAATTTCATGCTTAGCATTTTGATTACTTAACAAGATTCATAGAAATTCAACCAGAAAACCTAAGACGTGAATCTTGGTGATAGTAATCTCACTTTCCTCGTTTAGCTCTTTTGGTTCCCTGCTCAGCACAGATTGGAGACATCTGAGTTCAGTTACACAGCTACTTGCACCTGTCCCCCTGGCACAACGTTGCTGCTGTTCTGTGCGGTAACAGGGCCTGTCCCTTTGGAGGATAGAATCTTTTCTTGTCACCTTAGAACGTCTCCCATAGAGCAGGGCATTCAGCACGTTCTGGCCTCCCCGTCCTCGGAGCACTAGGAAGCTCATGTCCATGACCATCAACTCTGCAGCTGACATCTGGCCTCCCCCCTCCCCTGTCCTCGGGTTTCTGCCCTGGCACCAGATGCCTACAGGCGAACGGGGCAGCTGCATTTACTTAGCTCCGTCTGGGCTGGGAGGAGCACTCCTAAAGGCAAGAGACAGCTGTTTCCTCATGGAGAGGGGGAGTCTTAAATTATTTAAGGCAAAGTAGCAAAGGATGTGGTCTTAGCCTCTCATGCGCTGCCTAATTGGTAGATTCATATGACATGGCACTGGGTTATGAAGCCACATGACTCTGATTGGTAATATTATGCTATCTTAATTCAGTTTATATAATTATTTAAGTTTAATTTTTTAGGACTGCTATCAAATATTAACATTGTATTAGGTAAAGGACATAACTAATTGGGGCACACGTGCCCACACACACCGAGGGGCCTAATTGCTGGTACAGTGCAGGGCAATTACCGTAATGAGAGCAAAGCCCATGTCTGACATGTACATATGACTCTGTCCTCGCGAAGCCTGTTAAAGTGACAGTTCCTGGGCTCCGAGCTCCTCAAGGATATGGCCACGTCTCCTTCACAGACATGACTCACTGGCGGTGCTCAATCAGCTTGGTTGACTTGGCTTGAAGCAGAACAAGGACAAAGAAAGGTCACGCAGGCCCGGAAAAGTCTAGGGGTCTGAGAGGTTACATTTGCTGTGGTCTCGCTGTTTAATTCCACGACCGTCCATCAGGACGCAGGTTGGAGCCACTGCACGGGGTCACCCAGGCCAACCTTGGACACGGTGGAGAAGGTGTCGCCCCACTGTGAGCACTGGGATTGCCTGCCTCCCACATCGCTCCCGAGGCTAACTGCCATGGCTGCTAGCATCCCTTTACTAACACTCAGACCTCTGGCTCCCGGGTCTTTAGCAGTTCTCCTGAACTCCCGAGCTGCTGCTGTGATCTCTCTGAGTGTCCACTCTACAGCAGCACAGCGGGCTATAGAGTCTGCTCCGCTGGAGTGTGAGGCAGTGGAAAGTGAGACACGTAAGGTGCCTGATGCTCCACCAGGGCGCTGTTGTCATTACCATTCTTCATCACTTTGCTGAGAGCCGTCCCCTCTGCCACTTGTGGACACAGACTCCACTGTGTGTGCTAGAGCAGGACCATGCACCTGTACGCTGCACCTAGCTAGCAGTGGGCTCGGGGGTCTGTGCATCACTAGCCCCTGACCCCAGAGCAATGTCCACTGTGGCTGGGAGAGTCTAGTCATCTGTCCATCCATTCGTCCTTTCAGCAAACAGACCAGCGTCTACTGCATACCAGGCACAGCCATCTAAAGTGAGAGGAAATACACATGCAAATTAAGGCACGTTCTAGGTTCCTTAAGCAGGGTTAAATTACATGCTAAGAGTTCAGTATGGGTCACACTGTGGGCTAAAGGGGGAGGGCCAGACTCAGATCCCAAAGTTTCCGATTCAGAATGTCTGATTGGAGGCCCAGAATGTGCTGCTTGCTCACCAGCAACTCAGCTTTTTCTGATCCAGATGATCTGAGGATCAGGGTAAGACAGTGAACTCCTCATGAGCTGAAGTCACCCATGGCTGATTTTGTCACTGCACAAAGCAGTTGCTTAGCATTTGATTTGTGGGGTGGAGTGAAGCATCATGAAAGTCCAGAAGGTTGGAACAGCTTTTCACAGAGGACTGAGATCAGGGTGGAGAATCAGCGAGGAAGCCCAGGGGAAGGCATTCCTTTTGGAGTCCTGGGAACTGGATTCCTGCTGGAGAGGACCCAGAGAAGTGACTCTCTCTGGGAGGAAGGGTCCTTCGAAGGAGGCCAGGAGTCTAATGTTCTCATTACTAAATTGGAAGTTCCCAACCAATAATCCCCACTCAGCCCATGGGGAGAAGAGGACTACAGCTAGCAGTTGTTATTGCATATTAAATATTAAACAAGATTTCCTCTTGGGCAGTCATCTGTGGTCATTAGCCTGCTCTGTCTACCACCACGTCGCAAAAACCCTCAAGCAAACGAGAAACCTGGGTCTGGGAGACAGCTGCTCCAGTTCAAGGACACCACAGCTCACAAGTGGCCAAACCCCAAATGAAGTTGGATCCACTATGTGTCTTCTGTGGTCTCGGGGGTCCTCCCTAATTATCCATGAGACCAGGCCCAGAGCAAATGAAACCTGTGGAGATCAGGAATACAGTCGTCCCACCTTGGCCTTTAAATGCGCCCTGATGCCCTCCTGCCCAAGTAGGTTGGGCTGGCTCCTCATTCCTTGCCTCCAAGGCCCCTTGTCCCCCTCAATGGGCACACAGACCTCTCTGCCCACGTGATCCAGCTACAAGTGCCTCCCATCTGGACAGGGGAGGAGGCCTCCCTTGTGTCAGGTGTGACAAGCCCCAGTGCCCCGGCTCACACTCACTCACATTGCCCGTAGGTGTGCTCTACCAGTGGATTGCCCTCAGCTGCCCAAGAGTCTTGGGGGTCTCCACTGACTCTGCACTCAGTATCTCCTGCTCCATCATAAGGAATTCATTTTCGGTTTTATATTGATTTTTTTTTTTTTTTTTGCTCTTTTTCATAAAGTTCTGTTTGAGCACAGAACTCTGATGCCTGCTTTTGAAAATTACTGGGATAAAACTCAGACTCCCTAGCCTGGCGCTCGGGACCATGCACGGCCTCACTCCTCGCCTCTGCTTGACTCTGCCCTGCAGGTCCAGCTGGTCACCCAGCCCAACACGCCAATAGCACACCTCAGCTTTCTTCCTGTGATTCCTCCACTCACGTCACCTGTCATTAATCCCATCCTAACTCCTCCATTCTTTGACCAGGTGACCAAGGTTCACGGTTCACGTTACTGGCGATAGATCATGTTCATAGTACACACCCTGATACGATCAGAAAGGCACCATCTCTTTGTTTTCTCCTCCAAAGCTCACAACTCTATCTAACCATCAGACAAATCCACACTGAAGGACATCCTATAAAATCCTGCCACTACTCCCCATTATTGTCAAGGTCACTCAAAACAAGGAGCCTGAGGCACCAAAACAGCCCAGAGGAGCTTCAGGCAACATGATGACTAAGTGTGATGTGGTGTCCTGGATGGGACCCTGGACCAGGGAAAGGACATTAATGCAGATGTAGTGAAATCTGAATAAGGTCCGCGATTTGACCGGTAGCAACACACCAAGCAACACACCAATGTCAGTTTCTTCGTTACAACAGGTGTACCATAGGACGGCCGGATGTCAACCATAGGCAAAACTGGGAAAGGGGTCTAAAGGGACTCTTCTGTAAATCTGGAACTATCCTAAGATGGAAAGTTCTCTGAAAAACCCTCCAATAGCATCCCATAGCCGCTGGAATGACATCTAGCTCTTCACCGTGGCCATGAAGGCCCACATTGCCAAATCTGGCCACATCTCCTCATCCCTCATCCCATCAGGGCCCTCTGCTCTCCAGCCATGAAGCTCCTTTCTGCCCCGTGGCCCTGGAATTTGCTCTTCCTTGACTGTGCTGCTCCCAGCCACCCCAGGCCTGGCCAAGATTCATGGCAGGCTGGGGTTGAATGCTGCCTTCCCTGCTGTGCCCCCACATTGTGTGTCATGACTCTGATCATTTTGTCACATGTGGCCTCTGCTGCTGACCTCTTAATTCCCCACTTGCCCCCACTGAAGCCAGGACGGTGGCTCCCCAGCTCACAAGCTGCTTCTGCAGCAGAAAGAACGACGTCCAGCAGAGGGCAGACAGACAAAAAATCTTTGTTTGCTCAACAAATGTTTCGGAGTGCCAGGTGCTGGCCAGGTACAGGGGACCTAGAAGTGAACGAGGGAGCCATCCTTCCCCTCAAGAGTTCACAGTCAAGCTTTTTCTTGGCCTAACAAAATATCTAGGTGTTAGACCAACCAAACTCAAGCCTGTCTTTTCAAGGTCACCCTCCTGAATACCCACACCTCAAACTTCCTGCTAGGTGTTGGCCTCATGGTTCATTCCGTACTCAGAACTAAGCTGTCTCTCTTAGTCAGATACAAAATAAATGATGTTGCTTTTATGCAGATTTTTCCATGCGACGAATCTATTAAAAATGGAAAATATAGAATAAAACTTCTCATAATCTGATAACTCAGGAGACTTATTATTTTTATATATAGAAGTAATCATTAGGGAAAATAATTACAAATGCTCAAAGGCATACCTAAAAAAAAAAAAAAAAAAAAAAAAAAGCATAATTAGCCAAAATCTCCCATACAGATTAGCTCAGTTAAGATTTGGGTCTTTTCCCTTCCAGATGATGCCCTATTTCTGTGCTTACATAAACCCACACATAGAGCCTCGGCATTTTACAAATAAGCATGGATTCATGTGCCGTCCTCGTGTGAAACCCAGTGATGTCAGCCTAATGTATGTGGATCCGTTTCTCACTGTAGTAAATATAGAAACACAGCATCATGCTGAATGGCCATATCTTTTTCAGTTATTTCACGTTGTGCTACATCATGATAGTTTACCCAATCTCTTCCTGTTTGTTTTGGACATTTCACTTGTTTCCGGTGGTTCACTATTATAAATAATACTTCAGTTATCAGCTTCACACATGCATCTTTTCACACTTGTCCAGTTATTTTCTTAGGATAAATTCATAAAAGTTGGATGCCGGACTACAGTTGTTTTGTTTTCTTTCTTTCTTTTTTTTTTAGTTCCGTTTTTTTTTTTAATTTTTATTTATTTATGATAGTCACAGAGAGAGAGAGAGAGAGAGAGGCAGAGACATAGGCAGAGGGAGAAGCAGGATCCATGCACCGGGAGCTCGACGTGGGATTCGATCCCGGGTCTCCAGGATCGCGCCCTGGGCCAAAGGCAGGCGCTAAACCGCTTCACCACCCAGGGATCCCCTAATTCCGTTTTTGATTTATGTTGTTACGTTAACTCCCAAGAAAACTACATAAATTTATATTCCCAGCAGCCACACTATTATTTTCATGCCAACTTTTTTCATTAAAAAAAATTCCAAGTAAGAAATGCAAACAAGAAGGTAATGCAGTTGGGTAGCAGGATGTAAAACTATCCTACAGTGTTCACGAAATTATCATACAATATGATAAAGTTCTTATGCAATATCAAACAAGACAGAGCACTAAGTAGCAGGGTATACAATTATCACGTACGAGTATTAAGATAAGCATTTTTATTTACTTTAAAACTCAGGCAGACAATGAGTATCATCCCTGTGCAGGCAAGGCAAAGCACACCAGCCATCATGCTGGCAGACTCTGGGCGAGGTGAGCGTGAGCACGCCGTGATCCTCCATCCATCCGTCAGCAGATTGCTACTGAAGCAGTGGTTCTGCCCAAGGAACTCATTTCATAGCAGAGGAAGTGAGTCATTGGAGCTACTCTGGAGGTTTCCTATTCCTTACCCACTGCCCACTGCTTCACCACCTTTTTTTTTTTTTTTTTTGAGGTGGATTTACGTGCAGTTGTAAGAAATAATGCAAGACAGGGCCCCTGTAGCCTTCATCCATTTCTTCCAGTGGTAAATCTTACGAAATTGGAGGGCAGTATCACAACCAGGAAACCAACCTTGACACAATGACCATCTCATTCAGATTTTATCTGTTTGCTTATACTCATGTATGTGTAAGCACATACGTGCACACGCATGGGTTCATGCATGTTCGTGTGTTTAGCCCTATGCACTTTTATCCGTGTGCCGGTTCATGTATCCACACCACAGTCAAGACAGTGAGTAGATGCATTCCAAGGATCCTTGGGCTAGTCTTTTATAGCCAAATCCACCTCCCACCCCCAACCCCTCGCGAACCACTGGCAGCTACTAATCTGCTCTCCATTTCTTTAATCCCATCATCTCAAAAATGCTATATAAATGGAATCAGACATACACAAGTATCTAGCTTTGGGAACTGGCTTTATTCCACCCATAATTCCCTTGATATTTATCCAAGTAAGTGTATATCCATGGTTTGCTCCTTCTGATTACTGAGTAGTATTTCAGTGGCTTGGTGATCTACAGCTTGCTTAACCATTAACCCACCAAAGGGCATAAGAGTCGTTTCTAGCTTGGGATTATTATGAATAAAGCTGCTATAAACACTCACGCATAGGTTTTTGTGTGAACATACGTTTTCATTTCTCTGGGATAAATGCCCAAGAGAGCAATTGTTGAGTTGTATGGTAATTACATATTGAGTTTAATGAGAAACTGCCAAACTGCTTTCCAGAATGGCTGTACCATTTCACATTCCCACAAGTGACAGGAGTGACCCAGTTTCTCTGCTGCATCTTTGCCGGCATTTGGTGTTATCACTGTTTTCTTTTTTAATTTTGGCCATTCTGATAGGTATGTAGTGATATCTCATTGTGGTTTTAATTTACATTTTCAGTATGGTTAATGATGTTGACTATCTTCTGTGGGCTTATTTGCCATCTGTATGTCCTTTCTATGAAATATCTCCTTGTATTTTTTGTCTTTTTTTTTTTTTTTACTGTGAGATTTAAGAATTCTTTATATATTCTAGTACTAATCCTTTCTGAGATACATAATCTGTAAATATTTCTCCTAGTCTGTACCTTGCCTTTTCATCCTCTTCACATGGACTTTCACAAAGCAAAAGTTTATTTTGATAAGGTCAATGTTTTGTTTTGTTTTTTTTTTTTTCTTTACAGATCAGGCTTTTAGTGTCAAGTCTAGGAACTTTTTACCTAGCCCTAGACTCCAAAGATTTTGTTCTATGGTTTTTTTCTAGAATTTTTATGGTTTTAGTTTTATGTTAAATCCACAATCCATTGTGAGTTAATTTTGGTATTAGGTGAGAGGTTTAGGTCAAGATTCGTTTTGTTTATTTGTTTTTATATATGAATGTCCAATCGATCTATCACCATTTGTTGAAAGGCTCTCCTTCCTCCATTGAATTGCTTTTGCACCTTTGTAACAATCAGTGGGGCATTATTTGTTTGGGTATAACTATTTAGTTCCATTTATCTCTCTGTCCACCTCCCCCCTCCCAGGGCCACACTGGCTGAATAGCTATATAGTATAGCTAAGTCTCATCATCATCCATCATTATAGATAAGTCTCATTATCAGGCAGAATGAGGAACGGCTTTTTTTTTTTTAATATTTTATCTATTTACTTGAGAGTGAGAGAGTGAATGAGAGAGAGGAGAAGGGGGAGAAGGAGAAGCAGACTCCCCACTGAGCAGGGAGCCCGACATGTGGCTTGATCTCAGGACTCTGGGATCATGACCTGAGCTGAAATCAGACGCTTAACCAACTGAGTCACCCAGGCACCCTGAGGAACGGCTTTGTGAAGAGTCAGTTGCGGCCAGTGGGTGGTAGCACCTTGCCAAGATGAGGTGTGCACAAGATGCACCTTAAGCTCTAGACCAATGACCAGCACATGCTGCTGTGCCTCCCCTAACCAGAATGCATGGGTCTGGGAACTAAGGAGCAGAGACGCAGGGGGCTTCTCTCATGACACACTCAGTAACCCACTCACAAGATGTTTAACGCCCATCCCCGCAACCTTGGGCCTGGCAGATTTAAAGGTTTGGGTTCCCAAGGGAGAAATGCCAGAAGTTGAGGCTATAGCATAACAGTCTGAGACTTCTCCTTCCCCTAGAGTCAAAGAAAGGGCCTCCTATGCTGGCTAAAGTCCCCAGGCATGCTTCTGGGTGGAGCCAGGAGATCTGAAGCACAGGCCCTCGGGGCCCCTCTTCGGACTTCCAGAAGCAAATTTACAACAGGCCAGGCCACTGAGGGCTCAGTCCCTCAGGAATGAGGTTTTGGTGAAAGCATAGTAGCTGGGGAGATGGCTGAGAACAGCAGTAACATGAGCTGGTGGGTAGTGAAGAAGGAGTTTATAAATACCGAAAGGCCTTGTACCCAGTTACAGAAACAAGGACTCTGGTACCTATAGGTATTTTTCTATTTGCTTTTCTATGTAGACTTTATATCATCAGCCAACGTCTCCTCCCCTGCTCTCCCCATCCCCTGCTATCTTACACAACGTGTATTGATGGCTAACCTAACAATTCAGACTTCAGGCTACAGTCTAAGGGTGACTTTTACTGAACAGGAAGATGACCACCACTCAGAGATGCGCACTGTGACTAATGGGACTGGGGGTCTCTTTTTTTCTGGGTGGAGGAAAGCATCTCTCAGTTCGTATGAAGAACCATGATGATGATTCTATGATTGCTGTTTGGAGGTTAAACATGGGTAGAATGTGGATTTGGCTGCTGAGTAGCCACATGGGTGGACTGTACCAGCTGTTGGCATTGACACTGCCCGTTCCCTAAAGCGACTGGGCCATGTCATCTCAGCGGCTAGATGCCTGGGAATTACATTTTCCAGAATCCTTTTCCAGCAGGAGCCTGGTTTGGCTTCTGCCTCTGAGAGGTGCTCGCGTGAAATGCAGAAGGCAGAAGATAAGCAGCCTCCAGCACCAGCAGCAGCAGAGGCAGGGGCTTTTCTGAATGTTCCAGCACCCCCTCCCACCCACCTTCAGCCTCCTGCTTCTGGTTGCAGGCAGCAGTGGTAGCTTCCTTAGCAGATTCCAGCACATTCCTCCAGCTGCCTGATTTCTGGGCAGCTCTCCCACCCCATGGCTTCCACATGTCTCAATGCCACCAACAGATCCTTCCAGCTTGAAATATCTTGACTGGTGCATGTCGAATGTGCAAGCCTGAGTGGAGAGGGAGGGACAGATTCCAGGATCTCCTCCTCTTGGAATACCTTGTCGCTGGCTGATGCCTGCAGGAGGGAAGGCTTGCATCTGCTTCAGGACAAGATCCACTGTTTCTGTTTCATCTGCACAGATCTGGGCTGTGGATGTTCGGGACGGGCCCGGTGCCAGGTACTGGTCGGCTCACATCCTCTAACAGTGCAACAAAGCAAGCGCACCAGAACTCTCACAGAAGCTGCGACAGACGGTTTTCAGAAGTGGCCTCACCCTCTCTCACACCTCTCCTGGCAGCCCTCCACGTGGCACAGGAACAGAATCTGTTGATTTGTGAAGCCAACAAACCTAGCCTCACCTGTGCCAGCATTCCTTCCCTTTTCATCTCCTCCCACATTTTTTTCTTCTTCATTTTGTTGAAGGTGACACAAAGAAACAGAAAATATTTAAGCTGCTGCTACATCATTTATGTTTTTAATTTAACAAGAAAACTTGTGCAATTGCATGGAACGTTTATCTTATTTCTGCAAAATTTTTCTCTCTTCTATGAATAACAAACAGGTGCTGAAGGCAGAACTCCACCCCCCGCCCCCAGAATAGGGCCCTGCCTTTGCTCCACAAGACCCTCACATATGTGCATCCACGGCCCACGCCTTCCTCCTTCACCCACGGCTGTCCTGTGCACCATCGCCCCACACCAGTGCACGGTGGCCACTGTGCACGCTCCGCTCGAGCAGCCAGTACACAGTATTCTTTTTCTGGAGCTGGAGCCCTCTGCCTGGAACATAAATGAATGGAAAGACATACTCCAAATGCAGGGAGAGTGGGGACCACGTGACTCCAGAAACTGTATGAACACACACATTTGGAAAGTCAGCCATCCTCCTCCAGAGGGAAATGCAGCTGGGAATGCACACAGATCTGCTGACGCCTCCCCTGCGCTGCTGCTGCCCACTCCATGCTCCAGCCTGAAACAGTTTATCTCCATCCCTGCTTGACTAGGCGTGCCACCCATTCCCCGAGGAGTTCTTCTCTAGGAAGCAATTCTCCAGATCCTTTTGTCCACATGCAATGATCACCCCCCTCCTGCCCAGCACACTACAGCAGCGATAACAGCCATGCGGGTCAGGACGTGCTTCAGGCTGGGCACAATGCAGGTATGTCCCATACGTTAGCTCCTCCAGTCCTTACAACACCATCAGTGTGGTATGGTTATAATCCCCACATGACAAATGAAGAAACTGAGGCACCCCAAAGTCAGTAACATAAAGGGGTTTTAAAGAACCAAATGAGTGTTTGAACCTGTGGCATCAGAGCTTGGCCTTCTTGTGCTGAGCTAGAAAATGCATAGTAAGTGATACAACGTACAGCATAAATAAGCACCGAGTCTGTGCGCTGGATTTTAGAATATTTCAAATAAATGAAATACATTGTTTAAGTCAGCAAATGGGGTAAAGCTTTCACATTATTCTGGATTCAACCTGCATCCTGATGCAATGTGCAATTAAACAAAAGCATCCAGTTTGATTTATATCAGGCCGAGCAATGCCCAGAACCAGTTTCTACCTTCTGCACGCTCTGACTTCAGAAATTCCAACTCAGGCCTTTCTACGACATAAATATTAAATGTGAGTTCTTAAGTTCCATCTGAAAGACTTCTCAAATTCTCATCATTATTCTTCCAAATAACAACCAATGAGCAAGAACATTAAGTGGAAGAAATTTTATTTGGGCTCATTGAGAACGTGACCCCTATTATACAACCATGCAAAATCTTAAGGAGAAGTGTTTTACTGCCCTATTTTTCTCTATCGATGCTTATCTAAGAAAGAATAAGAAGATAAAACCCTTCCAATGGTAAAACAAGCATACATGAATTATTACTTCAACAAAATTTACTGTATACTCTTTGTGGTTAAACAATACTGAAAGCTGAAGAGGCAGTCACTCACAACAGCTGAAAACTCAGGCAGTAGATTTATCTGGAGGTGGTGAGACAGAGAAGGAAGCTATTGGGAATATGTTATAAAGCTCAATTTTTATCTAGGCAAAACTTTACAATAGGCTTGCACGTCTTTAAATTATACCAACATCACTGACAGGTCAGGAGTCTAAGAAATAAGCCTTATGACCTGCAGCCAACCACTTGTTGCAACACACAGCCACAGCGTGCCCTCAGATAGGGTGATCTTAGAACTCAAAAACCCAGCTTAGCAGATGTTCTGACGTCAAGCTTGAAGGACATCTGGAATGTGAGCATCCATCTCAGAGAGGATGGAGGTGGTCCTACTGAGTTGGCCCCCTTGTCTCTGAAGTTAGCAGATCGTATTGGCTCAATAAACATTTGTTAAATGAATGAACAGCCCAAGGGAGACCTAGGATGAATGCCGGGGCTGCCATTATTAGTTGTGGGACCTGGGATGGCTTCACTACTCAAGCCTTGGTTTCATGATGTGTGAAATGATGGTACCAGCAGAATCTCATGGATTAACGGAGCTGAAGAATGGGGAGCGTGCATCATGGTACACCAGCACAGTGCTTCCTCCCAGGGAAGTGCTCTGAGCCCCCAGCTTCACCAGAAAACAATGCGGTGTGTGTTTCATGCCAGGCAGTTTTTGCTGTGAAATCATTTAGTTTCCCATTCTTGTTGTCCTTTGTTGATTTAAGTCACTTCCTACCAGAGATGCCTAGAAATGATGACACATTAACCTTTTGGGATCTGGTAACTCAGACTTACCTATACTCGCAGGTATTTTGAGTGTCTCCTGTGTATCTGGCAGGATGCCGTGCAAAGAGAAGAGTGACACAAGTGGAGGTGCCACAGCCGTGAAGCTAACTCCTGGGCTCAATCCCACCTCATCTCGGATTCATGTCAGTCCCTGTGACCTCAGTCTTCTCGGCCACCAATAAGTGATGAGCCTCCTTCAGAGGGAAGACTATGGTGAATGAGATGATGTCTAGGAAGCACCATGAAAAGACCTAGAAGGAGAAGATGCTCCAAGATAGAGAATCTCTTTGTTAACAGAGCAGTGGAGATGTGTGAATGACAAAGGTTCTGGTCTGGAGAAGACCGCTCCCGGGGAAAGCGAGCACTCAACCTGCGGGCTCACAGGCCGGGCAAGTGGCCGGAGAGAAGTGAAGAGCAATATGTAGTGTTCCAGTGAAGAGGTGATGTCTGGATGGAGAACCAGGAGAAAATCCACTGGGTCCATGGACACTAGAGTAAGACTAAAAGGCAGAGCAAGAACTTGAAGGGCAGGGGAGAGGGCTAGAGCCGTCACAGCAACAGAAAGGAACAGTAAAGGCAAAGGGCGGGGGTCTACCAGTTAGCCTCTAGCTGCCTAACAAGCCGCACGGAAACTCAAGGTTTATAACAACCACCTGTTTCTCATGATTCTGTGGGCTGATTAGGGTGCTTGCCCAGGGCTGGGTTTAGTCAGGATGCCCTGACTTCTCTCCACCAGGCATTTCATTTCATTTCATTTCATTTCATTTCATCTCATCTCATGTCCCCAGATGTGAGAAATGAAGCAGCAAGGTCGAGACCTCAGTTTGGAGTCACTTCCACCACATTTTGTGAATCAAAACAAGGCAGGAGGCCAGGCTATATTCAAGGGAGTGGATAGACTGAGAGGTCTGCAACATCTCATTGCCAAGAGGCATGAATCTCCGTGGGAGGAATGTGTGGCCCTAATCTGCGGTGCACTACATAAAAAAACATCCAGATGGCTTATTATGTGCCACCATTCGGGGACCTTTTGAGAGTTGCTGAGTGGACCTGAACTGGGCTTCCTGCAGATGTGCTCTACAGCATGGGAGTACAGGCTGGGGTAGATCAAGGCAAACCTGGTTTCAGGCTGCTGCTGGAGTCTAAGCAAAGAATAGAAGGAACTCAAAATTCCACTCTTGGGCATACAGCCAATGGAAATGCATACGTACGTCCACCAAAAGTGGTTTTTAAGGATATTAATACATAGACGTATTATTCAAAATAGCCAATATGTGGAATGAGGCCAAATGCCCATAATAAGATGGACAAATCCATTTGGTATATGCATGCTGAGGAGTACTACACAGCAATTAAAAGTAGGGGGAAATGCTACTACGACCAATGAAAGGATGGATCTCACACACAAAGGCAGACTTACTATATGGTCCTTTTATACGCAGTTGAGAAAAGGCAAAACTCATGTGGTATATTCAGTGTTGCATGGGGGTTAGCTTTGGGGATGAGGGGACTAGTGACCAGGACAGGGCATAGGGGGATGGCAGTGCATTATCTCCTGACTTGGGTGTCTTGCATGGGTATGTTTACTTTATGAAAACTTATCAAGCTGTACATTTATGATTTATTCTTCTGTGTGTATGTTATACTTCAATTAAAAACCAAAGTAAGTTCATTAAAGAGTAAAGACTCCCTGGGGTGCCTGGGTGGCTCCATCAGTTAAGGGTCTGCCTCTTGATTTCAGCTCAGGTCATGATCTCGGGGTCGTGAGATGGAGCCACCCCCCCGCCCCCACCGTCGAGCTCCACGCTGGGTGTGGAGTCTGCTTGGGATTCTCTCTCTCTCCCTTTTCCTTCTGCCTCTCCTCTCCCCTCCCTCTATGGAGAGATAGAAGATAGAGAAGAATAAACAATATAAAGAGTAAAGACCCTGTGACTTAGCATCTGTCACTCATGGTGGGAGAGGGGGGGAATCTTAGAGGACACCAAGGCTTCCAGTAATTGTGGAAGAAGTTGTCAGTCCAGGCATACGAGTAGGAAAGTCTCAAATACACCAAGTCTGTGGGGAGGCTGGAGGAAGGTGAATTAAGGGAAGTGAGTTATTCCAGGGAGCGTGGTGGGTTTAGACTTCCAATAAGAGTTCCAGGTGTGGACTCGGGTGAACAGAGAGGACATTTTCAGCCTTCTCTGCCTGCACGCCTACACATAGGCACACACATGCGTGCGCTGTCACATGAACACACATTCCATGTGCATAAGACTGCACACTCGCACATACCTTCACGTGTGCACATACCTAAGCACCACATGTACGCACTCACACATACGTGCAAACACATGCATGCCACTCAAATACACACACAGTCACATGCACGTGAGTGCACCCTTATGCATATACACACACACACCTGCAGGCGCGGAGCCCAAGCATCACTTCTCCACGCGCTTCCGAGCTGCCAACAGGTTGCAGGCGCTGGGGCTCGGGGCTAATGACTTCTCCCTGTCACTTACCAAAGCCCGCACATCTGCTGGGCGAGAAAGGGGCCTTTGCCTGTCTTCCTCGCTAAAGCAAAGAATGTAGTCAAACAAACAAACCAGGTTTCCACAAAGCATACACTGCAGCGGGCTGACGAAGTGGATCTGTTTCATCTCAGGGAGGAGACAGTTTTAGCCAAAAGACTCTCCTAGCAAAGTGGATCTAAGGGCGTTTGGCTGCAGTGGAGACGCAGGATGGTGGGACACAGGGTGGGTGGCCTGCGCCAGCCCGGGGGCACCGAGCGGCCCTTAGTGCCTTTAGGGGAGTGGTCGCCTCTCTCTAGCCTCGGGGTGCTCGTCTGTGGAAGGCCGAGACTCGCGGGCCACGCACCTGTGACCAAGACTGCGAGCTCTCAGCACGCCCAGCTCCTGCACCGTGGCTTTTAGTTTACAAGGCCTGTTGCAAAGCACAGTGGAGGTGCCCCCCCCAGGGGTCCTACTGTCCCCTCCTGTCCCCTTCGCCATTTCTGAGCAAGGCCCCTGCTCCCTTCTGGCTGCTGTGTGCTTTTATTTCTAGCCCCTTATTAGTGTGACTGTTCCCAGGGAAGGCCCAGAGGCCCCCGGAGCCCCTCGCCTGCACTGGCTCCAAGATGCCCTAGAGTCCCTGGTCACTCGGCCACCCGGGGCAGTCTGAGGCCGATGACTAATAGCCTTGGACGTGTGTGAGCTCCAGTCCTAGAAACCTGTCCTAGTTTCCCTGGAGGGCCCTGCTGAAGCCAGCTCGGGGGGACCCTGGCCAGGCCTCTGCCCACCTTTCCTGTCCCGTGGTCCTACTCCCTCCCGGGGAGCTCTTCCTAGCAACTCACCTGTGCACAAAGCCTGCTCCCAGGACTGGTTCACATTGGCATTCCGTAAGCATTTGTTGCATGCTTGCAACACCCGCCGTCGCCCCTCCCGCTTCCGATGGGCAGCAAGGATCAGCCCCACTGGATAACCCCAAAGATAACATCCCCGGCTTGTTTTCCAGATCTTCCAAAGCACATCTTCAAAATGCACAATTTTTCCAATTACAAAGGCTGAGATTAGTTGTGAGCCCTCTTTGGGGGATGACTTGACCTTTATTGCTATTCTGAATCTTTGCTCACCTTCTCTGCCGCTTTGCAATCCAGCAGGGAAAAAAGATAGACCTATTTCAGGCTTTTCTTTCAAATGTGTGGTAGAATTTTACTTCTTATGAGCTAGGAAGGGGAAGGGGGTTTTTTTGTTTCTTTTCAAATACTGTCCCAAGATCTCAAGGGAAGGGTTCCAGGAACAGCATTTCAGAAATGACATTTGAGTTACAAGAAACTGTTTTAGGGCTTTTATGAAAGTAAAGAGACACATTCAAATTTTTCCACCCTTTTTGTTTCCATATGAGGAATTTATAAATACTTCTCATAACAACTTTCCAAGAGGGGAATCTGTTTGCACCAGGCCTGACGGTGACATCTCTGGGGAAGAGCGGGTGTGCCTGCCTTCCTAAAGTGCTGGTTGCCTGCAGCCGGATGAGAATAGCCCTCCGACAAGCTTTCTGCCTCTGAAGCCAGGAGATCATCTCCAGCTGGGTCTGTGGGGACCCATGGGGCACCAGCCATCTGTGTATTAACTTGGAACTGTGATCATTTTTTCCAGATTCTTTGGTCAGTGGTGTTACTTCTGAACACTCAGTGAGCTTGGGAGCGGACCCTGGCCTGCTCTCACACAGGCTTAAAAATCTAAAGCTAAAAGAATAGAGGCAAGCACACATGCCTACAAACAGCACCCGGGTAAACAGCTTGGAAAAGCTTGTGCAAGTCTCCCTAGAGAATTTATTTAAAACCAAAAAAAAAAAAAAAAAAAAGGGCTCCTTTCTCCCTGAAACTTCCTCCTTCTACTCTGGGAGCATTGCACATAAAGCTATTTTCATAAGAGCACTGGAGCAAAACGGAAAACAAGTGTAACATAACTAGTGACATTTTCCCAGGAGATGCCTAGTGTGAGCGGATTTCCATTTTAATGTCACTTTAAAAGATCTTTATCAAAATTAGTGGCACATGCTCTAATTCTAAACACATGGGCATTATTTAAAGTTTCTTTCAGGCGGTGGAAGCTCCTTTCTGGGCTTGCTGCCTATGGCTTTTCTCATTTACCGTTTGGTCATATCTTACCCTCTTGAATTCCCATCTCCGCTGTCCTTTCAGAAACCATCATCGAAAACATTTCACGCAGAACGCTTTTCGGCAGGCCCTTCAAGCTGCTTACTTTCATTCATTCCTTGTTTCCTTTAAAAGCATAATGTTGCTTTATAATTCACCTCCTGCCTATCAAGGGTGATGTTTACCTGAAGGCCTCTGAATGCATTTTGCTGGGATCAAAAGTAATTACTTTGCAAAGTTCATTTCCGACTTCAGTGTCTTCTTTGCCACTGAATAAATATTTCATAAGCCTGAAATTCAGAGGCTGTTTGTCTCTCTTAGTTTTGAAGGGTTTTTTTTTTAATTAGCCAATTCGCCTGATTTTTTCTTTTTTTTTTTCTCCTAGATTTCTTCATATCATCTTGCAGAATAAGATACTTTTGAAACAAATCTATGGAGTTTTCCCACAGAATACTAAAGATCTCATTGCACAGGGGAACAAACGGGGAGCTGGGCATTTGCATGAGATAGCACATGCTGATAATTTATTCAGCGTTCATTCAAACCCTGGCACGGAGCACGCAAGCCTGTGAAGGGCACTGGGAATGAACGTTTGCTCACATTGTTTCTGGGGACTCTGGTTATTAGTTAACTTGGAAACTTTTGAGATCTAAGACCAAGTTTTGGAGTGCATCATTAGAAAGACTCTCAGACTCCCTAAGACAGGAGCATATGCCACTTGCTGCCTGCCTGTCTGGTGACAGGAATATTTGCAGTGGCAGCCGATGCCTCTGCAAAATCCCGACTTCAGATAAACAAGCTGGGGCAGCTGACTTGGAACTGACAATGCCTTCTTATCCAGCTGACAGAAGCCCTGAGAGGGGGACAGCGTTGGGCACGCAGGGTGTGCAGGATGCACAGGCCTTGTGGGGCGGGCAGCAAACATTTAGCATTTTGGCTGCTGGCATCTGCCTTTACCTGAGGATGTCACCATCCTCCCCTTGCTAAGGCTTAGGGAACCCCCAAAAGGGGGGAGGGTTAGGGTTTAGGGAGGTGCTTTACCCTCCTGTAAGGAACAGGTTGGTGAAACAATACTGGAGAGACTTGGGTCACAAAAAAAGAAAAGAAAAGAAAAGAAATAACCCCACTAATGCCATCAGCCTGACTCCAGTGGTGATGCCCACCAAAGGTCAACGCTGCCCTTGAAAGGTGGCTTCCCTGGTTTCTCTCCTGCTCCTGGGTCTAAGTCTTCAGCATCTCCGTCCACTCCATGTACCAGCCACCCTACAGACTTCCGGTAAATTGGCTTAAAATAGCCCTGGCTGCTCTCTGTCACTTGCTACCAAAGCAGTTCAAATGATTCAAGGCCAGAAGGTCAACAGGAACCCAAGACCTGCGTTCACTGTCCACCCATGACCCGATCCTATGTGTGCATCGTCGCAGCGGCCTCGGCGAGCCCTACAGGGCAAAGGTCACAGGCTGCTGAACAGGCACGGATCTGGCCACGTCCAACTACTTTGCACTGTGCAGGCTTCCTCAGCATCCAGGAGTAAACAAGGTGATCTTCTCTTTTTTAAATGGTTCATTTCAACATCTCACTACCAGTCCGTCCCTATTTGAATTAATAGGAGTCATTTTGCGTTCTTCTCCACCAGATTCTATGTGAAATCTCAAATTAGCAAACCGGCAGAAGAGGGGAGGCAAGGACGGGGCAGCTGCTGCCTCCACCTGCAAAGGAGGTCACCAAAGCCCCTCCAAACGCAGCAGTCGGACGTACACATGGCACCGAAACCAGCACACTGGGCAATTTGGCTTTTACATTAATTCAAATAGGACCGTGCTCTGTGACCTCAATCTCTTTCTAATCAGGGGTCTCATGAAGCTTAGAGATGCAAGAAACTTCATGGAGCTACTCTCAGTATTTCTCTCCTGTGTCAGCTCAAATATTCAATTTCAAGCTCCTATCTGACCCGTGTTCCTTAACTGAGAGCCGTTCATCTTCTTCATGTTTAGGAAACTGCAAACTCAGGATAAGTGTGCCATCCTCTAGTGTCTCTTAAATTCTGTCTGGAAGAATGCCACGGGGAGAAGGGTTTAGCATATCTCCTTAGGCGTTTGGGGGCTCAGAATTCGGATGGAGATTAATGCATACGCTGTAAGTCACCACGAGGAGAGCTATAAATAGAGGGGCCGCTTTACGTGCAGCAGAGGATTTTTGGGTCTAACCACAATACTTTATAACCCAGATCCCCACACAAGGGCAAGCATGAAAATGACCGTGCTCTGGGAGCGGATATTTTATGCATGAACTGGTTTCATTTCTGGAACCTGTAAGCTTTTAAGACATAAGAGTCATGGAAAATTCCACACTCTGTCCACGTTATGCCTAGAGGTTCATCCAGAGCACCTATTAGCATAGTTTGGGGTCATAAATCCTGAGGGCTTCTGGAATGCTACATCCAAATGCACTGGATGATTTTTCCTCAGAGGATGTGCCTCTTATTTGAAAATGAAGTCACTGCTTCGAAGGTGCCTCTCTCTCAACAGAAAACCAAAGCAGATGATGGGTTGGGTTTTTTTCCCTCTTTCCCCAGACTGGCTGCAAATTCTATTCTTTTATCTCCACTCTCCTAAAATCCCCACATGCTTCCTCAGGGGGCGCTGGAGGCTGGCTGGCCACCCCGTAGCCTTGCCCAGTGTTTTCATGTAGAGCAGCCTTATCTCTTTCATGTAGGGCGAGATTGTGATTCGAGGAGGAACGACGGGACGGACCCTCAGGCAGCCACTGTGAAAAGTCAAGGATTCAGTCACACCAGCATTTCTCAACCGTGGGGCAGGACCATCCCCGTGGCGGAGCTGTCCTGTGCACGGTGGGGCATGTAGCAGCATCCCTGGTCCTGCCCACAAGGTGCCTGCAGTCGTCCTTTGAGCTGTGACAACCAGAACATGTCTGCAGACAGACGTCCCCAGGCAAGGGGATCATTCCCAGCAGCGAACCCCCGAGCTGGACGTTTGACACCTATATGACTATAACGAAAGTAACCTTCCCCGAGCTGAGCAAGGAGGTCTCATTTTGGGGACCAGAAACAATCCTACTAGCAAGTCTGATGCCCTCTGGGATTTCTTCAGGCCTCACACTTACCACCCAAATCCGAAGCTCATGTCCAGTGACATCTCAACCCATTTCCATCCAGTAGTCCCCCTTCTGGGTGTCCATCTGAAAGAAGTAAACCCAGGCCGCACTTCATGTCCGCTGCAGCCTATTCACAGTAGTCAAGATGTGGAACAACCCAAGTGTCTTCCAGTGGAAGGATGGATACAGAAAATGTGGTATGTACATTCAGCGGAATATCCCTCAGCCTTTAAAGAGAAAGAAGTCCTGCCGTATGGACCCGGAAGACATTACGCCGAGTGAAATAAGCCAGTGAGAGGACAAATCCTGCGCAATTCCACTGACATGAGGACTCGAACATGGTCAGGCTTGTAGAATGGTGGCTGCCCTGGGCGAGAGGGAGAGGGAGGAGGGGAGTCACTGCTCAGCAGGTGGAATGTCCCCGTCATGCTGGATGAATGCATCCCAGAGATCCAACTGTGCTGTAAACGGCGCCCCTAGTTGGCTGCTGTGCACTGGAGGGCAGAGCGCACGTTAAGTTCCTTACCACAGTGCAAAGTAAGTGGATAGATAAGAGATGGGATGGAAAGAAGGAGGGAAGGGCTGGCGTGTCTGAGCTCTAGATGGAGAACTTGGCCGTGAAAACCAAGCCTCAGGAATCGCCAACGGTCACGACCCTCGGCCCCTCCGTCTCCCTGCCCTGCCATTTCTAATTGCACAGTCAGCTGTCCAGCCCAAAATAAAAGGTTTATGTTGAGTTGTCACATGGCTTCTTGTGGCAATAACATTTGGAGACTTTTACTGGGACATAAACTGTAAGCTAAAATGTCACCAGATTTTATTAGACAATCTAAACTTAATTGCAAATAAGTTGATGTACTCATAAAAGATGATGTAAGACCGCCATCTAAGCAGGCGCGTGGGGACCAGCCAGGAGCACGAGGCAGTGACTAAGTGCTGACTTGCCCTCCACTCCAAAAGGCACCGCTTGTTTCCTGAACTACAAGGAGGGAAGAGTGATGTCGGCAGGAAGCGACATTATTACTTAATAATAATAACACAGAGAACCAGAGGTTAAAAGAGGTCGGTGTGAACCATGTTCCAAGACCATTTTCTCTGGAATAAAATTTTCATAAAGAGCTCTAAGTCTTTTTTATGGCCAGCAAGAATGTCATTGGGAAATTAATGATGGATCTGAATGATAAATCTGCTTTCATATAGAAGGGTTGGTTTTACGAAAATATGCTTTTATGCCTCTAAGGCTGTAAATGAGAACAAGACAAGGATATATCCAGAAGGATCATTATTCCAAGCCAGGCCACCTGTCCTACTGCCCAATTTCATCATATTTATAGGAAATAAAAGTACAAATTGGCAAAAATCTATTTTTCATACAAGGTCAGTGGTTTTCTTTTCGTTTTTAAGATAAAATTCGCTTAATAGTATGAAGACTCTGTGGTTTGGGTCAGAATTTTGTGTTTTCTCCATATATGACTTCAGAAGGATTCACCCAGGAGAACAACTGCAAGGAAGAAATATCATGGATATCAACATGCTCATCAATATACCATATAAAGCCATTTTTCTAAATCACTGATTCATCACCTATTGATCAGTTTTCAGAAATTGATAGGTGTTCTGGGGCTGCTGTAACAAAGCACCACAAACTGGGGAGGCTTAAAACAACAGACATTGAGTCTCTTGCGGATCTGGAGGCTGGAAGTCTGGAATCAAGGTGCTGGCAGTCACTCCGTGCTTCCTCCAAACGTCTCGGGGAGGATCCTTTCTGCCTCTTCCAGCTTCGGGGCATGGCTAGCAGCTGCCTTACCACGTTCTCTGCCTTCTCAAGGTCTGTCTCTGTGTCCAGATTTCCCTCGTACGAGACACCCATCATTGGATTAAGATTCATCCTAATCCAGTACAATCTCATTTTAGCTAATTAGATCTGCAAAGACCCTATTTCCAGGTGAGGTCACATTCTGAGGTTCCCAGGAGGCATGAATGGGGGTGGGTGGCAATGGATGAGGGGACACTATTCAACCCAATAGGATGGTAAATAGACTCTGTACTCACTGTCGCAAACACTCCTTCTCTGGAACCCAGGTCATCTTTGTAGCATGCTGTGGCCCTGGTGTCCCACCCTGCCCCACCTCCCTGGCCTGGCCCCCTGTCTCTCCAGGCTACCTGTTAGTTAACATCACCTAATTAATCAACTTTCTTTTTCTTTTCCCCCAGTTGACCCTCTTTTTTAATTAATGCATTTTTAAGAGAAACTTGCCATCACCACCTTAAACAAAAACAAACCTCCCTTGCCTGCAGTGAAGATGATCTTCGAGATTGGGTCAAAGAGCGCAGGCATGTAACGCATCCGCAGATGCTGCCGCCTACAAAGGCTTCTTCTGTCCTTTGTGGGAAAGGAAGATTGGCAGGCGGGCGAGAGGCGCCCAAGACAGGGTAATACTTGTAGAAGTCTTCCTGCTTTTTCTACTCAGAACTGACAGTTGGAAAGGCCAGGACTCATGACGTACCGTGCGGCGAGCGTCACTTGGTGCCGCATCCCTGGGCCACCGCAAAGCATCTCCCAAACACATCTGTACTCCCAAACACAAACGCACTATCAGAATGACCACAATCCACTCTTTGAAGGCAGCATGCAGGCCTGGATCTACTTGAGCAACACTGAGCTTCAGATTCTCCCTGGCAAGTGGGGATTTACTGCTATAGGACCCAACAGTTAAACCTCTGGAAAGAGGTCTACATGGCTGCTACTTAATGCATTCATTCATTTATCTGTTTTTTTAAAAAGTGTGATGAGTACCGCCCACATGGCAGGCACTGAATTAGCTGGGGATTCATAGTGAACAAAAACAGTCGCTACTCCCTCCCCTGGCTCCAATGGCATTTACAGTCCTGGGAAGGGAGACAGATTATAAAAGTATAAATATAAAACATATCCACTGGCGACAAGCACCAGGACACAAGACAAAGCCGGGCAGGGTGAAGGATGATGGGCCTGGGAGTCCTATTTGGAGATAGTGAGGAGAGGAGGTAAGCAGGCATCAGTGAGGGGGGTGAGTAGCCACATGGTTACTGGGGGCCAGCGGGCTGCAGGGGGACACTCCGGGTGTGGGAAAGGCAGGGGTCAAGGCGCCACTAGAGACAGAGTACTGGGCAAAAGTGAAAACAGTAGGTGAGGTCCCGTGAGTCCCACAAGGGAACGAGGGCCGGTTCCCGAGGCTCCCACCGTGGCCACAGTCATGGGTCATGACACTCCCGCCTCCTTGGCTGAGCTCCTGAATGAGGAGCACGAGACCTGTCCACCTGCCGGCATGAGGGTTTGGCAACTCAAAGCAGCCAGGTTCTAAGGCTGGCGGGGAAGAGGCGGGCTGGGTGCTCTCAAGGCCACGCCTCCACACACTGCACCCACCTGCAGGCCCCCTGGGTTTCCCGGACCACAGCCAGTCCAGGTGCCATGTGAGCCGGGTGCCCATGCAGCTCTGTAGCGAGGAGCATCCTGGGGAGGAGCTGCGACCAGACTGCGTGGAAGGTGGCACGGCTGTCCAGAGGCCGCTGCGCCCGTGGCCCACAGGGCAGTGCATGCTCTGCATTTGCAAGAAGGCAAGTTCAGGACACGGAGCAAGAGCTTACTGGTGGTGAGAAGCTCCTTATTCCCTAGCCTCTAGGTAAAATGAATTGCTTCTTTTAAAAGGCCTGTTTTCAGATCTTTTAAGGATTTTCAGGTAAGGATTTTCATCCGGCGGTGGTCCTCAGCATCAATTGTTGGTTTCTTTCAACGTGGTTTATTTACTTAGCAAGTCAGTTGGGTTAGATCATCACTAAATTTCGCCATTTGGCATATATGATATTTATGCACTTAATAGCTTCATTAAGGAGGTTTCCGGGAGTATATTACTGAGCAAGCCTATAGATCATCCGGCAATAAATCTGGAGAACTCTCCTTAGCATTTATCTAATTTGGCCATGGTTTTAATTAAATGTTTCAGCTAATGATTCCCATTTATGTTTAATAAAATTTATTGTGTAAAAATAAGTTATCAAACCCCAATTTATTCAAGTTCATCCAACTGATGTGCCGCCTAGAGCTGCGTGTTTTAAGGGGTGGCAGTTTACGTTTAGAGTCTCACTGACTCCCAAAGAGGCACTGGGCAGAGGCATTTGAAATAGTGTCGAGCCTGGCACATCGCCTTGATGGCCATCTGCGTTGAGGCAGAGAAAGCCGTGGTGCAGTCACCTGTGTCTGGGCGATAGGATGACACAGAGTCTAAGAGTTGCAAAGAAAAGGCTGTTCTTGGACAAAGCTACACAAACGCAGGTGTGGCACTTGTGGCAGTTGCTTAGGCTTTGTCCTGGGCTATGTGACATTGTCTTCTTCCTTTGAAATCCAGTGCCACATCCTCTTCTCACAGCACCCAGCTCCAAACCCATGGCCCACCAGGGGCAATCTCACATGGTTCTATGATGTATGGACCTAGAGGACCCATGGGACTCCACTCAGGACCCCGGCCTCATGACCCCACCTCTCTCCCAGTGGCTGATGGCCACAACCAACCCCCACCACCATCCCTCTGCCTGGTTTATCCCGGGATTACTAAAGACCAACGAGATCGTGCCCCTTCCTGAAGCCAGCCCACATTCAGTGACCAATTTGGGGTGCAAATACCCAGCCCCAGGATGCCCGGGTGGCTCAGCGGTTTAGCGTCTGCCTTCGGCCCAGGGCGTGATCCTGGAGTCCCGGGATCGAGTCCCACATCGGGCTCCCTGCATGGAGCCTGCTTCTCCCTCTGCCTGTGTCTCTGCCCCTCTCTCTCTGTCTCTGTGTCTCTCATGAATAAATAAATAAAATCTTTAAAAAAAAAAATACCCAGCCCCATGGCCCCAGCTCAGAATGACTCTGAAGAGCCATGTCTGCACTACAGCACGCCCCCCACTATGGAAATGGCCGAGGCCTTGGTACGGCTTCATCACATCCAAGGCCCCCTCCCCCCACTCCCACTGTCTGTTCACCCCAGTGGTGTGGATCCTGAAGACGCTCCCCAGCCAGCCATCTCAGAGCCCACCTCACAGGACCCCCAAACTGAGATAATCTATGGCCTCCTAATACTTTTCAGTATCCATGCTGAACAAATATATTGTCCTCAAAGGCATGGGCAAGGATGTTCATTGCAGCATTTTGTGTGAAATAGTAGAAACCATAAATCAACTTAAAGGCCCATGGAAGCTATATAAAATGTGGATTACTCCTATAGCACAAACTCCCGCTGTTTAAAAGGATAAGATGAGTCTACATATGATTACACAGATAACCCACCAGGCTGTGTTGAGTTAAAAAAGTGAAAAGAGGCATGCACGATGATGCCCTTTAGCTCAAAACATAACAAAATACTTTTCAGTATTGTCTATGGGTACAGTGATCTATATTGATAGATGATAGTTATCTAAATGCATTGAACATTCTAGAAGGAGATGCAGACACACTAACAGTGGTTATATCTGAGAAGGGGCCAGGGCTGAGAAGGAGTGACCAGCAAGTCAGCTCTAACGCTTCTCCTTTCTATTCCTTTTTTTTTTTTTTTTTACAGGAGCATTTATGTATTGGTAGCTAAGTTTTTTTTTTTTTTTTTTTTTTTTTTGGAAGATGGGCCATATATCATTTTTGCTGAAATGTGCAGATGGGACCATGTATAAGGATAAAAGGAAGCACACCAGAAATTCTTAGATGCCCGTTAATTGGAGGCTTTGTTCCTGAATTAGAGAAAAATAATTGGGTTACTTTTTAAAAATAAACAGACTAGGAAAATATGTCTAACTCACTACTCCAAGCTGTTACCCATTGACAAGAATCTTCAAAATAGTCCTGCCCTACACCTTAGGATTGTTTATTGGAAATGTTCCATACACGGTGGTTGCTGAGAGCTAACTAACTAAAGCTGGGCCCTAGCAACTCAGTTTTCCCGTTCTTGTCATGGAGGGTTTTTTTTTTCCTTCAAAGTCAGTCACTTTTTAATACCAACACAGTTGAGGCAGCTTATATTTAAGAATACCAGCACATCCATAAACTTGGTGCAAGGTGCAGATGAATGTCCACAGCCTACGGGAGGCCGTTATCATCAGTTGGAGACCATCAGAGCTGTAACACCTCGGGAGGCCACCTCGCCCACTCCCATCACGTTGCACACAGGGCCAAGGATTAGAGACAGCAGGTGACAAATCTGTTCAAGGGGAAAGTCAGCCTGAGTCCTGTTAGCACAGGCCATTGCAGCGGACACTTATGTTTTGTTGACTCGGCTATATTCCCCTTTCCCTAGAAATAGTCCCTGCTTTCGTCTGTGTTTGTCTATGTGACTTACAGGGCCCAATGCCACGTGTGAATGTGGGGCCCATCGTTCAACAATAGTTAAGAATTTCACAATGGAGACTGCACAGCATTGAACTACACACCAGGCCCTTCTGACTGTGGGGGCAGATCTAGGCCTCACACTCGTGCAGCCAGCCTCGCCCCCTGCTCTCTTTTGTAGACAGTGAGCCGAGGCCACGTCCAGACCCAGGGCTGGAACATGTGACCCTGGTGCCAAACCACCCTTCGTCACATTGCCCTGCCCATACTCATCGGTTCAGGGGTGAGCAGGCGAGCCAAAGCAGAGCGGACAGCCTGGGCTTGTGCCTGCAAGCTCTACTCCCCTGATGGGCCATGCAACCCCCTTGCTGATCGCAGCCTTCCCGTGGCCGTCAGGAGGGATCGGTCTGAAAATAGGGCGAACACACAGCAGACGGTGGGGCTCAGCTAGGACCCAGCCGCAACCCTGCTCTGATAATGCCTGGTGAGTCCTTATTGCAGACGTCCCCCTTTACACAACCCACCTCATTTTTATCCACGTAAACCATTTTGAGTTGGGTTTTCTGTTACTTCCATCCAAAAGCACCCTCTCCGGTATAAGTTCTCACTGATTGCTAAGAGTGTACGTTTTTCACAGCCTTTTTGTGGACGGTAATTTGGCAATGTCAATTAATATTTAAAATGTTCATGCCACTTGCCCCCATGGATTCTATTTCTAGGAAGGAATTTATCCTACAGAAACTGTCACCCAATTATGCAAGGACATATTTTAAAAAAAGATCTTTGCAGTATGGTTTGTAATAGTGAAAAATTGGAAACAACGCAGCCTCCATCAACGTGGGGCTGATTAATTAAACTATGACCATTTTATCATTTGCAACAGCAGAGAAAAGTTGAAAGCGGAGATGTCCTTCCCCAGAAAACTATCCACAATTTGTTAAGTAAAAAAGGCAAGCTGTACGAGGATGGTTTTGTTTGATCTCATTTTCGTAAAATAAGCTAACAATGAGATGCTAGCATATATCTAAAGAGAAAAACATTGTGTGGAGGATTTGAGGGATTGAATAGAGGGGCCTTCACCTTTACAAAACACATAGAAATGCCTGTGGTGCAGGCATCTCACGAGGAGGTATGAGATTGCACCAGAAACAGAGAAACGCCATGTGACCCCAAAGGCACCTTCAACCTCGAGGCGTTTGGCCACTAGTAACTCTGTGATGCTAGCGTTGAAGAGATGCTGGGGGACCCCTGGGTGCCGCTCCTAACCGGCTGCTCCTCATGCACGTTGTCTCCTGGGTGAGGACTGCTCCAGAAGGTTCAAGAATCTTCAGCACCAGGGGTTCACATCCAGTGCAAATGTTCACGAGCCCAGAGACGCTGATTTCCTGTCTCAGGACCCGCTGGGGAGCTGGGGAGTCACTTTTCTGACCTTTTCTGATTCACATGATCACCACAGTATGTTTCGAAAGTACCATGTATGTGAGAATTTAATGTTTCTAAGACATAATGGGCTCCCTGTCTTACTAGCTCTCGAGCCCTTACTTCTCCCCGGAGGAGTGAATATTAACTGAGCATCTATTATGTGCCCTACACCGGGGAAGCTGCGCTGAACACATCGGTCGTGGTCGTGTGGTCCTGGAGCCCGGGGGGAGACAGAGTCCCGGAGCACTGGCCACATGTGCGGGGCTGGGACGGCTCCTGGAATGGGGTGCTCTCGGGTGAAGTCTGAGGCAGGAGAGGAGTCCTCCAGGACGCAGACAGACTCACGTGTGTGAAGGCCGCAAGGACAAAGGCACCCAGGGTGTCTGATGTGGTGAGTTAAGGACGGAGTGGAACGTGCTTGGAGGAGCACAGAGGGTTGGGCCTTGCAGACTGCGTTCGACATGCTGTCACTTCTCTCATGAAAATATGAAGCCCCTGGAAGTTTTTTTCTTTTTAATTATTAGTTTCAGGGGTAGATTCTAATGATTTCTCAGTTGCATATAACACCCAGTGCTCGTTGCATCATGTGCCCTCCCTCATGCCCATCCCCCAGTTGCCCCATCCCCCCACCTCCTCCCCTCCAGGGACCTTCACTTCGTTTCCCAGTTACGGGGCTCCTGGAAGTCTTTTTTTTTTTTTTTTTTAAGATTTTATCTATTAATTCATGAGAGACACAGACAGAGTGAGAGGCAGAGACACAGGCAGAGGGAGAAGCAGGCTCCCTGCGGGGAGCCCGGTGCAGGACCCAATTCCAGGAACCCGGGGTCATGACCTGAACCAAGGGCAGATGCTCAACCGCTGAGCCACCCAGGTGTCCTGCCCCTGGAAGTCTTAAACAAGGAGTTTGTGATGGTATTTGCACCACTGAGGAGCCCCTACAGGGGCAGTGTCGGGAGTGGGGGGTAGAGGGAGCAGTTTTGTCCAGAGAGACACCTTAGCAGCTGGCAGGCAGAGACTGGAGGCTGGGAGTGGGGTTCTGGGGTGGGAGCAGGTGAAGAGGTCAGACCCCCGCCCCCGGCCTCAGGAGAGAGAGCAACCTGGCTTAGCAGTAGACTGGTCTGGGTTGGTGGGGAGGCAGGCACAAGGACCCCGACCCAGCCCCGCTCACTGCCGTCCCTGAAATGGACAACCTTCTAATGTCCCCTCCTTACCTACTGTCAACCCCATGCTAAGGACGGCGCCAAGCTTTTCAGGTCACCCGGACACACCCTATTGGATGTGAGACAAGAGACTGCGCCAAGTGACCCCACCAGCAAAAATGTAGGGTCAGCTGCCCAATGTGGACCCTTTTTCCAGAGGAACTGAGGACCTCACGCCAGGACACCAGCGCTTTCCCAGGAGCACAGGGTCCCTGGGAGCATATTCTGTGTGACCGCCCCCGGGACGCACACATGCACAACTCCTGGTTGCTGGGGGCGTTCAGCAGTGGGCAGACTCTGGCGTGCTGGGCGGGAGGGGGATGGCGGGGGTACCTGCACCTCTGGTGCGTCATGCACCTGCTTTCTCCAAGCACCTTAATGGCTCGGAGCAGTCGGCAAGCTTTCTCCCACTTGAAAAGCAAGCCTTATCAATTAAAAGAGTTGCTTAAAACCTACACAAATGCTGTCCATTACTGCAAGGAGTGGCTGCATGGTGGCTTCCAGAGCCCCCACCCCTCCGCCCGCCAAGCTGCCTGGAGACTTCGCACGTGTCCAAGCAGCAGCAGCAGCCACGGCTCCCTGCTTCAAACCACCCGATTAATGTATTCAGGCACACCCTGCCTTCCTTTTTAATTTTCATTTTAAAAACCATCACTGTTCAAAGTGAATCCCCTCCAGGACCTACATCTCACAGAAGGAGGTGCAGGCTGGGAGTTATAAGGCTTGAAGGATTCTCTGACCACGACACTGGATTGAATGCAGTGGTGTTTTTATTGCAATTACTATTTTTCTGTGAATGCTTTGGTCAAAAAATTCCCTAAGTTTAGAGGCAATCTGCCCTGCTTTTTATTCATAGCCCTGCTTTGTTTTTAATTGCCGTTTTGTTTGCTTTTTTTTTAATGCATGATTTCACACAACAGGAGGTTTTCCAGGACGGAGCATGTAGCATGATGGTAGCAACTCCTGTGTTTGAATTTCAGGGACCCCCCCTCAAAAGGATCAGATGATGTCCACATGGGGTATCGCCCCTCCACCTGCACAGGCAAGAGCTGGGCTTTCATCTGTGTGCTCACTGCCGGGATCCCAGCTCTGTCTGGGCTACTGTCCTCATGTCACGGGGCGACTGCCTGCCCTTCCGGCAGGTAGATGAGAAAACAAGCAGGGGGTGAGACGGGCAGGAGGGAGGCTGGCTGCAGAGGGTGCGCGTGCTCTTTTGGGGCTGGCATCTGGGAAAATCCAGAGATGATGGGGTGGATGAGGGTGAGGAGGGGCCAGTGACTCCAAGGACAGGGAAGAGTTTGCCTTCAGACATCAAACTTCTGATCAACATAGCAACAAACCGCCACCACCGAAAAAGATAGGTAGATCACCAAAAGCAAATGTGACGTACGTGCGTTGTGGCTCCGGAGTGACTCGCCTCTGCACCCCCACAGCACCCTGGAAGTGCAGCAAGCTGGCCTCACCCCGTCTCACCTCTGACTTGCCAGAAGGGGAGGAGCGTCCTCCTCCGCTCAGAGTGGTTCCCAGGGCCGCCCCCCGTCCCCGGGGCACACGGAGGGACACGGGAAGCCCTCCGTAAATGTCTGCT
This sequence comes from Canis lupus baileyi, assembly GCF_048164855.1. Lineage (NCBI taxonomy): Eukaryota > Metazoa > Chordata > Mammalia > Carnivora > Canidae > Canis > Canis lupus. The sequence continues at coordinate 46,727,416 of NC_132863.1, read as the reverse complement.
GGTTCCTGACATTGATAATGAAGAACAGTAATAACTACAAGAGCTGCCACTACCCAGAGCTGCTTGTTCTGGGCTAGACACTAAGCGGACCTGTTGACTGCTACACCACTCATCTCACCAAGGAGGGAGGTGCAGGTGTGGCTCCGATCCACACTGTAGACACGAGTGGACCGAGACGTGGCTCATCCATGGAGGTGGCCGTGCTGGGTGGAGACCTGGCCACGTGAACTCACCAGCCCCCGCTCTAACCTTATGTGTGCAAGCGCAGGTGTCCATGCTGGCTGCCACCTTGCAAGGCCAAGATCACAGGTACCAGCTTCGTCCACTGCGTCCTGGAAGGAATGCGGGGCCTGAGCTTTCACGGGGAGAAGGGCTTGCATCTCTCTGTGGGTACGGCTTGCCTCCCGCATGGCCCCGTCTGACGCTCCGCATCTACCGGCGCCCTCACCATCAAGGGCCAACAGGAGCCACCGCCGACTCCAGGGGCTCCCGTTCAGAAGAGTCTCATGTGTGTTAACAAGAAGGTAACAGGAGCCCTTTGATCTCAACAAGGTACATTCTATTTCATCCCATGGTTTATGAAACAATTTTATACTAATTATCTCTGACAACTTGCAAATGTTTATAAACTTCTTCAAGGAGGAAGAGGCACAATTAGGTGTTCCTCTGACAAACGGAGAGGAGGCTGTCTTTGTGCTGTGGGGCTGATGTCTTTTCCCCCAGGAGAGTTGTGAAACCTTGATCTTCTAAGACGCTCCGATTTCCGCTGAGATACAGAATTAATCAAATCGTCCTCCCAGCCTTTTGAGTTAAATTTAACTGAGCAGGTGAGAAGCAGCTGTGGTCAGGCCCATCCCCCGTGGGTCACATCTTTTGTCAGGTGGTCACAGTGGTCGAGGCCAGGCGCCGACTCCACCGCTTTGATGGCCCTTCGTGTGGCTTCAGTGTGTCTCTGCCGATAACCATATGGCTGGCGATAAACAGGCCTCGCAATTAAAGAGAACCCGGATTCTTACTCAGCTTCGCCATTAAAGAAAATTACCCCAAATCATGGCTATTTGCGGCGTGCCTGGAGCAATGCTGGGGGCTGTCAGAAGCCCCCCAGATCCCTGGACATTAGAAATTCAAAACCACAGAACCCCAATGAGGCCAAGTGAGGCCCCAGGGCTTGGTACAACAGAAAGATAGATACTGGGCTATTCCTCTGTGGCCTGACTCACATTTTTAATACCCTTTTGATTATTTACCATTGTTAATTCAAGAATATGCACAGCAGGCAGGTAGAAATATTGCAAAGTCAACCGGCCCTTAATCCTTAGCTAATCCCTGGTCAACTAACTATATCCTTCCTTTATTAAAAAAAAAGAAGAAGAAGAAAGAAAAGGCATTCTGAATCTTTTGTTGAAAACAAATTGCCAATGTGAAGAAAGACCTTCTCTTTCCATCGAGACCCATAGGCACAAACTTGTACATTCTGGCCCAAATGAAAGAGACTGCTCTCCTGTTTCTTTCACATATTGTGCCAGGGCACCCACAAAGTTCTCATTACTTTCAGCATAAATCTGTTTTGTCACCCTCTGACGATAAGAAATTCTTAATATTATTAGGAGCTGGTCACAAAAGCAGTCATAAAAAGCAGAAGCTTTGCCAAGCTGGTTTCTTTCCAAAAAGGGATCAAAGACAAACCTGGAATTTCAATTTTTTTAAATGTGAACGCAAGTGGCTGCAACGGGAATTTCTAATGTTACCTAATCAGGTTGCTTCCACCTGGGCAGGCGTGCTAAGTGTCTCAAGGGAGTTGCATGTGGCAGTGAAAGAAGCCCACCCAAAATCGCCCAGAAAGGAGCTTATTGTGAGGAATCTTGTGGAATCCAAGAAAAACACAGTAGCCAGTCTCAGACAGGACAGGCAAGAAACAGGAGTCCCCTGGGAAGTTGGCCACCACCACCTGGGCGCCCCAGTCCCTTCCCATCAACCCAGGCCCCCACAGCAGCCACAACTCCCCACTCCTGTTTTCCTGGTGGAGGAATTCTGTTCATCCTCCCCAGATGCAGTATTGGGCCAGCACCACAGGCTTCACCCCGTCTGCACATCACCTGTATTACCCTCAGCTTCTTTTCTGTAAATCTGTAATGAATCAAACAATTTTAAAAATACACACACACACACACGCGCGCGCGCACACACACACACAACTTTGGGAGGGCAATTTGACAATAGCCATCAAAATGATAAGCAAACATTCTCTTTGACCCAGGAGTACCTAGCAATGCCAGCTCCCCACTAGCTCACACGGACATGGGTTGACGTAAGTCCAGTTATTCCCAATTGCACAGTGTCTAATATCAGAAGATCAGAAGTGATGTCAACGTCCACCAGCAGGGAATGGATGAGTGAACTAAGGCACACCCACGAAATGGGATTCCATGCAGCAGCACCAAGAATGGGGAAATCACAGATAGGGAAGGGTCACCAGGGTTTGTTGTTACACAAAAAAGGAAACAGGGCAATATGTAGAGTATGCCGCCACTTGTGCTATAGGAGAATGCATGTTCATACCAGGTAGTTTTGCACAAACTCTTTGGAAGGCTGCACAGAAGGAAGAGTGGTGACCCACCATGGGTGGGAGCTGGTGGTGAGACGCAGGGCTGGGAGGCAGAATTTTCAATATGCACCTTCCTATACACACCTACTTTTGAGCCGGTTGAGTGTCTTATCTGGCCAAACATAAGCAAATAAGTGATACATTTTTTAAAAAAGATTTTATTTATTTATTCACGAGAGACAGAGAGAGAGAGGCAGAGCCACAGGCAGAGGGAGAAGCAGGCTCCCTGCGGGGATCCCAATGCGGGACTCAATCCCAGGACCCCAGGATCATGCCCTGAGCTGGAGGCAGACTCTCAACCACTGAGCCGTCCAGGTGCCCCATAATTGATACGTTAAAAGGAAGTTAAGTTGTAAATTCCAGAGAACATTCACCCCTGTAAATGGAATTTGGCACCACCTTCCTTAACTAGTCATAACCTTAAAAAGAAAATGAAACTGCCACCCAATCGTGTTCCTAACTTTTCAACCCCGTCACCCCGAGGCCCACTCTGTCTGCCTCAGGAACAAGGAGTGAAGTGTGGTGGTGTGTGAGACATCCGCCACCAGCCGCCATCTCTCACGTGAAGACATCACGCCAGGAAAGAGCTGAAGGGAGGGACTGTGTGACATGTGACACAATGCCATTTTATGCCACATCTGTGAATCTCCCCAGGACAATCCCATGTGCCGCAGTTCAGGAGGTTGAAACCATCCACAGCCACAGGTTCTCTCCCCTTCTCCTCTCTCTAGAGGTCAAGCTGCCGCAAAGAACGTCAGCGCCAACTTGGTCCTTGCAGTCGTGCATCTTTTATGAACATCGTACTAGTCGGACACGGCCGTTGAACTGGGTAACAAGCGGCACCATAAATGCACAGCAATCTATTAAGCATGCCATGGTCCATGCTTCGCCCTGTACCCTCTGCAAGGTGAACACAAGGGATGTCAACAACTGGTTTGTGATGGTCTCTCAGAGCAGTGACAGGTAAATAATTTATTTTTTCAGCAGAAGTTAACAGTCCATGTAAGCAGATGCATCAATCTGCTTTTCACAGACAGCCACCCCCTTGGCCTGTCCAGGCCACAAGTTCTGAGCTGAGGATAAACAGGAGTCCAGACTTGTTGAGGGATCAGTCACCAGGGCTGCCTGGAGCCAGAGATTAGATTTTCACTTCAGAGTCTTCAGAGGAATACACGGGGAAACCTGCGTGGGGGACACGTCGGGACGCTGCCTGTCAAGTGGCTCTATGCCCAGTGACAGCACAGGACACCTGATTAGTGGTTCTCTCAGCTTCCTTTGTTATTCACCTCAAGTTACTCTTGACAAGCAGCTCAGTGAGCATGAATCTGGACTTGCGCATCCTACAAATGGAATATTAAATAGACATTTTACAGCAGGGCTGCCAGGCCATGGACACTTGAGTGAGAAAAACAGCTGAAGGGTGAATTCTTTTCAGAAGTTTGGTCTGCTTACTTGTCGAGTAGCATGGGGAAGGCTTGGGCATGGTGTAACCAGCTCCTCGGTTTCTCGGTGACGGTTCTGGCAAAGGCCAGGCTCTGTGCACCCATTTAACCCGTGGGCCGGCCTCCACGAGGGACAAACGCGTTATGGGACTTGGCCCCACATGAGCACTGAGTACCGTCTGGAGAGAGACATAGTGCTTGTCTCCGCAGCGGCTTCCTACAGCCCTGGCTGTCACGCAGGACCAACAGACGACATCTTTTCACCTTTGCACAACCACTGCAGCCTTGGGCTTGCCAGAGCTCACCCGGGAGTTAGTGGAGGCACGATTCCAAGGTCACTAACCCTGGTACACGCATGAGCACACACCTTTCACCACTGAACCAGCCAGGACCTTACCATCTTTCTTCCTTCAGCATCCCCCAGTCCTGTATCCTCACTGCCTCAGCAGGAAGTGGAAGGAGAGAGAAGTGCACTGGGAACGCCATTCTTCTGGCTTGAGGAATGGGAAGGGTGCTCCTAAAGCCCTGAATGAGTGCAGAAGTCCTGCTCCTCTTATTTATTTTCCTTATTCTCTCAGCCCCCACCCAATCAGCAGTGGCACCCAAGCACCCACAAAAGCCAAAGTTCCAAGAGAAAAGATCCTTCCAATCAGTGAACTGTGGTCCCAAGTGGGAGAGGGGGTGAATCCTCGTTGCTTTTTTCCCCTCTCTCTGCCCTCCTCTCCCCCCTGGACCGAGGTGGGCACAGTCACAGAAGTTCATTGTAGAGTGGGGAAACGGAAACCCCAGCCTTCTGGATGGAGGCCAGGAAGGAGATCCCCAGGGAGGCTGTAGGGACCAAGGAGGCTGCAGAGAGGGAGGAGCCAGGACAGCAAGCCCATAAAGATGCTTATGAATACAAGTCGCATACAGGAGGACCAGATCCTAATCCACGTGTCAACTAATGTGACAACTGATCTATCAGTCACCGGCCTCTGGGTATCACAGACATGGGACATATCTGAGAAGCATGTCAAGACTTTGAAAACACCTGACGATTGAAACTGCAGCCCACAGTTGGATTGGAACTTGTGGCCTGAACCCAACCAGTTCAATTGCTGGCTAAAACAGAAATGTCAACATGCTCCATGAGTCTCCATTAACAAGACTTGGCGTCTCACATGGTAACATGGTAACCACAGTATCCAAGATAAAATCTAGAATGACTCAGCATACAAAGAATCAGGAAAATCCTAACCCACATGGGAAAAGATCAACAGATGCCAAAACCAAGAAGGCACATGTGTTGAAATTCTTGACCAAGACTCAAAAGCAATTATTGTAAAAAATATCCCCCCCAAAAGAATCACAAACATGTTTCAAGTGACTAGAACAGAGAAAATTTCAAAAGATAAATAGAACATGTAAAGAACCAAATAGAAATTTTAGAACTGAAAAAATATGATAACTAGAATAAAGCCTCATTGGATGTGCTCAAAAGCAGGAAAGAGATGACAAGAGGAAAAATCCGTGAACTTGAAGATAAATAGAAATCTTTCAATCCAAATGACAGAGAGCAAAAGAAAAAAATGCATTAAAAAAGTGAAAAGAGCTGCACAGACCGATAGGACAATAGCCAAGTCCTAACACTCATGTCCTCAGATTTCCAGAAGGAGAGAGAAAGAAGGCAGGGCTGGAAATTATTTGACAAAATAGTGGCTGAAAACTTCCCAAATTTGGCAAAAGATATACACCTACAGATTTAAGCAGCTGATCAAACTCCAAATGGCATAAACCCAAAGAAATCCACACTCAGACACACTGAAATCAAACTACTGGAAACTAATGACAAAGGAAAAAATCTTGAAACAGGACGAAGACCACCAGCCTCTTACCTGTGGGGAAACAATGGTCTGAATGACTTCAGATTTCTTTTTTTTTTTTTAAGATTTTATTTATTTATTCATAGACACATACACAGAGAGAGAGAGAGAGAGAGAGAAGCAGGCCCCATGTAGGGAGCCCAACGTGGGACTCGATCCCGGGACTCCAGGATCACACTCCAGGATGCAGGCGGCGCTTAACCGCTGTGCCACTGGAGCTGCCCGACTTCAGATTTCTCATCAGAAACCACAAAGGTGGAAGGAAGTGGCACACCACTTACAAAGAGTGAAAAGGAAAGAACTCTTAACCCGAAATTCTACATTCAGAGAAAACATCCTTCAGGAATGAGGGCAAAATAAAGATGTCCTCAGATGAAGGAAAACTAAGCGAATTCGTTGCCAGCACATCTTCACTTTATAAGAAATGTTAAAGGAAGTTCTTCAAAGAGAAGGAAACTCAGAGGATGGGGAATGAAGGAAAGGCAACAGAATTGGTAACTTTCTGAGCAGACTACTCTCCTCTTATTGAGTTTTCTAACCATGTGTTGGAGGCTGAAAAAAAACTCATAACTTTGAATGGGTTCTCAGTGCGTCTGGATGTAATATATAAGACAGCTGCGACGTGGAGGGCACCGTCAAGGAACCCACACAGGTTCTGAATTCTGAGCACATCCCCTGCTCAACGATGGCTCAGATTTACGTAGTAAATATATTCTACTGCAAACACACTGTGCATCATCCTGAGCCTCATGCTGAGCAATAGGATGATTTTGAGGAACAGAATAGGCTGGTCTGTGAAGGCTCCGAGATCTCCGTGGGACTCAGTGCCCAGATCCTACCTGGGGGAATACAGCCAGGTGCCTCTTGTCTCAGGTCCCCTAGGGTTTGAAGTTTCAAGAGACCAGGTTTTGCTTCTCAGCTTCTGCTAGCACCTTAGCATAAGAGCTCTGAAGGTCGCAGATCAGGAAATGCCGAGGGGCCCTTAGGACACTCTCAGTCATTTTGTTTGTTTGTTTGTTTGTTTTCCAGCTGTGTTTTATTTCTGCAGACTGCTAGTCAGAGAGCCTCCCACCTCACACATGGATTGATTGATGAGCAGCACACGTATAGGTACAACACACACACACACACACACACACACAGCGCGCTGGCCCTCAAGTGCTGCTGTCATAAGCCAGTCTCACTGGCATGCTCGGTCTGGTCCTCAGGAGCCCTGGGACCACAGTGTTCCTCTCCAGCCAGAGCCCCCACCTCACTCCCCATGGGAACTTTCTCCTCGCTGAGCTAGCAGCAGCAGTAAATGATCTGATTTGCGATCCGTCCCTTTGCTCTTGGGACTGTAAATGCAGCTGTAGTGTATGAAGCAAAGGGCTGGGCTGTTCCCAGCCTCCCAAGCAAGCCGCTACCCAAGGCTGTAATTTCACTTTATCTCTCTCCCATTAAAAGGCAATCGAAAGTGCACCGAAAGGATGAGGGCTGCCTGCAACTCCGGGCACCCTCGGACGGCACTTGCTGAAGGGCGGCCCGTGGACCACAGGCAGCAGGTGCAAAGGAACAGGGGCCAATCGAGTCTCTGCAGAGCGGCACACTGACAGTAGGACAGCACTAAAAAAAACAGCCACCGCTGTCCGTGGCGTCGCGTCATCCGGGGCTCCCTGCTGAGAGCCACGGGTATGTGACCTCAGTGGCCCCGAGAGACCAATTTGCTGTGCAGTCTGAGAGAGAGAGTGAGATCCAGCGAGGTCTCAGCTTATGAGTCAGGGAGCCAGGGAATGAATTTGTGTCCTATGTGATCCTGCCTCCAGCACCTGGAGGGTTTAGCAGAGCCCCACTTTGGGTTCCCTTCTCACAGCTGCGCAAGAGGCCCCGTCAGTGCACCTCGGCAGCAAGCATTTGGGAACCAGCCAGTGAGAGGACCCAGGACTCAGACCCAAGCCCAAATCCCATGTTCGTTCCACTACCTCGTGCTATCCAGGGCTCTCTTGCTCAGGCTCTGCCAGTGCAGAATGCACCGAGGAACTCACCCCCCAAACAGGTGATGACTGCACCATGGGAAGGCGGGATTCTAGAGGCTTGGAGAAGCTGCAGGCACAGGGATGGGTGGGGGCACTTCCAGGGAGCACTGACATCCGCAATGAAGACTCAGGAAATGTCAGCAGAACTCTCGATACACACAGGCTCAGATAACTCTCATGTTGCAACCACAAGCAGAGTATTTCTTAAAGTCAGTGAAAACCCCCAAGGACGGTACCGTGGCTGAGAACAGAATCCAGGGTTGGGGCTTGTACACTGGCTCCGCCAGCCTGTCCCTCCCTCTGTGGTCTTGAGGAACTTCCCTGGCTGTGACTCCGCGTCCTTGTCTGTGAATCGAGGACAAGGTTAGTACCCATGCACTTTGTTGGACGTTATGAGGAATCCTAAAATGCATATAAAGTGCTTAACACAATAAATGGGAAATAATAATTGTGCAATAAACATTAGAGATGAGTAAGTGCATTCTTGTTAAAAATAACAGCCCCGTGCCCTTGAGCAGCTGTGGGCACTTCTTCCTCTCCCTTTGGAGCCTGCCTTCTGTCAAATTTTGATGCCGGTCAAATCTAGTGGCCCTATAGGCAGCCTTTTGCATGGTTCCCCTTCCCCAAACCACAGGCCTGTGACACACACCAGTGTACTGTCCCCAAGGAAAACAACCTGAAGTGAACTAGTGTATTGTAGGACATACATCGTTAGAAGCGCCTGGTTCCGCAATGACTTCACCACCAAGAGGGAGGCTGAGAAGAGCCGTGCAGTGGAACAGCGCGTGCCACGACGTCTGGAGCCTTCAGCTTTCCCGTATTCCTTATGCTACAGGGCACTTGAGTCCTGGCTGGAAGGACCATCCACCTCCCCGTTTCCTGGGGAGCCAGCTGAGGTCCCCAGGAGGAAACGGCTTGCTCAGGGTCACTTAATGGGTTAATGGCAGATGTGGGCACAGGACCAACTTTGACCAGTGCGTCTCGTGTCCTCCCCACCTGATCCTGTTGCCTGGGTGACTGCCACTTTGTATAAGGGAGATCTGTCTGTTAAGGCTTTTCCTGTTGCAAGTGATAAAATCCAACCCAAACTGGCTTATGTTCGAAAGAGGAAGTTATTGCATTCAGCAAAGTTTAGGAGCTCTGTCTTCAGTACTAGCCTGGCTCAGGTGATGGTATTGGGATGCTGTCAGCAGCGGCTCCTGGTCCCGTTGTCACAGCGTCTAGGTGAGAAAGAAAGTGGCAGCTTCCCCTTAAATGAAACAAAAGACTCAGAATTAAGTCTGATTGCTTCTAATTGGCTTCACTACGTCACGTTCCCTTCCCTGAACCAATCTTCATTGCTAGGGGGCTGTGGCTTTCTGATCGACAGGCCTGGGTCATGTGCTTACCATAGGGACGATTAGTTAGGGTCCATTTAGGGAAACAGAAACCAGCCTGGATCTTCCTTGCATTCTGGCTTCTGGGTAGCTTCAGCTGAAGGTGGGGGCAGCTTCCAGCCACTTCAACCTCCAACTTCCCTCCCCATCCCTCTGGCTTCTCTGCTTTTCCATCACTGGCACAATAACCATAGGACTAAAGACGAAATGGCAGAGGTGGCCTTACCAGGACACAGATGCCAAGGCCATCGTGCTAAGGTGGCATCATGGCAGGAGTGGGGCACAGGGCAGGACGGCTGTGCAGTGGGAACTAGAGCCCGCGCCGGAGACACCTCTCAAGACCCGGGAGAGAACACAGAAGCAAGGGGGCTTCTTGCCCCCCTCTTCGTCCATGCACCCCAGGGGCTGAGGCTGGGAAAGGCGGTGCCTTGCGATGCAGGTGAGGGCAGGGAAGGAAGAGAAGCAGATCCGAGAGCAAGCGGGGTACGTGGCCACCCCGACAGAGCCGCGTGGGGCCAGGTGGGTCCCCAAAGCAAACTGGGAGCGGCAAGCACTGGGCGTGGCTCCTCCTCATCACACAGACCCAGGCATGTGTCCGAAGGTACTGGAGCAATTTCAAAGCTTAAGCTCCAAATGCGGATCCTGAGATCAAACGAACGTCCCCAGGTCGACAGCTGGTGTCGGAGAAATTGGTAACCCACGTCCAGAACGAAGAGGCCTCGGGGCAAGCATGTTGGGAAGGAATCTACTTGAACCACACCCCCAGTGCGTGGTCAGCCTTGGGGTCCCTCACCCTGACTTTGTGCTTGTCCGCATTAGGCATCTGAGCCTCTTCCTCTAGTCTCGCTGCCTGAGATAATTGGAAGAATGATAGCAAAGAGGTTTGCACGTCCGGTAATCTGTCTTGTTGGGGAAACGGCACAGGGCTCCATAAATCACCCTTGGCTGCCAGCGCCGAGACGCCTGTCGCGGGGGGGACTGCGGGCCTCACCTTGTCCTCCTGCCGCCCTCAGCCCTGGCCCGGAGCCCTGGGACCCCCACGGCAAGCAGGTGGCGAGAAGGCGAGACGCGGTGGCCACAGCAGGGTGGCCCCGGGGGTTTTCGTCGCTGAGCAAGGAGAGGAGCGGGGGCCCCGTGGCCCTGACGCCACATCAGCAGAGGCGGCCCGGGCAGTCCCCTGGTCCCCTGCCCCATCTGTGTGTCGCTGCAAAGACCGCAGGAAATCCTGTTCTGGTCAAGACCCCAAAGACATAGCTGACTTTCTGAGCACCAAACCCTAGGAACACAAGTCCAGGCTCTGGTCCCCGTCACACAGGGCTTCCCTGAGCCACCTGGCGCTAAGGAAGGCCAGTCGCGGCGCCTGAGAACCAGCCGCATCCCGAGCCCTGGGGAGGGCGTGCACGTGAAATCGGGAGGAATCTCAGAAGGGCTGGAAGGAAACGTGCAGCCGCCGAGCAGAGGGGAGGCCCCGGGGGGATTCAGACCTTCATGGACGGTCACTAAAGCGGGAAGTGTGGAAACACCGGCGCTTGAGGAAAATCACGGACAAATAAGACAAATAGAATGTCGTGGAGGAACCGATTTGCCACTTGAGTTGGGCAAGTGGTGTTGGCCAGTGTGGGTCAGACTCACCCAGCCTGCTAGGGCAGCCCGGCCTGGCAGGGGACCCAGGGCAACGGCCGGTGAAGCCTCGCACCTGCACGCACACGTACACACACACCTGCACACACGTACACACACACCTGCATGCACATGCACCTGCACACACATGTATACACACACGTACCTGCATGCACACATACACACACCTGCACGCACACGCACCTGCACACACACATGCACACACATGTACACACACGCACCTGCACACACGTACACACGCACCTGCACACACATGTACACACACATACACACGCACACACCTGGCCTCCTCTCTGCCTCCGAGGGGCTGTCCCTGGGCCCTGGACAACACAAAGAGGGAAAATGGCCACAGCCTGGCTCCCAGAACCTCCGATGCGCGGGAAGACTCCACGGGTGCCGTCTCCATAACCAGGCCCAGTTGGGCTCCCTGCTGCATCTGTCCACCTGGCCGGCTGGGGGTCCAGGGTGCCTGCCTGGCTGCCTGGGGGTGGGGTGAGTGGCCACCCCAGGCACCAACCTGTCTCTCTACCAGTTGCTCCCAGGAGGCAGATGGTGGGAGCTGCTGCCTGGCCTTGGGGAGTGGGGGTGCTGTGTGACCCCAACATATCACCCTGCTGGCCAGCTTTAGGTCTGTCCTCCGATCGAGGGGCATTGTGACCCTGGCCTCCTTTGCTTCCTCGCCCCTGCCCACCTCGCTCAAGCCAGTCCTGGAATCCACAAGCACGTCTCCCCCGGACCACAAACACACAGCCCCCACTGTCCCTCCTGTTCTCTGCTCCTTCTGGTCACCTCCTCAGTGAGGCCCTCCCTGACCTGCCAGATGCGGTCTCTTCCTCCCTTCCCTCTGCCACTATGCGAATTTATTTATTTGTGGCATCTCGTAAGATCTGAATTCTTTCCTTTGCTTCTCCCTGAAATCCAAAGCAAGAGAGTTGGGAAGAGACAGGGGTGACTCACAGGGACCCTGTGAGGCCAGCAAGTAGCGAAGGGCACCCCGCTGCCCTGAAGAGCACCTGCCGTGCACCTACAAGGGTGGAAGGGCAGCAAGCGCGTTGCAGGGTTTTTAACAGTGTGAATGCGCTCAGCACCACTAACACACACTTACAGAAACCCCGTGCAGCAGACTTTGTGTTACCCACATTTTGCCACAATTAGGAGAACAAACTACAAAAAAGGGCAAAAAATATAAACATTTACCCAAACTTAAGTGAGACAGAATGAAAATGTTGAAAAGTCCAACAAGTGATTTTTATTTTCCTTATCCAATAATGTATTTTCTATTAAAAAAAAATCTTAACATTAGAAAAGTTATAAACACACACTGGTTTCGTGGGCGGTTCCAGAGTTCTTTATGACTTCACTGAAAGCAAAACTCTGTGCGGCACCTATAAATCTTTGATTGCTAAAGCAAAACTCTAAAAAGTAAGGGTATAAGCTTATATTGATTCCGTACCCCCACACAGCCCCGTGGGAAGCACCTCCCATTCACTCGTGGCACATGGACTCTGGTTCTAGGCCCAGAGATACCCCAGTGACCAAGGTGAGGTGCAGGCCCTCCTGGGGCTTCCAGAGGGTGGAAAGTGTTCTGCAGAACAAGGATGCAGGTTGAAGGCATCAGGACATGCCAGGGACGGGTCGGGGTGTTATTTTAGATACGCCACCAGGGATATGCCCTTTGATGGGATGGCATTCGAGCTGAGGCCCCAGGGAAATGAAGAGCCAGCCATGAGGGTGTCTGAGGGTGAGGCACCCCAGACACAGGGAACAGCACGTGCCAAGATCCTGAGGCAGGAGCCACAAGGAAATCAATGGGCTGCAGGGGCCGGGGAAGGTTGGAAACAGGAGCCAGCTCCCATGGGGTCTTAGGGGCCAAGGCCAGGAACAGTGGGCAAGATGGGGCAGGCCCTCATCCACCTCACTCTCACCCTATCAAGGGTCAGCCTTGAGCACACGGCCCCTGACTTGCCCAGGCCCAGCCCCACAGCCAGCAGACCGTGAGCTGGGATCTGAGCCGCGACTGCCCGACCCCAGTGCTTGCTTAGCGGTAAAGAGCAGGGGCTCTGAAGACCCGGGTTCAAGTCTCAACCCTGTCACTTCCTATCAAATGAATTTGGAGAAGTCAATAAAGGGCATCGGGCCCCGGCTTCCTCAGCTGTAAAGTGGGTCTAAGAAGAGCTGCCGCGCTGCTTTGAGGCATCAGTTGAGCCGTCAGGAAAGAGCCATTATCAACATGAACGGGCTTGTTCTGGGATTGAACATGCAACCACCCAGTGGAGTCCTGGCTGCCACGCCTGCCCTGGCTTATTGAATGTCACCACTAGAGCCCACAACAGCAGCTTCATGAGCACCTACCAAGTGCACATCCTGTGCCACACGCTGGGTTACAGAAGTGACCCTCGGGACAACAGGAATGACAGCCCACTGTCTGCAGCTGTTCACGACTCATCCCATTTCCTGACTTAAAGCAGGCCTTTTTCTTTTTCTCTTTTCTTTTCTTTTCTTTTCTTTTCTTTTGTTTTTTGTTTTTTTTGTTGTTTTGTTTGGTTTGGTTTGGTTTGGTTTGAAGTATTGTGAAAATGCATTATTACCCCTAGGCATCCAATTACATGTATAAGTCGCATGTTCTAATTAAATTTTCCTAATGTCACATCTGCGTTGCCCATTGCTATTAATTATTGAATAAAACCCTCCTGTGAAGCCAGCTTCGGCGTAGCTGGCTTTCCCTCTCCCAATTCACCGCAGCCACTGTTTCTGCCAGGCTCCCGTTTGGCTCCCGGGGCCCTAATGGCTCCAAGGACAGATCTCCTTTGAGAGAAGGCGTTCACCGTGCAAGCTGAGTTCTGGGGTGTGTGGGGTACAGGGGTATCACCAGCCACAGTCTGGGCTGAGACGCTGTGGTATTGCCTTTGAGTTCTGGCTATCGTTAGTTTGTGGCCTTGGACAAGTTCATTTACCTCTCGGCACCTCAGTTTCCCAATCTGCAAACTACAGATAACACAGTAGCTGTGTCATAGGGTTATCACCAGGATTAAGGAAGCTGGGCCTATGCAAATTGGTGAGTACCTGACACATAGCAAGGCCTTTCTAATGTCTGCTTTCCCTATTCCTCAGGGAAATCCTCCCTGAAGACCCTCTCAAGTTGAGACCAGGCAGAGAAGCAAGAGTTGGCCAGACGAGGGGGCAGGAGAAGGTTGCCCAAGGCAGAGGGTACAGTGCGTGTGGAGGCTGTGTTCAAGGAGGCATGGCATGTTGACAAGGAGATGGATTAGAGAGGTGGGGAACTGGGTGGGAGATAGGGATGAAGAAGTTGGTAAGGACCAGACCGCAGAGGGCCTTAGGCCATGTGAGGACCTGAACTTTGAGGTAAGAGGCCATGGAAGAAGGTTTTACATAAGTGTTGACTAGACGCCCTTCTGGCTACTACGTGGAGAATGGGCAGACAGGGAACCCATTAGGAGACTGCTGTAGCTCTCAGCACAAGCTAGGTTGGCTCCAAGGCCCCGAGAGCGGATGGTGGGGTTGGAGAGAACCTGGCAGATTTAAGAGATGGGAAGGACAGAGAAGAGACATTCCTTGCTAAACAAGTGGGTACATGGAGCAAAGGAGAGCAGAAGTCAAAACTGACGCCAGGTGCCACACCTGCTTGGATGACTGGGTAATAGTGGTGTCATTCATTGGTCTTCAGGTGAAGCATCCTAAGGGGACACTATCAGTCCAGCCCTAGTCATGTGGCATCCAAAATAGAAACTGAGGAGGTAGCTTGGGTTGAGGGATGTTGAACTCACAGGGGTCGACAACACAACACATGAGCTGTTGAAACTCTATGCGGAAAGGTTCTTTATTAAGCTAGGAAATGGCCATCAGTGTGCCAGCCCCTGCTAGACACCAAGCCCTATGAAGGGCACCAGGATTTCAGAGACGAATAAACATCAGAGTCACAGTCTCTTTGGCCCGCCTGTCATTCCCAATCTGCTACACGGTGCAGAATATCTGAGGTTCTTGAGGAATTTACTCACCAGAAAACCCATGGCTCGAGCCCCAAGCTTGCCTGTAGAGCGCTGAGAGACTCTCCACTTCCTTATCATGACAGACAGATTCCATTAAAGTGGCCACAGCCCTGAAGCTCTGCTTCTCCCCCACTGCCTCCCTGCAAGAAGCAAAAGAGGATGATTATTAAAAATTACAAGTGCTAGCCTCCACACTCCATCTCCCAAACTTCATTTCACAATGGCTGCTGACATCAATAATGTCAGACAGGATAATCAAGTTTGCATAATGTAGCAGCACTCCAGGCCCCTCTGCACAAACACCCCTCCCAGCATTCTCGTTGGGTAACAGACAGTCTCAGACTCGGGAGGAGAGGCCTGTAGACTGCAGGACCTACGAGTCCTTCACCATCGTTTCCATATGTGACTTTACAGACATAAACCTCCGTTGGAAAAGCTGGCTTTTCATCCCAAAGTGACCCCTTATTAGTAGGGGGAACCACACACAAATCATCTGACCATTCTGTACCTTCATGTTCCCTCCTTTAAAATGGAGATAACAGGGACCCCTGGGTGGCTCAGTGGTTTAGCGCCGCCTGCAGCCCAGGGCGTGATCCTGGAGACCCGGGATCGAGTCCCACGTCGGGCTCCCGGCATGGAGCCTGCTTCTCCTCTGCCTGTGTCTCTGCTTCTCTCTATATATCTCTCATGAATAAATAAATAAAAAATCTTTAAAAAAATGGAGATAACACTGGGGGATTCTAGAAGAATCTAGATGTTGGATGTCACATTATATTCTTGTTGAAAGATAAACTTAAGGAGATAGTTAAATGAATTATTGCATCGACTTATCTGTTAGCATGTCATTACCAGCTGTTCATTTGAGAAATAACTAATCTTTAGAAAAGTAGAGCAACACACAATTGCTGGGCTCTGGTATATCCCGACTTGGATTCTAGATAAAACATTAGGAATTCACAAATCAATGGCACACGGGGGAAAATTAGGTTTAAATTGTTGCCTTTTTGCAAATTGTACTTATAAAGTGTAATTATCTGTAATTTATTGCAGATCGATAGGTTGGGCTCTATGCCATTGACATGCAGTTTAAGATACGGAACGTAAAGTGATAAGATGGCCCAACCCAGCAGATCTCCGCAAACTCTGTGCTTCCAGCAGCCCGACTCTGACACACTGGATGCTTCCACCTTGCTTATTCCTTCTCCCCCTCCCGCCATCCCAGCCGTTCTCGTAATGGATTCCTGTTCATCTTTCTGGAGGCTCCAGTATCGCTTCCTCCAAAAGCTCTGTCTGACCATATTTGCTTGCCTACAAACAGTCACAGGCAGAATGTTTATGTAATTCCTTAAGCCAATGAATAAACAGTATGACTGATGCTGTAATAAAACTTGACATTCGGTGAATGGCCAAAGCTCAGCGTTTATGCCAGGGGACCCAGAATCCTATTCTCGTGGCAGTCGGGGAAGGCACAGCCCTAAGGATGCACACGTGTAAAAATCTAAACTGTGCCTTTTTCATAGTGCTTGGGAGAGACTCAGAGGAGAAAGCGCTCGTAAAAGCACTCAGCGCACTATAAAACACTGCCCACCCCGTGGTGGAATAGCCAAACAGCCTTGCCCCAGAGGATGTTCCAGAACACCTCTGCGATATGCCCTCAGACACACCAGTGCTCCACATGGCCCAGTCTTTGCATGGAATCCCTTGCAATCTTTTCTTGCTTCTCTCTGCAAACATCCTATCAGTAACCCAAAAGCATCCTTTCTCCAAAACTGCTTTCTTCCCCAGTGGGTTCATACCTTCCAGATTTCTCACCTGCCAAGCCCCAAAATATCCTCTTGACACCCCAAAGTAACCCTTGCTTGCTCTCTTTCTCCCTCTCCCTCTCCTTGTGTAGACTCCCCAGGCCCTGGGGCACCTTCTAGTCTCCTGTGTGTGTTACCTACAAGCCAGAGTCTACATAGCACAGGAGAGCCTGGAGACTGCCCCTCTTCCGGATCCTGATTTTTCAACCCTGGATCCCGAGTTGTGGGGAGGGGAATAATTTGGGCTAGCAAAAGATAAGGTGGAGGGTGCAATGAGGAGGAGGGCCGGGAGGAGGGCTGGGGATGCCTGGCCCCCAGCCCCTCGTGTCCCGTCGCAGCTCTGCTTCCGTCTGTTGCGAGGGAGCTCTGTCCATCACCTGTGAGTCTCCAGACCAAACCCAGGACGTAAGTCTCCCTCTGCCCCCATCTTCTTGATTTTTATTTTCAATTTCTTTTCCAGGTGAAGCAGGTCCATGAAGCAACCAAGAGTCACAGCAAGTAGAGGACAGAGATGGGTTGGACAGCGCAGCGTCCGACCCTGAGCCCTGTTCGTTAGCCGTGTCCAGCAATCTGGCGTGGCACCCCGCTGAGTTGATGCTGTTCAATCATCCACACCTTCCAGGTGAGTTAAGCTGAGGTCTTGCAGCCAAGGATTGACAGGCCTAGCATCTGGCCCTGGTCTGACCAGGTGAAGTTCAAGGCCTGGAGCGTTCCCAGAGGGCTTAATTTTATTTGCATGGCCCTAAATGTGTTCGCTAGGTCTTTGGGGACTTCTGTTTGATTAGAGAGGAAGCACAAGCAAGATTGATTTTTCTCTTGACCTTAGCAGCAAGACAACTCAGTGAGGCTAACCTTGGATTCAGACAGATGTGGGTTCAAATCTCCGCTCCTTCCCTGGCCTTAGAGGATGCCTGGCAGCTGCAGACCCTCCACGCTCTGAGTGCCCCTGCGGTGACAAGGGGATGGAGCAGGCGAGCATGGCAGGGGCCAAGATGAACCAGCACCCACGATCCTCACGGGGTGGGGGCGGAGCAAAACCAGATAGAATCCTGTTTGTGTGCAGCAAACCCCACACATATCCCTCTGCCCTCTGCCCCCGCGCCTGGACTCCCCGTCCCAGTGGCCAGTCTGCCCCTCCGGTCTCTCCCCTCCAACCCGGCCTCCCCTTCCCAGTTCCCATTGTGCTACAAATGCTCTGAAGTGTCAAGGAAGTCTTTGTTTCCCAATCAAACGGGGAGAATTCTAACATCTTAAGTCGGATGCTGCCTTGCAAGGTCACCTGGCGTCCGCCCGGGGCTGCGGGTAAGGCCACTTTTAACTGATCCAGACAAATGGGAGCCTTCTCCACACATTTGCTTAAAAAGGACGTTCCTTTTTCTTCTCGTGGTTTAGGAGGAGGCTAATTTTAACACATCAGAAGGGGTATTTAAAGGACCGAGCAATCCGCAGTCAAATGTGCCAATTAGGTGCGTGTGCCGTTGGCAGGTAGCCGCGTAATGAGCGGCCGCCTCCTCGGCCCGTCTCGCCGCGTCCTCACAGCCTCTCCAGGTCCTGATCTTGCCAATCAGACGCAGACTCTGCGTGTGGACATAGGGGCCTGGAGGCACGATGAAGGGACGGCGACAGAGGAAATGATCTCCGCGATGATCGTGCGGAAGAGCCCGCCGTGTGGCTCCTGCTCCGAGGCCCGTCGGCTGCTCAGCCTCCTAGACCCTGAGCGCCACTTTCCGCAGACGATGGCCTAAAACCTCACGTATTTTTGTCTTACTGTGTGAACACCTCAGAAGACACAAAGCAATGTAGAGAAGAGAATAACACCGAGTGTCCAGCCGTGGAAGAGAGAAGCCTTCCCGAGGTCCGACACCTGCCCCCCAGGGAGCCCTCTGATCCTGAGCCTGGGGCCCCTGGAGCCCGGGAGAGCCCCGAGCCAGTGAGGCAAGAACAGCCTGGGGGAGCGAGACAGGGCTCCGTGTCTGCAGCCACGGCCCGCAGCACCTGAAAACCCGGCTCAGGGAGGAGGCTTGCGGGAGATGGGGGCTCAGGGGCCACCGTGAGGCCTATCCTGCCACCGCCCCCGCCACCCCGAGCAAGACCTGGGTGGAGCTCAGCCTCTGATTGGGGGTGAGGGAGGCTCCCCCTGCACTGGGGTTCTGTAGGCCTCTCTCTAGCCAACCACGGAGGCCTGGAGCATGCACTGAGTGGCCTGGTCCCGGTCCGCACCCACCTGAGTGGGTCTCAGCCCAGGGCATTTTCTGTTTCTGGGGAGGTTTGGCTTCATCTGCAGGCATTTCTTGTCTCGTCTGCGGGGTGGCGTGTTACTGGCACCTGGTGTGTAGAGTCCAAGGCTGCTGCTAAACGTCCTAGATGCATAGGTCAGCCCCACAGCAGAGACTATCCAGCCCCAGATGCCAATACGGCTGAGAGATCCTGACCTGGAGTCTTTCTGGAGATACGTAAAGTGACCATGCTGGCCCTTCGAAGTGCTGAGAAGGCCCCACCCCTGGAGAATGTGCCTGGGAGGCCACCCCACAGGTCAGAGGGCAGTGACCCGGGGGAGGCCAGGCAGTGGCACCAACTGGGAACAGACAGAGCCGGAAGCAGGAAGGGGAGGTGGCCGGGCCCTCCTGCTCCCACCACACCAGACCCAAAACCACACGGTGCCTTCAGCCCAAGGCCAAGCAGGGCCGGAGCAGCTGCCGTGCGTGGACTCGATGTGCTCCGAGACAAGAGGCTGCGCGGTTTGCATCCGATCCTCCTGTGTTGTGCTCTGAAATGTAATGAAATTGGATGAATGTGACTGGGGGTGTGTGAAGCAGCACAGGGGGATGCACGTATAATCGGGGCAGGCGGGGAGCTCCCCCAGGCACACGGTGGTTGGATTAAACCAAGTCACCCCTGGCAGGAGCTCACAGCACTGACTGGCCTTGTCCCAGCACAAAAGGCCGGGAAGGTGAGGGCCGGACTGTTCAGACCTCGAACAATCGAATGTGCTTCCTCGGGTTCAGCGGCCGCGGGGAGGGGGGCGCGGAGTGGGCAGGGGCAGTGGGGGAGGGCCGATGCCTGCAGGGCCCGCCTCGGTCTGAAACAGGGCCTCAGGGCCCGGGGTTGCAAAAACATTTGTGTAAGGAGAAGAGAAGTGCGTGAAGAGCAGCTCCACGAATGCACTGACTTCCTCCAGGCCCGAGCCCTCGGCCTGCTTGCAGCTCTGCGCCGGGCGCCCTGGGAGCACCCTGGAGGAAGGAGCCCGCCACAGCTGGGGGCTCCGCCTGCGGCACCTACTAAAATCTGGATGTCTTACCTTAAAATGTATGAACATTTTCATTCTACTTGGTAATGTCTAAAGACAATAGTTTTCAAAAACCGAAATTGCTCGCTAGGGAGGAAAGCGGTGCTCCGGGTCGGCATCCCAGGCTTCTTGGGGGGCTTGGCTCAGCTCTGACTCTCAGCCCCGCGCCCACCGAGCCGCGCACCCCCAGCCGGAGAAGCTCTGCAGGAGGGCTTAGCCCACGCGCGGCGAGGAGCAGCTCGCCTTGTTGCAGCGAGAGAAAGCCCAGGTGCACCCCCCGGCCCCGCGTGGTAGTGTGCTGATACTCGTGAACAATAATTAATGTTTCTTAGTCACTTAATAGACGCAGTGAGCACTTCACGTGCTTTTATCACATCCGAGACCCCCAACTGTGGGGTGAGTAGTATTGTTCTGCCCACCCCCCACCGCCGAGGCTGCTGAGGCCCAGGGCAGTCAGATCACTGAACCGGGGTCACGTTGCCAACCCCCCGTGTGCACACAGGCCTGCCGAGTGCAGAGCCTTGGGCGGCGTACGCTCCCACGGTGCTCACGAGCTCCTTGAGGAGGAGGACTGGCCTGAGTCTCCTTCACTCATTCACGCAGCCCTGTCCGCTGGGGGCCGTCCACACGGACGTGCACTGGATGCTGGGGAAGTGGAGGCAATGAGGCGCTGGCCTTGGCTGCAAGGCACGCACTCCGAATGGGGCTGAAGGCATTTCAGGAGAAGAAGAAAAGCAAGAGCTGTGGGTTGGAGCCAGCAGGAGGCTTCAGGCTAATGTGAGCCTGGAGGGGACTTAGGGTTGAGAAACAGGAAGAACTTTTGAGCCCAATGGTTCCCAGAGCGCGGCTCCAGGCCAGCAGCATCGGCGTCGCCAAGAACTTGTCTGTGACATGGGCTGTGAACCTGAACCCGAGTCCTCCGGGCGATTCTGCTGCACACTCAGGTCAGAATCTCTGTTTTCGGAAGATAAATTCAAAGCATAGAGGGAGCACAATATTTGGCATGTGTGGAAGACAGAGAGGAGGAGGAGGCGGAGAGCCTCCTGCTTGTCCTCCCGGGTCTAGACCCCCTTTGTGTGTGAGCACCAGGGGTGGCTGGGGCCTGTCTGGTTGAAGCCAGCATTTCCCATCGGTGGTTAATGGGAAAAAGGAAATCAGCTAGAGGCTTCCAGGAAGATTGTGTAGTTCTGGAGGCGTTGAGTAGTGGCCTCCTGAAAGATATGTCCACGTCCTTATCTCTGAAACCTCCAATGTGACCTTATTTTGGGAAAAAAAAAAAAAAGGGTCTGGTGTTTTAGGATATAACTAAGGATCCAGAGATGAGGTCTTCCTGGATTTTGCAGGCCAGCCCTAAATTTGATGATAAGTGTCCTCATACGAGCTGGAAGGGAAGGAGACCCAGACATGGAGGAGAGGCCACGTGGAGATGGAAACAGAGGCTAGCGTGATGCAGCCACAAGCCAAGAACACCTGGAGTCACCAGAGCCCAGAAGGGGTGAGGCAGGAGCCTTCCCTAGGGCTCCCAGGGAGGACACAGCCCTGCCATCACCTGAATTACAGACTTCTGGCCTGTAGATGGTGGGAGAGCAGGGTTCTGGTGTTTGGAGTCACCAAGTTTGTCATGATTCGTTACAGCCCCAGGAGACTGAGAGACTGTCTACCTAGATGCTGCCGACTGCTCTCCGACCTTCCACCCACACACTGCTGCCTCCAACGCACACTTGTTCAGCGTGCGCTGCTTCTGCCTGCCTTCCCGCTGGACTAGGAGTACCCGAACATAGCTGGGCATTGTGTCCGGTGCACAGGAGGTGCGATGTAAATACCTGTTAAGTGAATGCACAGAAGAGGTGACATAACAAAGATCCAAACCCAGCTTAGGACTTCAACTGTTTTCCACTGTGCATATGAACACAGCTAGAGAGTAGATGAAGGTCAGTCAGCAGCGGCACAACACCTGCTGCCTAGGGCATGTTAAACAATACCAGGTGGACTTGATGGGGAAGTGCCTGTCATGTCTCAAAGCCAAGCCATTGGGTAAAATGCTGTGCAGAGTGGCTCGTTGACTGGGCCTAAAGCGAGGTGCTCAGCCTCTGGGCCAGTTACATCTGGAGCAGGAGGGCTCTTCACAGGAATGGGACTGTCCCCCCTGCACAGCATAGGGTGTTTAGCTGCGTCCTGGTCTCCCCACTAGATGCCGGTAGCACAGCCCTCACCCTGCCAAGCCAACCAAAAATGTCGATAACCAAAAATGTCTCCAGACATTGACAAACATCCCTGAAATGCAAAATTAGTCCTAGTTGAGAACCATTGACCTAGGAATTCACAAATGGACAAGTCAGCTTGGCCTCCCCTGAAACTAGGGGATAAGAATCCACCAGATGCAATTGGAATGGGATCTCAGTGAGAGGATGCCAGTGGACAGGTGTCATTCAACTCATGAATAAATAAGAGGAAGTCCCAATAATTCATTTTTGCTTTTGTTTCTCTTGACTTCGTGGATGTATCTTGCAAGAAGTTACTGTGGCCGAGTTCAAAAAGGGTGTTGCCTATGTTCTCCCCTAAGATTTTGATGGAATCTTGTCTCACATTTAGATCTTTCATCCATTTTGAGTTTATCTTTGTGTGCGGTGTAAGAGAATGGTCCAGTTTCATTCTTCTGCATGTGGATGTCCAATTTTCCCAGCACCATTTATTGAACAGACTATCTTTTTTCCAGTGGATAGTCTTTCCTCCTTTGTCAAATATTAGTTGACCATAAAGTTGAGGGCCCATTTCTGGGTTCTCTATTCTGTTCCGTTGATCTATGTGTCTGTTTTTATGCCAGGACCACACTCTTGATGACCACAGCTTTGTAGTACGACCTGAAATCTGGCATTGTGATGCCCCCAGATATGGTTTTCTTTTTAATATTCCCCTGGCTATTCGGGGTCTTTTCTGATTCTACACAAATCTTAAGATGATTTGAAGGCAAGAGAAACAAAAGCAAAAATGAACTATTGGGACTTCATCAAGATAAGAAGGTTTTGCACAGCAAAAGAAACAGTCAGCAAAACTACAAGACAACCTACAGAATGGGAGAAGATATTTGCAAATGACGTATCAGATAAAAGGCTAGTATCCAGGATCTATAAAGAACTTATTAAACTCAACAGCAAAACAAAGAATCCAATCATGAAATGGGCAAAAAACATGAACAGACTTTTCACCAAGAAGACATAGACATGGCCAACAAGCACATGAGAAAATGCTCCGCATCACTTGCCATCCGGGAAATACAAATCAAAACCACCATGAGATCCCACCTCACACCAATGAGAATGGGGAAAATTAACAAGGCAGGAAACCAAAAATGTTGGAGAGGATGTGGAGAAAGGGGAATCCTCTTACACTGTTGGTGGGAATGTGAACTGGTGCAGCCACTCTGGAAAACTGTGTGGAGGTTCCTCAAAGAGTTAAAAATAGACCTGCCCTATGACCCAGCAATTGCACTGCTGGGCATTTACCCCAAAGATACAGATGTAGTGAAACACCAGGACACCTGCACCCCGATGTTTCTAGCAGCAATGTCCACAATAGCCGAACTGTGGAAGGAGCCTCGGTGTCCATCGAAAGATGAATGGATAAAGAAGATGTGGTCTATGTATACAGTGGAATATTCCTCAGCCATTAGAAACGACAAATACCCACCATTTGCTTCGATGTGGATGGAACTGGAGGGTATTATGCTGAGTGAAGTAAGTCAATCGGAGAAGGACAAACATTATATGTTCTCATTCATTTGGGGAATATAAATAATAGTGAAAGGGAATAGAGGGGAAGGAAGAAGAAATGGGTAGGAAATATCAGAAAGGGAGACAGAACATGGAAGACTCCTAACTCTGGGAAACGAACTAGGGGTGGTGGAAGGGGAGGAGGGCGGGGGGTGGGGTGACTGGGTGGCGGACTCTGGGGGGGGCACTTGACGGGATGAGCACTCGGTGTTATTCTGTATGTTGGCAAATTGAACACCAATAAAAAATAAATTTATTATTTAAAAAAAGAAGATGTGGTCTCTGTATACAATGGAATATTCCTCAGCCATTAGAAACGACCAATACCCATCATTTCCTTTGACGTGGATGGAACTGGAGGGTATTATGCTGAGTGAAATAAGTCAATTGGAGAAGGATAAACATTATATGGTCTCATTCATTTGGGGAATATAAAAAATAGTGAAAGGGAATAGAGGGGAAAGGAGAGAAAATGAGTGGGAAATATCAGAGAGGGTGACAAAACATGAGAGACTCTTAACTCTGGGAAACGAACAAGGGGTGGTGGAAAGGGAGGTGGGTAGGTGGGGGTGACTGGGTGACGGGCACTGAGGGGGGCACTTGATGGGATGAGCACTGGGTATTATGCTATATCTTGGCAAACTGAACTCCAATTTAAAAAATATATAAGAAAGAAAGAAAGAAAGAAAGAAAGAAAGAAAGAAAGAAAGAAAGAAAGAAAGAAAGAAAGAAAGAAAGAAAGAAAAGGAAGAGTGAAGGCTGGGGAATGGACAACAGGCAGTCAGGGAGAGACAGAAACTGCTGTGTGCTTGCTGGTTCCCACGGGCAGGGCCAGCTAGGGCAGCAGGAGTTGTGGAGAAAGCACACCCTCTAATTATCACTAACCAGGCAGGGCAGGCCCTGAAGAGTAACCCAGTATCATCCTGGCAGGTGAATGGAGCAGACAAGTGACACACACAGGGTCACTGTGAGCATGGGGGTCCAGACCCAACTCTTCACTGGGTGCCACTGCCACCCAAGCCTGGAAATGGTCATAATCCAGGGGATGCAACCATGGGCACAGCTTCACACCAGAGCAGGTGGCACAGGCAACGCGGATTACGAAGAGAGAGCCAGTGTGGTGAGGAGAAGGAGGAAGATGATGTCACCTGGCGTTTATGGAACACCTACTATGTGCCAAGCCCTGTGCTATCCCACTTGGAGTACCCAAAGAATAGCAGCTACCACCACCCAGTGTCTACCTCCAGTTCTAAGAAAGAAGATAAGCAAGAAAAAATGAGTGTAAACACAATAGGACACCGAAAAACCCCTCTCAGTCCTTAAGCAAGAAACCAGGTAAAAATGAATACAGCCTGCAGAGAAGGTAAAACCATAAGTGAAGTGTGGTTAATGTAACAAGTACACGATCCACCACTCAGTTTTGTAAGATGTCATGGGTTTTCCGTATTTACAGCAGACCTTTTTGGTTTATTTATTTTTTAAAAGATATTTTAATTATTTATTCATGAGAGACACAGAGACAGAGAGAGGCAGAGACACAGGCAGAGGGAGAAGCAGGCTCCATGCAGGGAGCCCGACGTGGGGCTCGATCCCAGGACCCCAGGATCATGCCCTGGACCGAAGGCAGCACTAAACTGCTGAGCCACCCAGGGATCCCACCTTTTTGGTTTAATAAATAAAATAAAACCAAGACAATTGAGTGACCCCTTCTGTCCCTCCTCCTCCTCCTCCGTGGAAAACCAGATTCTTAGAGGTGATGAATATTCTTCCCTTTTGATAATGCATGTGCATCCAAAATCATATATAGCATTGCTTCCTGTGTTGTTTTCACACAGATTGTATCAAAATGGACATTTTTTTTTCATCTTCTTCTCCCTCCCCTGATATTTTGTTTTTGAGAATTTTCCAGCCTGAAGTGGGGAGAACTAATCCAATCACTTCAACCGCCACAGATTAGTCTTTGCATAAATTACCTCTGGTCCTCCAGTGAAAAGCATTTAGGTCATGTCCAATTTGTTAACCAAACCAACACTGCAGTGGAAATCCTGGCACATATGTCTGTGCTCACAAGAGTGTTTCTCTAGGGTACGGGTACAGAGTGCAGTTGTGGGGTTATAGGGTATAAATGTTTTAGACTTAACCGGATATTAGCAAATTACTGTCCAAAGTGGCTGAAACAATTTACTCTCTCAGTAGTGGGTTATGAGTTACTGCTTGCCAGAGTCTTTGATCGTTCCTACACTATTTAAACAATCCCAGCCCACAGAGAAAGACAAAAGTCACTTGAGAGTTTTTACGAAGGGCCTGACGTAGGATACCACAGGAAGAGTACTTAGAGAGGGTTTATGCAGAAGGCTTGAATAAAGTGTTAGCAAATAGAAGTAAATAATACATCGTGACAAAGAGCTAGTGATGCGCACCGTCCGAGAACTATTCAGTTTAAGAAACTTTTAAAAACACTTTTTACCATGTTAATAGAACAAAAGAAAATGAAGCGTACAATCATTTCCTTTCTTAAAAACCATAAAGATATTTCATCAAATCCACTTCTGATACTTGAAATGGAAATGGTGGATACCTCCTTCTAAAGGGTTTTAAAAACACACATTTCAATACAAAAAATTGCCATCATTGAAAAAAAATACTAGAAGCATTCCATTTATGTAAAAAAAAAAAAAACAGTTCTGAGTGCCCTTTATCACTACAATTGTATAACATTGTTCTGAAAGTACTGAGCAGAATTAGACAAAAATATGAAAGCAGTCATGATCATCAGAAGAGGCAAAAACAACCATAATTCTTTTAAAATTTTATTTAAATTCAATTTAATTAACATACAGTGTATTATTAGTTTCAGAGGTAGTATTTAGTGATTCATCGGTTGCATATAGCACCTCATTACATTCCGTGCCATCCTTAATGCCCATCCCCCAATTACTCCATTCCCCCCACCCTCCTCCCCTCCAGTAACCCTCAGTGTGTGCCCTAGAGTTAAGAGTCTCTTATGGTTGGGCAGCCCTGGTGGCCCAGTGGTTTGGTGTCCGCCTTTGGCCCAGGGCGTGATCCTGGAGACCCGGGATCGAGTCCCACGTCCGGCTCCCTGCATGGAGCCTGCTTCTCCCTCTGCCTCTCTCTCTCTCTGTGCCTGTCATGAATAAATAAATAAAATCTTAAAAAAAAAGTCTCTTATGGTTTGTCTTCCTCTCTGATTTCATCTTATTTTATTTTTCCCTCCCTTCCCCTATGTTCATCTGAGGCAAAATCAATCCTAATTTGTAACTAAAGAGGGTATACTTCTGGGAAAACCCAAAATAATAGAGAAAAAAACATTAAAATAATAAACACACATAGTATGATCAGTTATATAACAATCAGTATAATTTAGAGTCTCATATGTAAATTATAACAAGTTAGAAAATATATAATTTAGAAAATCATTTGCAATTGAACCTAAGCTTTAAGACACCTAGAAATAAATTTAACAATAAATGTGCACAATGGAAATGAAGCAAAAAGTAAGTTTCTAATGAAGATCAATTAAAATAATTCAATAAATAGTCATATCTTGTTTTATTGAATAAGAAGACATTACAATAAAGATACAATTTTTCCTAAAGTAGTCTTTAAGTTCAATATGATCTCAATGTGGGAGATATTTTAGCTTGAAAAAAAAAGTAATTCTAAAATTTATTTGGAAGTGTTATAAGATGCTTTTTTAGGGTAAATTATAAGATGTTTATCTTATAACAGCCAGGAAAATTCTTTACAAGACCAGGATTGAGGAACTTATCTTGCCAGATATTAAAAATGTATTATATGGCAACAGTAAGTAAAGCAGTTTGGTTTAGCTAAGAGATCAAAAGACCGCTCTCAAGAACAGAAATCAAGATCATAGTTAAGTTCCCAAGTAGGTAGGGACCGTGGTCATTTCTAACAGGAGAAAGGATGGAATAGCTGAATAGCCATTTGGAAAACATAAAACTGGACCCCTAATTCATTCCTTACTATAAAGAAAATTCCTTATTTTTTTTAAGATTTTATTTATTCATGAGAGAGAGAGAGAGGCAGAGACACAGGCAGAGGGAGAAGCAGGCTCCCTGCAAGGAGTCCGATGCGGGACTCGATCCCAGGACTCTGCCTAGGCAGAATGCGGGAGCTAAACCACTGAGCCACCCAGGGATCCCCCTAGTAAGCACATTCCTAAAGGATAAAAGGTTTCAAGGAAAAGAAAAACAGAGACAAAAAAAAAAAAAAAACAGAAGAAAATATGAGCCGATCCAGACCCTGGATCCACCGGCACCTGAGCTTGGCTCCTCTGTCTCCAGAGCTGTGACGAACACAAGCCACCCAGTCTGTGCTATTCCTGCCACAGCAACCGGAGCAGACGACAGCACGGAGTTTCCACCAGCGGGTGATTGGTTAAGAAATGTTCTCTAGTTGTTAAACATGACAATAGCGCAATACATTCATTGACTAGAAATGTCATCTTTGACATTTTAATTGAGTGGAAAAGGCAAGTGTCAACATACAGCATGATATCAAATATATAAAATTACATACCCACATCTTCATCTTTATTTATAGAGGTCAAAAGGTTTTCACTCCAGCTCTTCCCCAGAACCAGCATGCTTTGCTTGGCTCATTCCATCTCGTCCTTGAGAAGGCCTCTGCGCAAGGAGGCACCATGTGCACCTCTTATCTTCCTGGTGGCCGTGGTCAGCGTCTGAAAGCACCTGTGCGTTTCGTCATCTTCTTGTTCACCTGTGTGCTCACTTTCCACCAGGAGACGGGCCCCGTAGGAGAGCGTTTGCCTCCTCCACCCCTGGGCCTCCAGAGCCGAGCATGGTAAGCAGCCGGACCCCATAAACACCTGTTGGCTGGGTGCAGTCCTGTACGGCCCACCTTTCTCGGGGCGTGCTCTGGAGAGAAGGCAAGCCCATATTATGGGATAAGGCATTCCGTGCAAAAGTTGGTTTGGGAAACATGACAGTGGATCAAACCAAAGGGTTTATTTCCTACAGAACTTCTCAGATCCTCCAAGTATTTCCCAACCAACATGACATCAGAGTCCCTTTTTTCTTGGAGCATCTTTGGAGTGACCTGCATCTTGAGACAGTCCCAGAATGGAGCATGTTCAGGAGAATATTCGGCAAAACATGAAATTGGGGGATGGGATTCAGGCAGCTCCTAATTTGCACTCTTGGTGTTGTTCAAAAATGTTTCCAGCGAGTGAACACTTATCATTTTGTAAACATGGAGTTACTTATAAGATAAAAGAATAAATATCTTAAAATGCACTTATTTGGTGACCTCAAAAACCAACTTTCTTATACAAAACCATGAGTTCAACTGAAGTTGTTTTGGAAGCTCAGAGGCCAGCTCAAACCAAAGAGGAACATTTTGTAAAATAACACCAGAACCAGGTCTTCTGTGCTCACATTCCACCTTCACCGAAATGCTTATGAGGGACTTTAGGGAAATGACTGCACCTGCGAATCTGCCAGTGACAGGAGCTACCCCATGGTGTTGTGGGGGTTCGGGGCAAGAGTGTGCACTAAAGCCGCGAACACCGGCTACTTCCACTATTATTAATACTGACAGACCTAAAATAAATGGTAGCACCTACATGTGTCTGAGTTAAACTTCTTCACTCTGCTCAAGGGCACCCTCTCTATGCCCAGGCCCCCCAAGACCCAGGGGTGCCCTTCACTTGCCGGAAGACACAGGCTTCATACGGGTCCCAGGTTTGGTCCCACGGACATTCGGCAAGTTCTGTGCTGGTCTCCCTTCTGGTTATGTGGTTGTGTCCACGGTGGAGGCAGCCAGGGGTGCCGGGGGTGCACACCGAGCAGCATTCAGGACCCCAGCCCAAGGAAGAGCCTTTGGGGAGCACACAAATGCTGAGGAGTCAGTTCCTACAGCTGGGTATTCTGTTTGTTTATGGAGCAGTTTTATTACAGTAACATCTGGATTCCTTCGACGATACCCGGGAAAAGCAAAGATTAGGTTTAGCTGTCTGGTGTATTTTAAGGGATGTAGCTTTTATTCTGCATGATTAAGAAGTAATTAGCAGCTTAAACTTGATGCCTTCGCTCAGAGTTGATTCCATGAGTCTCTCCCACTGTGGGATGAGGAAAGTGATGGAATCTCTTTTATTAATAATTTCCCATTGTCTACCCCCAAATCCTTAGGTTCAGCGCAGCAGAGCTTTCTGTCCTTCTGTTGAATAATTTATCACGTGAGCTGGCTTCTTCCTGGGCCCCCTCGACTCTTGCAGAGGTAAAATGGAAATAAGCGCAGCCCGGGACGGCTGTCAGGTGGCCTGACCTGTAGTCTGTGGCAGGACTCCATCGCAGCCACCCTCCGGCGAGCAAGCCAGGGAGATACTTGGAGTGAAAAAAGGAAGCAGGAAGAGAAACTAAAGCCTGGGAGTGGTGTGGGACTGCCGGGTTCACGCTCACAACTGGGCTCATTTGTTTGGATCCCATTTCAGACCCGTGCTGTCCTCGTCTGCAAAGTGGGGGGAGCAGCCAGCGCCGGGCACATCGCGCTCTCCAAGGAGGCCCACAGCATCGTTCCCATCAAGGGCTTTGCACTGAGCCAGGCACACGGTCACCCTTGTCTTGTTACTGCCTTTTTGGTGATGACGGCGCACAGCCTTCCCCCCCCCCCGGCCGGTAAAGAAAGGCTCGGCCAGTGATGGGCTCCAGGGAGGGATGCCCGGTGGCTGCCCAGATGGAGGCTGTGCTGGTTCTTGATCCCAGTGTGGGTCACATCTGTTCACCTTGGGAGCATTTGTGACGTTAGGCCTTCACGTGCATCCTTCTCCATGTGTATAACAGCCCGACATTCTTAAAGCTTAAAAAGTGACTAAAGCACAAAGTTCGGAGAGATAGAGTGACACGACCGAGGTCACAGAGCTGGAAGTGAATGTGCATCAGGACCCCATTTCTCCTGGGGTTCCCCAGCATGGCCCTGGCTTCCACATCCAGCAGCAGCCACACATGCAGGATTCTACAAGCTCACCAGGTCGTGTTCTTTCCACATGCGTGTGCACGCATGCACCCGGGCACGCAGAAATGCTTCGCACACAGTAAGCATTTAAAACGGCGGCACTGATGGCGTTGCTGCCATAACGGCGGGACCACACCAGAGTGAATCACTTGGAATGATGACGTCTGCCGTGCGGTCTGTGCCATGCTGACCAAGCACGGGCCCGGTTCCATCTGTGTCACCAGGCTCCTCTGTGCGAGGGGGACTTCTGGGAAGATTGCACGGCATGTGGACTAGGGCCAGGCCTGTGGCACCAGCTCAATGAGGTCGTTACTATTACTGGCGTTATCGTTGCTAACGTTAATCTGGGGTTTGCTTACTCACAAACCAAAGTGTGTCAAACTCTCCCCATCTCTCCCTTTGGAATGTGCATGTTTGCTTTCAGCCAAGAATAAATCTTGCCAAGAAATGCTCTTGCTCTATGTATGTAGAAAACCGCACCAGGGCCTATCCTTGGCCTTGTACCACCAACAAAGCTGGCTCTGCCCCAAAGTGCACCCCACAGCCCTCCCCATGTGAAAGCCGCCAGCCTCTCACCAAGCCGCTGCCACATAACACAGCTGCAAAGAAACCCCAAATTCTAGAACAGGATTCTCCCAATTGTCTCCAGATAGAAAGGTTTTTTTTTTTTTTTTTTTTTAAATTTCTTTAACTGAAATTCATTCGTTTAAAACCCTCCAGTGTGATTCTGCATGTTTCCCTAGTATTCTTCCTGAGACCAGGAAAAAAAACAATTTTCCTTCTTAAGGAAAGCCAAGTTGCAGGTACACTGACTTTCTCCAGGAACAGCACCCCAGCCCTGTCGCTAACATCACCGCCATGCACAGCCTCAAAATTAAACGTGAGCTGCGCGGGCCTGGTCGGGAGTCCCAGGATGTCCCAGGACGGTGGGAGGTAAACCACGAGCCTGGCTCCTGCCACCCATTTCCCCGGAGCCCACTAGGCATTGGGGGGGGAGTCCACTAGCTCCAGGGAACAGGAGCACCCGCCGACAGAGCTGGAGGTCGCGGATGCCACTGGATCATTTATTTCCCAGGGTGGCCTATTTCCAAGGTGCTTCATGGAGCATTAGGCAAGCGGTACCTGCTAATGGCTGCTGGGGCTTTGTCCACCTCTTAACATATACGCTGCCAGCGGCGGACACAGCTACTCCATCACCCGGGGCTGGCGCTAATGCAGACGAAGTGGAGGATTTGTCCCGCGTCCTTGCCTGCTCTTCAGTGTGGACGTTAGTTTCTAGAAGTTCACACGCAGGGAAAATCGAGCAGAAGCCGCAGAGCTTGTTCCCGTGGGCACAGCCCTTCCCACCTGGGCTCCTGGCTGTGAAGACCTCCTCTACCCCCCCCCCCCGCACCCTCCCGGCTCCCCTTAGCATCTCACCTGCCTCCATCTCCCAGACTCCCTGCAGTGAGGTGAAGCCAAGTGGCTGGTTGGGGCCAACGGACCACGAACAGAGGTGACACGTGTGGATGCTAGACTGTTAAAAGCCACATGCCTCATTTTTCTCTTGACTCCTCTTCTTTGGCAAATCTTTCGGGCCCTGTTGTTCAGATCGGGAAGCTACACTGTGGCCGGGCTCCTCTGTAGCTGGAGTGTGGAGAGCGGAGGTCCTACCCATCCACACTGGGTGAGTCATACGATCAAGAAATAAACCGTTCGGAAACCAGCCACTGAGATGCTGCTGCGGCTCGTAGTAATCACACCAGCAAAAATGGGCAACCACTATGTGCCAGGCCCTGCACGGAACATTCAGCAGCAAAGTAGAAGCAGCAGGAAAAATAAGCAAATAAATATGTATTAAGACGCACGACCAGATCTATGAAGGGCATGAATAGAGTGATGTCATGGGAAGTAATGGGAGCAACCTACCCAAGTATTTTACTGGAAGAACGTCTTTTTGAAAAGTAACAATAGGTGAGACCGTGAATTTCAAGGAACAAGCCATGGCAAGTGTGGGGCCAAGGACAGGGCACTGCCAGCTGTGGGACCAGCTTATGCAAAGGCCCTGTGGTAGAAGAGGTTGGGAACTCTTTGAGAAGCAAGCCAGGGTGGCTGCCAGTGGGTACGGGAGTGGATCAAGTGCGATGGAGGGACAGGCGGGGACGGATCACAGGGACTCTTCTTTTTCACGATGCAGTGGGAGCCCATTGGAGGATTTTAAGCAAGGGAAAGACATGACATGATTAACTTTTTAAAGGATCAGCCTGGCTTCTGGGAGGAGGGAGGGCTGTTCAGAGGCAAGAGGAGCAGCAGAGAGATGACAGTGGCCAGGGAGAAGGGAAACAGGACCCGAGGAAGCTGTCACGGTGAATTGCTCACATGCCACCAGTTCTCCAGACACGTCTACCCCCCGCCCCCGCCCCCCACGCACCTGCCCGCAGCTCCATGTGATCAAAGGCTCAGGGCCGGGGGTCGGGCCCTCGCGGCAGCAGCTGATGGCTCCCAGCCTGGGTCCCCAAGACCCTGGATGTGCACCCCAGCAGGGGACCCTGGTGTCTTGACCCTACAGAGAAACTCTGGCCCCGCGAGCCAGGGGAGAGCATATCAGAGGCAAGAAGCCTCTCAGGCGGCCGCCGCATCACAGCCCTTTGCGGGGGACGAGTGGCTTTCACGCCGCGCCTTCCCAGAGACAGATCGAGCGTGATCCGCCCGCCAGCACTTCACTTTCTAGCCGTCCCTTTGTTCACTCCCGTTTGAACGTTGGCAAATGGCCTCCTGCATCCTCTCTCCTTTCAAGCAGATTTTCTCTGCTTTGGAAACATGTGCTCGGCTTCTCGAGAAAATGCTTCTCTAGTGGAATGCTGCCTCGGAGCACCTGTGAAAGCTTTGCAAACACGCCCGTTGCAGACTCCTGTTGCAGGCTCAGCAAACCTCGGACGTGCTCGGGAAGGGGTCTCGGAGGGGCGGCGGGTTTAGAAAGCCACTGAGCTGCAGACAGACATACAGACAGGCAGAGCTGCCTCCCTGCCCTCCTGCCTGACCTGGCTCGGGGGACTGCTCACAGGCAGCTCAGGCGGCACAGGTCCGGGCAAATCCCCCGTGCGTGGGGGTCCCTGGCCTCCTGTGCTTCTGACCATCTGGTTGTACACTCGAGGGCCCATCCCCTGGGGTGCAATCATCTGCCACAGGGATCCCAGAACTGAGGGAGGTGCTGTGTTGATGGAAGTAGTGTTATTACAGAGAGTGCGAGGGAGGCCCAGCCGCCTGGAGGAGGGCCAGGCCTGGGCGGGTCCCAGACTTGGAGCATCTCCTTCGAGCACCCTGGTGTGATCACCTGTGCCTCGACACCCAGAGCCCTCCACATAGGCACGGTGGGTTGAATCCAACCTCCACCTGCCCCCCCCCCCCGGGGGTCCGATGCCATGTGGGTCTGAGCCCCAGCCCGCTGATCACATATTCGCCTTCGCAGCAGGGCCAGCTCCCATCCTGAGTCACCTCCTCAGTGCAAACCCAGGCAAGGTCCCAGGGGCCACCATGAATGACAGACACTCAGGAAACTCCGAGGATTCCGAGGCTGCCTCCCAGAAGGCAGGGATGAAGGCCAGGAACCCTTTACCACGGGGACATTTGGGCTGCACTCCTGCTGGTCACTGAAGGGCAGCCGTGTGTGTGGCTTCCGAGCTCCAGCAGAATCGGTTGGGAACGGCTCCCCGGCATCTGAGGCCAAGCCCCCGTTATCGGTGGCCTAAGATGCCAGGAGTAAAACAAAGACAGTAATGGGTTTGGCCTCTTATCATGGGGTGCTGGTTGCTATGGAGACAGAGGGAGTTGAAGTGGGAGAGGATTTGGAGAAGATTCTGGAAGGAGCCTAGAGGAGGTGTGCGTGGGCCTCAGGTGCTCCCCTGGGTTCTGCAGGGCAGGCCCGGCTCTGTGGTCTCCACCTCGCTCCGGGACCCCAGCAGCTGGGCTCAGCGGGGAAGGAGTAGAGGACAGGCCGCCTCCACCCCCAAGCTGGGTTGATGTGTCCAGGTCCAGGCTGCGTTTCCATGGCAACTCCAGGCCCCTGCCCCAGCCCAGCCCCACCACTGTGGGCTTTGACCGGACAAGTGGAGAAGAGAGGGTACGGCTTGGCTCTCCGTGGACTGGGGCCATGATCCGGAATTAGCCCGCTGCCCCTGAAGGCCATACAGTCAGCAGCCCTGCGGGAAGGGGCGCTTTCCCACATTAGTGGGAGCCCCCAGAGTGAGTTGGCTCCAGGGAAGCAGGCGTCCTGTGCCGTCCACGGCAGGAGCCCGGGCGCCCGCCCGCTGCACAGGCCCTCTGCCCCCCAGATCCAGAGCGCGCCCCTCCTTCTGGGCCTTTCCACATCTCTCCAACTTTTCTCAAAGGAGGAAAGCCTGCGCGGTCTGGCCTGACACGTTGCCAGCTCCGAAGAGCCGTCGGCATTCAGAGCAGCTGCTTGAGCCAGGAAACACGGAAAAGAGGGAATTCTGTGTGACTAATGGATTCCGGATATAGCCGCTCACCAGCCACTGCCGCCGCGTGGGGGTGACTCTGCAGCGGACGGTGGCCGTCAGGCTCCAGGGCGCGGGACGCAGGGACGGCGACGGGCTGAGCTCACGGGGGCGCCCGGTCCGCAGCACTCCAGTCTCCCGAGGGAATGTGGCCCTGGGCCCCGTCCCCTGCCCCAGGGCTGAAGCTGGGGCTCCGGGTGGCCGAGGCAGGTCCTGTGCCTGCCCTGCCCCCAGGCCCTCGGCTGAGCAGATTCCACCCTTTGAATCTCTCCAAGGTGTGCGGGGTTCCTGGTCGGCCTGACCTCCCTGAGCGCCTCCAACACCGGTTTCTTTGTTTTTTTTAAAAAAAAAGATTTTATTTATTTATTCATGAGAGACAGAGTGAGAGAGAGGCAGAGACACAGGCAGAGGGAGAAGCAGGCTCCATGCAGGGAGCCCCACGTGGGACTCGATCCCGGGACTCCAGGATCACCACCCCGGCTGAAGGCGGCGCTAAACCGCTGAGCCCCCCGGGATGCCCCCAACACCGGGTTTCTATTAGGGAAAGTGACTTCAGAGTTTTTCAGGTCTTTCCTGCCCCCAAGGGCCATGCTTTTAATTAACAGCATCACCAAGTGGCTGCGCCCGGCAGCCGGCGGGGACGCGGGCCCAAGGAGGCCCGAGGAGGCGGGAGCCGAGCAGCCTCTGTTTGCAGGCGTCCTGCCAGCACCGGGAACAGCGACTGCAAAGTGAGCTTTCAGGCCCTGAGCAGCTTCTAGCAGAATCCGGGGGCGTTTCAGCCGCCAGGCCCCACGAGCGAGCCCGGTCCACGCCAGGACGACAGGCGGGAGGGGCAGCACCGCGGCACACGGACCCACCAGGCCTCCGGGCACCTGCCAGGGGGACCCACGCCAGGCCTCTGGGGCTCCGGCTCAGCGCAGGCCCCGCTCGCCCCACAGCCCGCGCCCCGAGCCGCAGGGCTCCACGTTCCGGCTCCGGGGAGTCCCAGGCCGGGCAGCCTCCCGCCGCCGCGAGGCTGCAAAGCGCGCTCTCACTGCCTTTGATGTCGGCCTCACGTTTCAGGGCTGCCGCAGCCGCCAGGGAGTGTCCCCTTCCAGGGCTGGGGGAGGCCGAGAGGCACCCTGAGCCCCGGACGGCACCCGCTCCCCGTGCTCCACCGTCCGGCTGTGCTGCGTGGGAGATGGAAGGAGGGCCGGGAGGCAGCGCGATGCCCTCTCACTAACAGCCTCACCAGGATTTGAACTTGAGTCTGCGAGTTGTTGGTCGAACTGCTTTCTCAGATGTGGAGAACGTGTCTGTCTTCCCCGTGGGCCCCGGGAGGACCACGACCTGCGGCAGATGCGGGGACAGAGGCCTGTGCACAGGCTCCACCTGCGGCCCCAGAGGGGCCCCAGGGAACACCGAGGGGCCTGTCCAGGCAGGGGGGTGCTGGGGGCCTGGGCAGGCCTGGGGGGTGCTGGGGGTGCTGGGGAGGGGTCCTGGCCAGGCCTGGGGGGAGCTGGGGAGTGGTCCTGGCCAGGCCTGGGGGGAGCTGGGGAGGGGTCTGGCCAGGCCTGGGGGGAGCTGGGGGTGCCAGCAGGGAGCCAGACATGCAGGGAGAGACGGGCAGCTGCCCCAGGAGACACGGGAGGGTTTCCAGCTGTACTGCGCCTCCCGCTCCACCTGGAGGGAAGGGTTGTGGGATCCAAGGGTCCGTGAAGCTCCGGAACCGACCTCAGTGACCTGGCGAAGTGGTCAGGTTGAAGCATGTAAATTTGCTGCATTTGGCCGTCTGGGCAGTTTCCCGTTCTACAGAGCAGAACCCCAAGCCCTGACCCTGCCTACAGTTGCCAGACCCCTGTCCCCCACCCCCTGTCCCCCCTCACGTATTCAGCTCAGCCACACTGGCCTCGCTTCCAGCTCTGGGACATGGGAAGCCCATCCCACCCTCAGGGTTGCCCTTGTCACACCCTCTGCCCGGAGCCCCTCCCGGGCCTTCCCTGACCACCGATCCCACTGGCCACCCTCTTCCTGTTCCATCCGGCTTGCTTTCGCGCACCTGGCTCAGTCCCACGTCAGCCTGACTCCTGACCAGTAGTGCCCTGCCCCTCGCACTGGGGCGGGAGCTCCCTGTCTCTCCGGGACCTAAGGCGAGCCTCTCCCGCTGCGTCCCTGAGCCCTGGAGGGCACCTCCCCCCTGCCCGGATGGCCGACGGCCCCAATCCACCGACCGGGGTGCGCGGTCAGCACCACCATCCCCAGGTCAGCCAGGATGTCTCCGCGGCCTGCCCCCCTGCAAGCGGCTGACGCCCGGAACCAGAGCGCATCGTGCCCGCGGGGAGCCAGCAAGGGCTGCTCGTCCTGCCCGCGTCCAGCCACCAGGCCAGTGGCCAGTCTGTGCTGAGAATGAAGGAGGCTCTTGCCCTGGAGATCTCTCTCCTTTTTTTTAAAGATTTTATTTATTCACGAGAGACAGAGACAGAGAGAGAGAGAGAGAGAGGCAGAGACACAGGCAGGGGGAGAAGCAGGCTCCATGCAGGGAGCCCGACGTGGGACTCGATCCCGGGTCTCCAGGATCACGCCCTGGGCCAAGGCAGCACCGGGCTGCCCCCTGGTGACCCCTAACCCTGGCGATCTCTTGCCCTGAGATCTCTTGCGACAACCCCCACACACGGTGGGGGGGGATTCTCGGAGGCAGCCGCCGCCTGCAGGTGGGGCCCAGGCTCCCGTCCCTAGCTTGCTCCTGCCACCTGCTGGCCACTCCCAGAAAAGCACCACAGAACGGCTTTATTTTCTGGGCTCCCAGAGATGCTTTTGATTCCTTCTGGGAAGAACTCGTTGCCAGCTTGACCTCCCTCCTGGCAAGAGCCCGGGGCCCGCTGACCCGGCGCTGGAGTAGGGCAGACTGCAGGCCCCGCGGGGTGTGGGGGTAATCACCTGGTCCCAGCCCCATGGCTTTACTGAGTTTTACATATATTAAGTCTATTAAAATATCAAAGCTATGAGTCAGGGGCACTGTTGGCCGCGAGGCTGTTAAGGCTCAGGGCAGTTCCTAGGCTCAGGGCAGTTCCTACGTTGCCCAAAGTCGTACAGCCAGGTGGTGAAGCCAAGGTTTGAACCCAGGCAGGAAGACCCTCGAGGGCACATTCTACCAACGACCTTGCACCTGGCCCAGGCTTCGCACTTGGGTGAATGCACACCCCCACTGCAGGGCCCCAGGCACACTAGAGGGATGGCGAGGGGGGAGTGCAGGGCGGAGGAGACGAATCCTGCCCCCGCCCACTCAGAGTCCTAGAGAAACCTCCATCTTCTGATCTGGAAAATGGGAGCACTGGCCTGCCTGGTTTCAAGGCTGCACGCAGGGTTCCCTGGACAGGACAGAGAGGCAGCGTGAGGGTTAGAGCACAGCTGGGTGCTCGGATGCAAGGTGCAAACTGATGCTCCTGCTCACAAGGCCTGTGAACAGAGGAGCAGTTGTCTGTGACCTGTCCGTCCAGCTGCTCCTCTCTACCTGCTGATGAAGACAGGTGAGGTCACATGCCAAGCTTCCAGCCCCTGGGGGGGCTCAGGATGAGTGCTTAATAGATGTTACCCATCCTTACAACTCTACTAAAGGCTCTGAGAAGTCCTGCAGGAGGAAACCTACTCAGCTCAGCGCAGCCTGTACCCAAGCTGCGAGCCATCACGGGGCTCTGGAAGACCGTCGCTCCACAGACCCTTTGCCCTCATCGGTGCAAACTGCTTCCTTAGCAGGAGGAGAGCCTCAGGCCCCAGTGAGAACAGAAGCCGGTGGGAGCCCAGGCCCTTGGCTCAAGGCTCGCTGCTCTTTCCCCCAGCTTCTCTCCCCCCAAACAGCAGTTCTCACAGCCAATAAACAAAGGAACCAGGAGCCAGGCTCCCGAGACTGTTTCACATGTAGATTCTATGGTGCTTATTCGTCAGCTTTACAGACCAGAGGCAATTAGGAGCGCAAGGCCAGGAAGGCTATTCCTAATAATTCTAGCATTATTCGCAATTTTCAGCACAGCCACATGTGAAAAACCCATTTCTAATTTCTTTAAAGGTGCTAAACGGCTTTTGCACTGCATTGTGAAAGTTTGCCACCTGCCAAGCAGGCTCAGGGTTTCCAGCCCCAGGGCCGTAACAACGGCTGGTTTTGCCTTGACCCACTGGGCGATGCTCTTTCTCTCAGTGTTTCATTCCCAGGGCAGGCGACTTGGACCCTGGACTTCTGGGCAAACACACTCTGCGTTGCGGGTGTTGCCGTCCGCCGGGGTTTCACAAGGCCCGGCGCGCGGTGGCACAGCCTGCTGATGCTCAGCAGGAAGTGAACAGGAAACCCTGCTTCCCTGCTGGACCAACACCCCAGAAGCCGATGGGGAAACCCAGTGACCAGCCTCCTTGACAGCGAGCAGAGGCGAGAAAGGGAGAAGTGAGTCAGCATCTGAGGCAGGGCCTGCAGAGACGCCCGCTGTGGAAGGGGAGGGTGCTGGGACCCACTGCAGAGGGGGGTGCATCTTCTTGCCAGGGCATTGAAGTGCTTAGAATCAGAAGCCAGAACTTTCAGGAGAAGTGACAGGCCCGGATGTGAAGGCAAGAGACCCCACCCTCATCAACGATGACAGTAACGACACCCCCAGGTGAGCGGTAGGTGGCACTCACTGTACACCGGCGGCCCTTCTAAGCATTTGCATATGGTGACTCTCTCCTTCTCATGAGACCCCTGTGAAGCACCTCTCTTAACGCACCCCCATTTTACAAGTGTGGAAACAAGACACAGAGAGGCTAGTCACCCGCCAGCATCACACAGGGAGGGCCTGGCCCCAGGGTGCTGTAGTGAGCAGAATGAAGAGGGTCCCTGCCCTTACGCTCCTTACACTCTGCTGGGAGATGCAAAAATTACACAGGTAAGTCACGGACGCCCCTTGTGAAGTGAGGCGCATTAAGAGCGAATGTGGTGACCTCGCCCAGTTGGTGGGGGAGTGGGGGTCCCACTTACACAGCAAGGGGCCTGGAGAATCTGTGTTTTATTTTTTAAAGATTTTATTTATTTATTCATGAGAGACACAGAGAAAGACAGAGGCAGAGACACAGGCAGAGGGAGAAGCAGGCTCCATGCAGGGAGCCCGACGTGGGACCCGATCTCGGGTCTCCAGGATCAGGCCCTGGGCCAAAGGCAGCACCAAACCGCCGAGCCACCTGGGCTGCCCAGAATCTGTGTTTTATACATGAACAGTAGAATCCACAAACTTGCCCTGGTAGCTCCGTGGTGGGGCAGATCGAAGACCACAGGTGGAGGCGGAGGTCCCCCCATACAGAGACACTCCTCATGGAGAACAGCCCAGCTGATTGTGCGTGTGTGTGTGTGTGTGTGTGCTCGTGTGTGTATGTGTGTGTGTGTGTGTTATGCATGATGTCTAACTTAGTTAAAGGACCTCCTAGCTCCCTTCCAACACGGATGCTTCATCATCGGTACAGCAAGTGTGGGGATGAGCGTGCGATGGCGAGTCAGTAGATGTTCACCACGATGTACTGATGATACAGAAGTGGGCTAAGACTCCCAGGCTGCAAATGAGACATCTAGGAGATGAAGCCAGCCCCTACCTCCCCAAATCCAGACAGATAATCGGGGAAACAAAGCTTATTGGTATGAAATGACCGAGGACACTTACCAAGTAGTATTGGACTCCCTGAGGACACACCTGCCACTGGGATGAGGGGGAGGGTGTCCTGAGGAAATAATCTAGCAAATTATGCATACCTGAAACAAATTTAAATATTCTTCCTAAGTTTTTGGTTTAGTCAGAGGTAATATATCCTCAGGGCATATTTTACTCTATTTCTTTTTAGTCATTTATCCATGTTCATACAGATATTTTGTTGCCTTCACAAAACTAGGGTAATGTTTAAGAAACATATTCTGACTTTTCCTTCAAAAATGTAATTGTTAGAATTCTATCAGAATTTTTAATTACAGTATATTATTGGCTATACTATAATGAATCTTTTATTGTTGGGTTTAAGTTACTTCTAATTTTTCACGTATATAATTTAGAGTGGTGGAGTTCTTCTTCCACCAGGCTAAGGTCTTTGAACCAGTCCCCTTAAAATATAAAAAAATTTGGACCAAAAAACTTAAAGTATCTGTTTGAAGGCATCAGTGAGTTAATAAACCAGTGAGACTGTACAGCCAAATTTGGGAGAGAAAGGAACCCATAAATGGGAACTGAGCATCTGATATCTCATTTCCCCCCTAGAGGTGACCACCAACTCCAAGAGCAACAATTAAAAGGCTGAGAGGTTGAATAGAATTTACAACCCTCTCCTAAGGCTGGGGGGCAAGTGTTAGAATTCAAGGGCTGCTGAGGACAAGAGACAAGTTATGGGATCAAGCCCCACATAGGACTCTGCCCTCGGCATGGAGTTGGCTTCAGGTTCTCTCTCCTTCTCCCTCCCACTCACTCTCTGTCTCTCTCAAATAAATAAATATTTTTTTAAAAAATGTTCAATGCTCAATCAAAAATAACCAGGCATTTGAAAGATTTTTGTGACCAAATATAAAGAGGAAATACAGGCAAAAATCAGATCCTCAGAAGATTCAGATAATGGAGGGCTTTTTTAAATAATATGATCAATATCTTGAAAGAATTGAAAGACAAGATCAATCATTTTGGTATAGAACTGGAACCTATAAAAAAAAAAATGAAGCAAAAGGAAATCACAGGGCAGCCCAGGTGGCTCAGGGGTTTAGCACTGCCTTCAGCCTGGGGCCTGATCCTGGAGACCCGGGATCGAGTCCCACATCGGGCTCCCTGCATGGAGCCTGCTTCTCCCTCTGCCTGTGGCTCAGCCTCTCCCTCTCTCTGTGTCTCTCATGAATAAATAAATAAATAAATAAATAAATAAATAAATAAATAAATAAATCTTTGAAAACAAAACGAAATCACAGAACTGAAAAATACAGTAAGTTTAAGAGTGTGAGAGATGGGTCTAACAACAATGAGGGAATTTGTGAACTGGAATGTGAATCAGAAGAGTTATTCAGACTGAAGAATCAAGGCAAAAAGAAGTAGAAAATAAAAATCATAAGTGGTATATGGGCCATGATAGAAAAGTAGTATAAATGTAACTGAAGTTCTGGTGGTATAAGAGGGAAAAGGCAGAAACAATATTTGAAGAGATAAAATCTGAGGTTTTTATAATTGATGAGACCCATCAAACCACAAATTCAAGAATCAGTTTGAACCCCAAATCAGCTTGAATCAGTTTGAAATGCAATGAAAACAAAACTGAGGCATGTCAATGGTAATACTGTTGAAAGCCAAAGCCCAAGAGTAAAAGCAGCCAGAGCAAGAGTCCTCTTACCTTCCTAGGAGCAACAGCAAAGTGCAGATGAACTCAAGGAAGGCAAGGGAAGCCAGAAGACACTGGAATAATGTCTTCTGAAAGGAGACACATGCCAACCTGGAATTCCACACCCAGCTAAACTATCCCTCAAAGGTGAAAGTCGAACCAGCTCTTTACTAACCCACTTCTTGGCATTGGGGCCTCGAAGCAGCCTGATTGCCATTCCCCACCCCAGGATCATAGACAGAGCCCCAACCACAGATCCATGGCCTGATTCCAAAAGTGGAGGGAATGGATTCAGAGAAGACAAAAAGAACACAGGTATTTGGGGAGTCTCAGAGAGTGTTTGAACAAAGAGAAATGAGATGCCGTGGCCAAGATATTTACCAAACACCACATATCCATCTGCACCCCTACTTCCCAGTCCCATTTTGGTTTGCAACATAAGGCTTGTCCTGGCCTATGGGCTGCAAACAGAATTGATGGAGCCAAAGCATGGGAGCATCAGGATGGGAAATGATGCTCCAGGTCTCTTCCTTTGTCTCAGCAACTAGAGACCCTATGTCCCAGGTGGTGCAGCTGCAGGATAGTGGCTCCTTCCTCAGATCACATCTCCAGCTGACTGTAAAGTGACACCTCCCTGCATACATGCATACGTGTGCTGTGCTCATTCCGTGAGCTAGAAATAGACTTTGCGTTAAGCCATTATGATTTACAGTTAATGTGTTTCCGCAGCACAGCCTAGAGTCAGCCTGACTAAAATAGATAGAATGGTAAAGGGACAGATGGACGTGAGAGTCAACACACTTCAGGTGAAGGGAAAGTAGCGTGAGAACACATCTGGATTCTGGGTCACAAGCCACAGTGCAGACATTGCCAGGGCTTCTGGTCTCATGTCTGATGCACAAAGGGCTTGGTCCTTGGCTGCTCATTTGTTGAACCTGTTCTGAGCTCAACCACGCAGAGGGGGATGTGGAGAAGGAACAACATAGAGCCCCCGCCCTTGAGATCCCCACATCCCAGATGGAGAGCAGACAAACGTCCTGGAAAGAGAACAAGGCCGAGGGCATATCCAGACAGTCTGGCAACAGGTGCAAGGAAAATCAGCACTCAGAGGTGAGCTGGCCTGGAGACGGCAGGCTGCAATGGGGCACCTACCTCATACAGGCCTGGGGAGCTGGGCAGAGCAGAGGATTCCCAGGGACCTGTTATGCCCAAGTAATGGGTTTCTAGCCTCGGAGAGAGGATTCTTTCCATTTTATAAAGTTACTCTGGCTTTTCCGACTGCAGCCTTTTATGGAGTCTTTGCACCCAGCGCTTAGCTCTTCACTGGGGTGACATCTCCCTCCGTTGTTGTTCATCTCTATTTGTACGTGTCTCCCGGAGGCAGCCTTCCCGGGGCTCGGGTCTTCTTTCTGCCCCCTCCCAGAGTCCCCTGGAGTGGGCACACCGTGGCAGTGGCACACCACATGGTTCTCGGTCTGCCCTCCCTCCCCTACAGGTAAGCTCCCTGGGCCAAGGTCCCTGCGCCCACACAGAAGGTCCCGCAGGAGGGAGGGAGGAGGAAGTGAGGAAGACAATCTAACAGAGGAGGAGCTAATGGACTGACTGGACTTGCCGGGCCTCTT
This sequence comes from Canis lupus baileyi, assembly GCF_048164855.1. Classification (NCBI taxonomy): domain Eukaryota; kingdom Metazoa; phylum Chordata; class Mammalia; order Carnivora; family Canidae; genus Canis; species Canis lupus. The sequence goes on along the minus strand of NC_132863.1, from coordinate 46,683,149 downwards.
GGCCGAATCCTGCTCTGCCTTCTGGAGCATCCGCGTCTCTTGCCAGGTGACCCTCACGCACTCTGCTCTCCTAGCGCCGCGTGCAGGATGCAGTGCAGGTTTGTGCTGGCTCCATGTGTTTGCACTTAGGATCACAGAGTTTATTCAATTAGGAAACAGACCCTCTATCTGGCCCACAAAACAAAGCGAGGAGAGGGAGGAGGCCCAGGGCAGCCTACCTCACTCTAGTCTTAAAGAAACCCCAGCTCCCAGGACAGCTGCACCCCCCAGCCTCGTCCTGCACACCCGTGACAGTCTGACCTCGAGCAGTGAGTTTCCCACCAGGTCCCTGTTGCTGCAGGAATAGCCCATGTGGGTCTGTGTGGACACGTCTGCAGCTCACCTTGAACGGTAGGGGAGTGTTTATTTAATCCTTACAACAGGCCGGGTAGTAGGAAGAGCTACTGTCTGCGTTAGGTGCCCGCAGAGGCTGAGTCCCAGGGAGGCCGCGCCTCTTGCTTAGGGTCACGCAGCTGCGGGGGGCGGGGGGGGAGCCTGGCCTTAACCCTGCTGCCAAACTCCGTGGCCCACCCCCCCCCCATCACCAGCGGGTCCTCAAGCCCCAACAGGCTGATTTCTAAAGAAATTCCAGCACATTCCTGCCATTTTTAATCCGCCCACTGTGGATTAAATTCCTGCATATTTAATCCCAGGGACTGTATGGGCTGTGAGTTTATTTAATGAAAACTATTATTGGAAAAGATTCGTCACGATAATTTGTTCTTCAAACAGTGAGGAGGAGGCTGCAGTCGCATGATGCTGTTGCGAATCAGGGGTGCTCTGGAAGAGGGAGTGCCCGTGAGGGGAGGACCCTGAGAATTTGCTAAGGGGCACAGCAGTTTGGAGGCTGCTTTGGGCCTTGGGGTGTAGGAGGGGTGCTGGGGGTGGGTGTCAGACCTGGAGGGGTTCCAAGACCACCCGGGCGGAGGGCCGGGGGAGCTGGGCTGGAACTCCGAGTCCCACCCTGCTCGGAGAGGATAAGCCCAACCCAGGGTCTCTCTCCGGAGCCCGTGGCCGAGGGACAGCAAGGGCGAGCCCCCGACACCCTGGTCAGGCCATGACTTCTGGCACCGCTGCGGGACGGACGGCAGCCCTGCTGGCCTGGAGCTGGCCCAGCACAGGTGCCGTAGGTGCCCCCTGCTAGTATGGGCCTCTCTGTATTGGATGACAGCAGCCCCTTCTACTAGGGGGGGTCCCACTGAGGCCATCCAAACAAGGAGCCCACCTTGCCCAGGGGTGGCCTGTGACCTCAACAGGCCCACCAGCCCCTTTAGGTCCCGGTCTCCACCCTGGAGCACACAGACCACAGGATGGAAGAAAGGGCCAGGTGCCATTCACGCTGGTGGCCGTGCTCCCAGGCCTCCCGACACCACGGCTCCTGCATTCTGGTTCTCTGGGGTCCCTGTCCCTGTCAGGCCACGCCCCCAGGAACGCGCTTGCTGCTGCACCAGTCACAGCGCTGTCTGCTGCTTGCCACTCAAGGACCCCAGCCAAGCAGCGTCTACACGGCTGATCGCTGGAACTGTGGATGAATGACATTTGGGAGTGGTTCATGATGTGTGTGGGGGACACCAGGTGCCCTTGGCCAGTCTCGGGCTCCATGGGCCTCGGGGCCTCCCCTCAGTGTGCTGTAAGCCCGTGACACTCCAGGACGAAGTCTCTGCTCTGAACGTCCTTGCCAGGCAAACTTTAAGGTGCATTTCTTCAAGTCTGAGATGGGCACAGAGCCCAGCTTGAGGGGTTAGACCCAAAGCAAGTGAGATGCATCTGCACCCCCGATGCATGGGACACAAGATCTGAGCCCTGAAGAGGAGTTTTTGAGGTGCAGCAGCAGCAACATGGAAAGAAGCAACTTTGTTTTCTCGAGGCCTTCCTCTCTGCCTCTGGTGACATGAACCAAGAACGTTTCATGTCAGTACTTGCAGGTCCTTACACACCCCAACACCTGCTAGGTCTCCTTGTAATAAGGAGAATGCAGGGCCTGGCTTGGAGCCCTGGGCAGCAACGCTATCAACCATAATTCAGCGTTGAACCATCATTCAACCATAAATTCAGTTTTTTATTCAACCATAAATAAATCTTAGTATATATATTTGTTTATTTGAGAGAGAAAGAATGCAAGTGGAAGGAGGGGCAGAGGCAGAGGGGGAATGAGAGAAGCAGACTCTCTGCTGAGCACGGAGCCTGACTTGGGGCCCCATCTCACAACCCCAAGATCATGACCTGAGCTCAAATCAAGAGTTGAACGCTTCACTGTGAGCCATTCAGGCGCTCCCTATGTATTTTTTAAGCAGACTTTATTTCTTAGAGCAGTTTTAGGTTCACAGCAAAATGGAGTGGAAGGTAGGGTTGAGCAGATTTCCCACGTACCTGCCGCCTACACACACACAGCCTCCCTGTTACCAGCTTCCCCACCGCCAGGTCCCCTTGTTAGGATTGTCGAACCTATACTGAATCGTCATCACCACCCGAAGGCCGTAGTTCGCATTAGGGTCACTGTAGGCGTCGTACATTCTATGGGCTTGGACACGTCTATAATGACCTGTATCCACAATTACAGTATCATACAGAGTAGTGCCACGGCCCTAAAAATCCTCTGTGCCCCACCTGTTCATCTCTCCCTCCCTCTAATTTCTGGTAACTGCTGATCTTTTTACTGTGTCCATAGCTTTGCCTCTTCTGGAGGCCACGTAGTCATCATACACACAGTCTTACAATACGTAGACCTTTCAGACTGGCGTCTTTCAGTCCTTTCACATAGTAATATGCATCTCAGATTCCTTGCATGTCGTTCCACGGTTTGATAGCTCGTTTCTTTTCAGCCCCAAATACCATCCCATTGTCTGGAGGGACCACAGTTTAGCCATCACCCGCTGGAGGACACCTTGGTTGCTTCCAAGCTTTGGCAACTATGAATAAAGCCGCTATAAGCATCCCGGGCAGGTTTTGTGTGAACATAAGTGTTCGACTCCTTTGGATAAATCCCAAGGCGAGTGGTTGCTGGATCATATGGTAAGAGTATGTTTAGTTTCAAAAGAAACTGCCAAACTGTCTTCCGAAGCGGCTGGGCCATTTTGCATTCCCACCAGCAGTGAATGAGCTCCTGCTGCTCCGCATCCCAGCCGGCATCTGGCGTTGACGGTGCTCCAGATTCTGGCCCTTGTCACAGGTGTGCGGTGCTGTGTCATTGTCATAGAGTTGGGTCATGTTTCTTGATCCGCTCTGATAAGCTCTCCCTTATAACTGGCATAGTTAGACCACTGATATTTAAAGCGATTATTGCTAGAGTTGGAGTAATGTCTACCGTATTTGTCACTTTTCTATTTGTCCCCCTTGTTCATTGTGCCTGGTTTTGTCTCCCACTCTTTCTGCCTTTTGTGCCTTTAACTGAACATGTTGGATGATTCCATTTCCCTCTCTTCCTAACCTATCAGTTATACTTCTCTGTTTTACCTTTTTTTAGTAGCCGCCCTACAATTTGCAGGATGCGTTTACACCTAACACAAGTTCACTTTCCGTGGGTAGTGCAATACCTCATAGCTACGGAATCACCTCACCCATGGGGAGATGGATGTGCGTAGACACGTAATTGAACATAGCTGCTGTTGTTATTTTTGAAGACACTATTATCCATTAGATCCATTAAGAATAAGAAAAATGAAGGTTTTTATTTTGTTTTCACGTGTTCCTTCTTCAATGCTCTTCCTTTCTTTCTGCACATCCGAGCTTCTGACCTACGTTATTTCCCTTCTCTCCAAAGAACTTCTTCTAACATCTCATGCAAGGCAGGTCTACTGGCAACCAATCCCTTCAATTTTCATTTGACCTTCACTTTTGAAAGGTATTTTCACAGGGTACAGAATTCTACGTTGGGGTGTTTTTTTTTTTTTTTCTTTTCTCAACACTTCAAATGCTCCACTCTGCAGTTTGTGTAGTTTTTGAGAAGACGTAATTCCATTCTTTGCTTCTCTATAAGCATTGTGTTTTTCCCCTTTAGCTTCTTTTTACTTTATCTTTGATTTTCTGTAATCTGAAAATGATATGCCTACACATTGTTTGGAGTTTTTTTTTTTTTTTTTAAGGCAGCTTATTGTGTTCCGTATTCTTTCAGCTTCCTGGATCTGTGGTTCCCTCTCTGACATGAATTGAGGGGAAACTCTGAGTCATTATTGTTTCAGATAGTGCTTCTGTTCCTTTCTCTTCTCTTTCTGGAATTCCCATTCTGTGTACGTTATATCTTTTGCAATTGTCTCTTATTCTTGGGTATTCTGTTTTATGATTTTTTTTTTTTTGCTTTGCTTTACTTTTAATTTTGGTGTTTCTGTGGAGATGTCCTCTACCTCAGAGATTCTTTCCTTACCTGTGTCCACTCTACATACAAGCTCATCAAAGGCATCCATCATTTCTGTTTCAGTGTTTTTTATGTCTAACACTTCTTTGTGGTTCTTTCTTAGGATTTCCGTCTCTGCTTGCGTTGCCCATCTGTTCTTGCGTACTGTCTGCTTTATCCTTTAGCGCTCTTAGCATGTTAACCATAGTTGTTTTAAATTCCTAGTTTCATAATTCCAACATCCCTGCCGTGTCTGAGTTTTGTTCTGATATTTTCTGTCTTTTCTAATCGTGGGGATTTTTTTTTTTTTTTTTTGCCTTCAAATATGTCTTACGATCTTTTCTTGATAACCAGACGTGATGTAATGGATGAAAGGCACTGCAGCGAACAGGCCTTTAGCAATGCTGCAGTCAGGTGTGGGGAAGGGAAGTGCTCTGTAGTCCCCAGGTGGTCTCAGCCGCCAGGTGAGCCTGTGCCTCTGGACCCTGAGCTTCGCAAATGTTTCTCAGGTGTTTTCTCTCCCTTTCGAAGGAACAGGATGCCTACTGTGGCCTGGAGTTGGGTGTCTCCCTTCCCACAGGTCAGTTAGGCTCTGATGAAACCCCAGCAGGTGAGGCTCTGGTCCATGAGTTTCTCCCAAGGGCGGACCTTGTCAAGAACAGAATGCTTTGATGTATTTCAGAATGGTTCCCCTTCCTCCTCTGTCAGAAACAAGGGGCTATTTCTGATATTTGCTCTGAAAATCTGGTTAAGCTCCTGGTGGTAAAATTCACAAAAGCATCAGTGCCTTGATGACTGGGTCGTTTTTATCTCTCGGACTTTTCCACACTGAGCCTCCAGAAATTTCTCAAAGTTCATGTTTCCCTACACTGGCTCCGGCGGCTGCACAGGGGTGCTTGTGGGTTTCTGCTTGGGTGAGCTGTGTTTCTCTGTGTTTGCCTGTCAGTGTCTCCAATTTTGGGGGCAGGAGTTTGCCCTGTAACTTCACTTCTCTGATGGATCTGAGAAGGGCTATTGATTTTCCAGTTTGTTCGGTGTTTTACTTGTTAGGATAGAGTGCCGTCTTCCAGCTGCTTATGTGCCAGACCAGAAACGACAGGTCTCTACATTTTTTTACATCATATTTTTTATGATTTCCTCCCATTCATAGCAAGTGTTACTAGTTTTCCATTTAGAAGAGATTTGGGAGGTATACTCTTCAAGTACATTTATTTTAGGGGAAAAAATTAGTTGGGTTTTTTTTTAAATGTGTTGCACAAACATGGCAAAGATCTTAAAGGTGGTATTTGAACCAGAGAATCTAGGGAGGCCAGAGGTAACGGATGTAGCACAGCAGGACCACAGTGAGTGTGCTATTATAATTATTAGGCCAGTTCACCGTCCCAGGGTGAGCAGAGGCCGGCTGTGCTGACCAACCTCCAGCACCACCGTTTGGAAGAGAGATCGGCTCTGAGGGCAGTGGGGATAATTGCACAGGGGACCCCATGCTTCTGTGCCTGGTGACTAACTGCTCTCCCTGAAGCTTGCAAACAACCCTGCTGCTGGTCGTAATCAAACCCCTCGACTTGGGTCTTCCCTCCAGCCATGAAAAGTGCCCCTTCTGGCTCCAACAGATGCTCCTTGTGGTGACCATGAGAAAATTAATGGACTAATTCATCCTCGCTCCTCTGATGAACAATACTTCAGCCCTGTCAATACCCACAAGCTCCCCACTGGCTGATAAGATGCCCACCCACCCTCAGGAGACACCGGGAGGCACACAGCACCCTCTGCCTGTGCTTGTTCAGTGGAGCCCTGGGGCACCAGACCCAGAGACAGGGCAGCAGGCCGCGCTAATTCTCAGCCCCATCTCCACGGTGGCACTTCTCATGGGACAGGCTCACCCCCGCCGGGGAAGCCCTGGGCAGCCCTCAGCCACGTGGGCCACGAGCAGGAGCTGGAGACAGCATTCACGACACACCTAGATTGGGGAATCCACACGGGCTGGTCCTCGAGACACCTGAATACAAGGCGGTTTCATTTACATAAAAACAAAACTGAGGCAGAAGCCGATGGAGTCCAGTGTGGCTTGGACTGAACTCAAGGATATGGGCCTCCTGACCCGAGGTCGACGGCGCTGCCCAACAGTCTCCTAAGAAAGCTGTGTGCCTGGGAGTCCTGAAAGGGGCTGCTGAGTATAATTTTTAAATGCCCGGGAGCATCTCAGTCATATGAGGATGCCATCGAAGCAGTGAATGGACAGGATTGGTGAGGACAAATGTGGGTTCCAGGCAAGGAAGTGAGAGACGTGGGCACTCCACTGGGAGAGAGGGAAGCATGGCAAGACGAGAAGGAAGGGAGTTGGACGGGGAGGACGGAGAGGACAGGGAAGACAGGGAGGAGAAAGAGAGAGAAACAATGACCTAGGCCGCTTCCGATTGGAGGTGGCAACCACCAAAACGAACTGGATGAACAAGAATTACAGGAGTCTTGTCTAGTGAAATGGGAGAATCAAAAGGTGTGTGGGCTTCAGGCAAAGCTAGATGCGGGAGTCTGAGCAGCGTGATGGGCACCCGCCGCCCCGGGTCCCGGGGCCAGCCTCGTCCCACCCACCCCACGGTCCCATCACTCTGCAGTGTGGGAGCCCGGGAAGGGGAGGCACCGCATCCCTATGGACCCTCTCAGAGACTCCCACTGGCTCACTTGGATCACGAGCCCTCCCCTGGCCCAAGCCTGAGGTTGGAGAACCGAGGGGTACTCTGGCCAGTTTGGGGCCAATCCGACCAACAGCTCCACCAGAAACACAGACAGACGACGAGGAAAGTCCAGAAAATGAACAATAGGGCTTGGAAGTATTTTTGTCACCAAGTTCACCCTCATCTCAATCCCACCAGGCGGGCATTTATCCCCGTGTACTGATGAGCAAGTTACAGCAACACCCAACCTCTCCACCATCAGGCATGCAGACACGGCAGCCCCTACATGGACAGTGGTGGGTGGGCTCCTGAAGCCCCGCCCCCCAGCCCACCACCCAGGAATCGGTCCCCTGCAGGAGCCCCCGTGACACCCCAGTGCCTGCCTGGCCTGGTGGGTCAGGAGAGACCCGGGCTCAGATGCAGCCCTTGGACTCTTTACGGGGACTTCGTGCCCAGGCAGCTGCCCTCCCCGTCTCCACTCACATGCAGAAATCCCTTCTGAGCCCTACCAAGTGGGGTGTCCTGTGCCCGGCGCTGGGGACATGCAGTGAGTGGAGGCAGTCCCAGTCCTCGGGGAAAGCCAGGCAGTGCAGAAAGTTGGAAACACACATTTGTGAACTATTCCAGAGAGGCCAATCTGGGAAGGCCTCAGCGGTGAGGAGGCCGCCATATATTTAGCAAAGCCAGACTTTCTGAATAGCTAAGGTCTTACCTCTTTAAGAATAAAATAAGGCAGGGAGGAGAGGAGGTGCTCTTCATCACGGCCTTAGCCTTCTGGGGAGGGGGGAATACCTCTTCACAGCATTGCATACACTCCACGATGACCTGAGCAACGTCTGCTGCTCACGGGTCATCATGATCAACGTGAGTGACATAATGAATCAAATGGCTTCACAGTTGACCTGGCAGCTCAGGAGCAAGCACTGCAAATCCTGAAAGTTCTCACCATGTAGGTGAGATCTTATAGGTGGATTGAAAAGTCTAGTGGATTCTGCAGGGATCTCAACAGGGGGTGATTCTAGCCCCCAGGGGACATTGGGCAATGTCAACAGACATCTTGGTTGTTACATTGAGGGACTAGGGGGCTGCTACTGGCATCTAGCAGGGGGAGGCCGGGGCTGCTGCTAACACCCTGCAGTGCACAGCACAGCCCCCACAACAGGAAATTATTCTGTATGCCTTCACTGTCATATGCCAACAGTATCTCAATAAAACCAGAAAAAAATGTAAGATAAAGATGTCAGATGGTAAAGTTTTCGTGGAGATGTTGAATGTGCAGTTGGGTAATAAGTAATAATCGGTGAGATAAACCAGCTTCGTAGCTTTGCACTTGCACATAGTGTGCAGTAAGAGTGGTCATTGAACAATTTAGGACGATTTTATTTGTCTGGACAAAACAATGAATCACATGTAAAATCAAAATAGGCCATTTCGTGGCTCGGTGGTTGAGCGTCTGTCTCTTGCTGAGGGCGTGATCCTGGATTCCTGGGATCGAGTCCCAAATTGGGCTCCTCACATGGAGCCTACTTCTCCCTCTGCCTGTGTCTCTGCCTCTCTTTCTGTGTCTCTCACGAATAAATAAACAAAATCTTTTTTAAAAAAAATAGGCCATTTTTCCTTAAAAAAAAAAAAAAAAAAAAAAGAATTACTCTCCTCCAAATGTCAATAGAGCCAAGACTGGAAAACCCTGGGCAGATGGCACTTGGTTTGTGGACAGTGCAAACTGGTAATCCACATAGACCACTGCAGGCGCAGGGCACAGAAGGGGCTGTTAGATGTATTCAGTGTATGTGGTGCTGTCATCACCGTCATTATCATGACACCATCCTCATCACAACCTCCATCACCACCATGACCTCCTTCATCACCACGACCTCCATCACCACCATGACCTCCATCACCACCGTGACCTCCATCACCACCACGACCTCCTTCATCACCACGACCTCCATCACCACCGTGACCTCCATCATCACCGTGACCTCCATCACCACCAAGACCTCCTTCATCACCATGACCTCTGTCATCACCATGACCTCCATCACCACCAAGACCTCCTTCATCACCATGACCTCTGTCATCACCGTGACCTCCATCACCACCAAGACCTCCATCATCACCAGGACCTCTGTCATCACCATGACCTCCATCACCACCATGACCTCCATCATCACCAGGACCTCTATCATCACCAGGACCTCCATCCTCACCAGGACCTCCATTATCACCACAAACTCCATCATCACCACGACCTCCATCATCACTACTTCTAGGTCCATCATCATAGTTGTTTACAAGTTTTACTTTTAAGGACACTTTCAACTTTCAAATCCTATGATTTCCTATTTCCTATCTCTGTGTCCCCTCGGGCATTCTGACCTGCTAGTTGACCTGGGTCAGACCTCTATTGTCACAGCATCTCTGACTCCTAAGATCTTCAGAAGCTGGAGATTCCCACCTGTAAAATGGGCACCCAAATATCTGTGCTTTCATGATGTCCTTTCATGATGGGGGCAGGGCTGTGTGCACAACAAGTGTTTTGCTCCGAATTGCTTTTACCTTCACAGTGAAAAACCAGGATACACATTCAAATAATTGAATCCCCATGTTCCTCTGTGGTCATTAGTTTCGCCAACCTTCAGCTGCAGTCCTCCCCTGTGATGCTCCAGCCCCCAGAGGCACCCCGTCCTTTCAGCGCCCCGGCAAAATAACCCACACCTGCACATCACACATTTCCCTGGTGCATTCAGTTCTCTCCAGAATATCTCTGAGGATTCTAAAAAACAAGGAAAGGGAGGCAGGGAGGAGGGCTCATATTTTCCAACAGTGGTCTGTCCCCTTGTCCTGCTTCTCTCCATGACCCCTACTATCTTGTCTTTGCTGTGGCTGGAGTCCATGCATGACTCCATTTTGCCCCAAACATGAACATGGCCTCTTTCCTTCTTCCCCAGTCCACCACTGGACTAAGGTTCAATGTGTCTAAAACAGCACGATGGTTTTAGAGTGGGAGGGGAATGATGAAAGCACTTTACAGCCCAGAGCTGAAAACAAAACCAGGCATCAGACGATGTCCACACGGTGCATCAGCTCCCACCCAGCGCGGGAGCCCCCACCAGCTCTGCCACCCACACCCACGCAGGGGCCCACCCTCCTAGAGCCCCCACCCTGCTTCCCTGGAGCCTCATGGCCTGCTTTAGACCTCTTATCCCTGGGGCCTACCCAAAAGAATTGAATTCAGGAGCCACTGCTCGGAGGCCTGGCGAGTGTAAATTGCAGTGAGGACCATGTTCATCCCAGAGAGCGGGAACCATTTCGCAGCGGAACACGGAGGACTCGCATTTATCTCATTACACAGACTAATGTGACTTTCTTTGCCGAGATGTCCCCACTGCAGGCAACGCCCTGTACTTTGCCTGTCATGACAAATAGGCCCAACAAAGGGTTCTTGTAGACAGAACACCCATTACATCAGGCGGGGAACTTTCCGTGCACTCTCTGATGCAACCTGATGCGTGGGTTCTGTGCCCTTCTGGGCGGGACGCTCTCAGAGCAGACGGCCGTGGCTGCCCACGTCCAGGTTGGGAGCGGTTCAGATGACCTCGGGCTGGCCTTTCTTCTGGGAGGCTGCCCAAGAAGCTGCTAATCCCCTTGATCTTGGTCACAAATCCGTCATCCGCCAACCAGATTGTCCCTGGCAGATGTTCAAAATGTGCTAAATTTTAAAACCACTTTCCCTTTCGCGTCAACCTCGCGGGGTGGAGAGGGCCTCTTCAGAAATCAGCAGGGGTAGTTTGTTCCCCTTCTCTTCTGCTCTTCAAATCCGACTTTGAAGTCTGTCCCTCAAGTAGACACATGTGATGTGTCTGGGTGGTTGTCCTAACACTCGCCGTGGCCTCAAAATTAAGCAGATCGCCGCTGCAGGCAGAGGAAGCTCAAAAGCCAATACTCAGGATGAAGCGCAGGGAGCCTGGGCCCGCTCGCGGGGTGGAGGAGCGCGGGCTTCCCAGGGCGGAGGTCACATCCTCACCTCCCTGCAAAGGCCATGTCCAGGGGGCACAGGCCTTGCACTGGAGGGCGAAGAAGAGAAAGAGAGTGAGACGCTGCTTCCATCTGGGCTCTGGATGGAAGAACCAGTCGCTGAGGGGGTTTCATGAATTTAGTCACAAAAATATAAAATGGTTTTGTTTTCCAGCAGCTGCTACTGTGCTGCCCAAACCCTTTTGCAGGAGGAACAGATCAATCGTTTGCTTTTCAGTCACTTCCAGCAATTCCGGAAACTTCACTTTGCTTCTGAAAACTCCTTCCTCCTCCTTTTTTTTTTTTTTTTTAAGATTTTATTTATTTATTTTAGAGAGGTCAGGAGATGGCAGGAGCAAGGGGAGCAGCAGAGGTAGAGGGAGAAGAAGCAGGCTCCCCGCTGAGCAGGGACAGGAGACTCAATCCCAGGACCCTGAGATCATGATCTGAGACGAAGACAGACCCTCAATCCCTGAGCCACGCAGTCGCTCACATCCTCCTTTTAAACATTCTCTTTCCTTAAGCAAATCCAAGCTCCCCACCCTCCCAGGCGCGGGGTGGCAGGGTGCTGGGACCCCTGCTAAGTGCATTTTCCAGGGACTGCTGCTCCTCCCTGCCTGCCTAGACCAGGGGTGCAGCCCACTTGACCAGGGTAGACCAGCGGCTCCCCGCTCTCAACAGGCTCGGATGACCGGGTGGAATGGATGAAATACTGACCACTGGGCCCCAGTCCCGGAATCCCTGCCTCAGGGGATCTGGGGATGGGGCCTGAGAATTGGCATTCATAACAGTTTCCCAGGTGATGCCGATGCTGCTTGTTGGTCCAGGGACCACAGACAACAAGCTAGGTCCATAGTTTTCAGGTAGCTCAGTGGTTTTTAGACTTTAGAACATATAAGAATCACCAGGGAGGACTTCTGAGTAGTGAAGATTCTAGAGAATAGCCATCCAAGGAAAATATAATGTGAGCCCTGTGGTTTTACTGAATTCATTTATCAGTTCTAGCGGGTATTTTGGTGGCGTCCTTAGGGTGTTCTCCATGTAGTATCCTGTCATCTGCAATTAGTGAAAGTTTTACTTCTTCCTTACCAACCTGGGTGCCTTTTATTTCTTTCTCTTGTCTGATTGCCTTGGCTTGGGCTTCCAGTACGGTGTCGGATAAACGTGGTGAGAGTGAGAGTCTTTGTCTTGTTCCTGATCTTAGGGGGAAAGCTTGAAGTTCTTCCCCACTGGGCATGATGGTGGCCGTGCGTTTTTCATACACAATCTTTATTGTTCCCCATAAACCTACTTTGCTGAGGGTTTTCATCATGAATGCATGCTGTACTTTGTCAAGTGCTTCTTCTGCATCTGTTAAGATGATCATATGGCCTTTATCTATAATTTTAAATTTTCCAGTAACTGCACAAGGATAATAGCCACATTTTAAAAAGTAAAGGGAAATAGGGAAATTAATTTTTTAAAGTTGACTTTATCCCGATATATCCAACAATATGTCCCACATATATCATTCCAACATGAGGCCAGGATACAAACGACTAATGAAATCCTTTGCTTTCTTTTGCTGATACCAAGTCTTCAAAATCAACTGTGTACATTACACTGCAACACAGCCAGTGCAGCTCCTCACATTTCAGGGGCTCAGCGCCCATCTAGTGGGAGCTAGCGGCTCCCATCCTGTAGTTCTGGAGCCTTCCCCTTGAAAATTCAGACGTTCCCTCCCTGCCCCCTCCTGCCTTGAGCCACTTCCCTCCTGAAGTATGTCCCTACTTCCTCTAGTCCAGGGCTGGCTACACATTGGAATCAATTGAGAGGCTTTAAAACATCCCAAGACTGGGATTCCCCCCACTGTGTTCTAATTCCCAGGGTCTGTGTGCAGCATGGGCGAGAAGCTGGGAGATTCAAATCTCTCTGGGTGCTCCAATGTCTGGCTCCAACCCTCCGGCCGCTCCCGGTCCCCTGCAGGAGTGCTCTCACCGAAAGACCACAGCTCAGCACCTGCTCTGGAACCCGCATCGGCCCCCACCACCTGGGATCTGCTTAGGAATTCAGAATCTCAGAACCGCGCCCGCACCTGCTGAATTAGAACCTGCGATTTAATGGGATCACCAGGGGGTCCTAAGGATAGTGAAGTTTGAGAAGCAGTCTCTGAAGGGAAGCAACTTCTTACACCTCTTCTGTTCCCTCTGGCCTGGGGTAGACCCAGCGCAGCTCCTCGAGAAGGAAGTGGAGGCTGTGCAGGGCTACCTCACTAGAGGCCGTGCGGCTCCTTGCAGTGACTATTACACCTGCTGCCCTGTGCTGGGGGAGCTCCCCAACCCCTCCACTGAGCCACAGTTCCCACAGCCAAAAAATGAGGGATATCGGCATGGTCAGAAAGGTAAGTGTCTGCAAAAGCATTTTGTTTGGTTAACAGTTTTCAAATCTTGGATTTGTTCCTAATACGTAAAAAAAAGGGAATTTGACCTAAAATCCCCCAAATTCTAGTTTCTCCTAAGAAATGAGGAGATCTGGCTTTTCTGTGCCGTGCAAGGGGCTGGCATGAGGAGCCGTGGGTTGGAGAGGAAGTGCGCCCAGGACGTTGGCCGAGACCATCCCCAGCAGCACCAGCAGGCTGAGAAGGACGCAGCCAAGAAAAGCGCAGGGTGGCCAGGACCTGGGGTCCCCGGTAGTGTGTGGGAGACATGGGCTGAGCCGGGAATCTGCCCTTCCAGCCAGAAACGTGGCATGTGCCATCCACGCTTGGCAGCTGGACTCTGATGCAGCAGGTGCGAACTGCCCGCATTCTGAGAATACAGGGTAGGGCGCCCTGGGAGCTGGGGAACGTCACCTGCTCTTCAGAACCTAAATGAACACAGTCCATCTGAAGACAGTTTGCAATAAAACAGTCTTTACAGCTATCGAGGGTTTGCAGTGATCCTGCCAACCCCCGTGCTTGATTTAAAATCCTTCCATCCAGAATTATTAGTCAAGGGCAGTTTATCAAAGTAGAGATGGATGGCGTAGGCAGATTTTGCTGCTGGCATTCAGGAAAACGTGTTATCCCCTCTGCTGTTCAGCAAAAGTTCTTTAATCACGGTTGATTGAAGGTTACCAGCCTTGAATTATTAGTTAATGGCATCGCTGCAAAGGAGTGATGCATTGGGCAAGAAAACTTTGCAAACGAACGCAGATCCTGAGCCGCTGGGTATTTCATCCAAAGCTGAAATGCGCTTTATTTCTGTCTTCACAGTGCAAACAAAATCCAGAGCCGAGGCTAACATTTAGCCGCGGTCCCAGCTCTCTCTGCGCACTCGAGGTGTTGAAAGCCTGAACCCAAGGCCCAGCAGGGTCCCCAGTGTTGCGGCGCACCTGTGCCTGCAGGCCCCCGCGTAACCGGCCTTGCCAGCGGAGCAGCCTCTGCTGGGGTGGAAGGAAGCCTGCTTTCGGGGGCCCTGCCCTCGGACCCCATCCCAAAACACCAGCCCAGCCCGGGCAGCACCACTCACCGCCCCCCGGGATCCCGGCTGCCACTTCCTGGGTTCCTTCGCTTGAGAGCAAATCCTGTTGGTTCCAAAGGAAAAGACTGCTGGTCTCCTCACCTGCTACACTGGGGGACTGGGAGTCTGGTTCCGCCCAGATCCTCTGAGAGGCCAGGCCAGGGGAGGCAGGATCACCGTGGAGCTCCTCAGCCCTCCCCCCGCCTCATGGACCCTCCTGCCACGGGCGCTTCCCTGGCCTGTGGCGCAGCCAGCCTCAACCCCCCCCCCCCCCCACTCCTGGTCGCTGCTCAGCGCAGCAGCACCTCCTGGGGTCAAAGCCCTGTCATCACCACCTCCCTTCTGTAGCAAGGACCACAGCCGTGGGGCAGCCCAGGAGGGGGTCTGATTAATCTCACCTTTTCCTCAGGTTGTTCAGTTCCACCAGAACAGCGATCATGTTCCGGTTCCCCTTGACATCTCGGGGACCTGGGTTGGGATGTTAGGGGGTAACTAACAGCCACCGGTGATTAGAATCAGCTCAGGGAGAGAGAGGCTGGGGGAGGTGGGCAGGTGGGAGCCATGTGTCACCTTTATGTCATGAGGACAGAGGCTGCCAGCCTGCTCTGTGCACCATGCAGCCTGCAGGCTAGACCCTGGGCTGCCCACCCGGGGCAAAGTGTCCCCCTGAGGCCCAGCACAGGGCTGGCACAGAGCAAGAGGTGAGCAGACAGACAGATGGATGGATGGACAGACAGGTGGGTAGAGGGGTAGGTGGGTGGATGAACAGGTAGATAGAGAAATGGACAGATAGGTGGGAAAATGGCTGGGGGGATGGATGGATGGATGGATGGATGGATGGATGGATGGATGGATGGATAGATGGATGGACAGACAGGTGGGTGGATAAGTAGATATGTGGGTGGGTGGGTGGGTGGATGGACAGGTGGACAGGTGCATGAGTGAGAGTGTGGCTGGATGGGTAGGTCAGTGAGTGAGTGTATTGACAGGTGAGTGGATAGATGGATAGATAGACGGATGGACAAGTGAGCGAGTGAGTAGCCTAGGAAAGGACAGAAGGAAAAGGTGTGGTACTCGGTAGACACAGCACAAAGTCGAGGAGTGGGGACAGCCCCTTCCTACGCTGGGAATTACGAGCAGTGAGACAGTGACCTTCAAATAAGTTCTGAGGAAGCAGCTAGGGAGGGATCACTCAGGGCCCTATAGGTCAAGTCTGAAACTCTGGGCCGATGAAACCTAAATCATACTGTCACTTCTCTACCTAAAATCTCCAGGTAGTTTTCCATGTGCCCAGAGAAATCAGCCTCCACCGGCCTCTCCTCCCCCTCTGCCCTTCCATCTGTTCCCTGAGCCAGTGTAGGCCTTTCAGCCGAGCCTCACTGCTGCCTCTCTGCCCAGGGGACCCCTGCCCCCGCTGGCTCCCACGGACCCCTCAGCCCCACGCAGCAGCACCTCATCCTGCACAGAGAGCTCCTACACACAAGTGGCTCATGCCTCTGTGCGTGTCGCTGTCCCTGGCCTTGGACCTTGGCCCCTGAGCACAAGAATGTTCTGCTCTCGCCAGGGAGCCAGACGGAGCCCCGCATCCAGGACACTTGTCATTGCTGGGTCAACACATAGGAAGCCCAGAGACAAGAGCGTACCACCGGCCATTAGAGAGCTACGACCAAGTGTCTGCCATGAGGAGAGGGTGCGTACTGAGGGGCTGGGGGATAAGAGCCCACGGGTGACCTGGGAGGAGGAGAGGGCTTCATGCACAAAGACCACTGGGTGGCCACGGAGGTCCACAGTTCCACAGGGTGGCCACGGAGACCGATGGTTCCATGGGGTGGCCACGGAGGCCCACAGTACAATGGGGTGGCCACGGAGGCCAATGTCCGCAGGAGGATGGGTGACAGGACTCCAGAAGGAAGGAACAGCACAAACAGAGGCCTGGAGGGGTCCAGGGAGGTGTTTGGGGTAATGACCCCTCACTGGGAGCTGCTGGAGTTTCCGGCTGGAGGGAGAGACCTGGGTCAGGATCGAAGGCCACGGAATGGAAATCCACAGGCCCTGGGCAGCCACTGAAGGTTTTCGATCTGGAGAGAGTGTGATGGGGACGTTCGTACCCGATGGACCCGAGGTCCTGGAAGCAGGGAGATATTTCCGGGAGGAACATGGCAGAGGGGATAGGCTCCGTGATGCTGACACTCGTCACACGTGGCAGCTCAACATCTGCAGACTGAGGGAGGAAGTGGCAGCGACGGTGACCGCGGCTCAGCGGCGGCCTGTCTTCGTCGTCCGGCGCTCTAATGAAACGCTGCAGACGGGGTGGCCCTGGAGGCGGGAGGGTAAGGCCAGGGCCTGCTTCCCTGGCCAGCCTCTCCGTGTGTCCTCCATGTCCCCCCTGTGGGGAAGGGGCCACAGTCCCACCCAGATGGCTCCACCCCCGTAACCTCGAGCCTCTCCAGGGCCCTGCCCACAACTACCACATCAGGAATTAGGATTGATTTCACATCTGAATTTGGGGGAAACACATTCGGCCTATAGCATGGACATCAGCCACGTGCACGTGAACCCCAAGGCCAGTCGGGGGATGTCTTCTGAGGCCAAGTTCAGGTTGCCCAAGAGCAGGAAGCTGGACGGGTTTCTCTTGGTCCCTTCCAGGCCTCACTCAGAAATCCATGTCCTCCTAAAGCCATAAAGGAGAAGACTGATCTATTTGGCTACATGATGCTCTCAATTACCACGTGGAAAAAGATACCAACACATGACACATTGGGAAAGTACTTGTAACACTACGAGTGACAGAGATAATACCCTCACATATAAAAAGTTCTTACAAATAAATAAAAAGGACTTCCAACTCATTAGAAAAATGGGCAAAGAGAAAAAACCAGGAAGTTCATAGGAAAATCAATGGCTCATAAACATTCTCATGTGCACAACTCATTTCTATTTATAATGAAACACATGGGAATTAAAAATACAAACTTTTTTTCAAATTTTACTTAGACTAGTAAAGATTAAAAATTAATGATAAACACTATTGGTGGGAGTGTTGGAGGACAATCTGCCAATAGGTATTAAAATCTAAAGTGTACATCCCGTGGACCTAGGAATTTCACTTTGAGGATTTTACCTGAGTGATATATTTGTACATGTGTATAAAGAAATGTAAGAGTGCTCTCTGCCGTCTAGTTTGTTGTAGCAGAAGGCTGGAAATCACCTGAATATTCTCAGCAGGGAAGTGCTTCTATAAATTACAATGTGATCGTCTGAAAGGATGGTATGAAACCTCTAAAAAGTTAGTAAAAACTAAAAAGTTAGCCCCATGCATGTGCCGGGGCGCCTGGGGGCTCAGGTCGTGATTCCAGGGTCCTGAGATCGAGTTGCGCGTCGTTGGGCCGCGCCCGAGAAGCGGCCTTCCGACAGGCCCCCGGGACGCTGCGGCTGCTGGCCCAGGCCCCGCTCTGAGAAGCGCTGCAGAGGTCGGTGAGGGAGGCTTCTGCTCGGGGACACAGGTCACCAGGAGCCCCGGACGGCACCCCGCGGGGATCAGAAGGGCGGCTTCTATTTCAGCCACAGGATCCCGGCCAAATCCTGCCCCAAAAATAACTGAACCCGGGATCATGTCGCAGCCCGGTTAGCTGGTGCCCTGAGCGAGGGCCCCCGCCTGCTCGGCCCTGGGCATGTGGATCCGGGGAGGCCAGTGCGGTGCCCCAGGGGCCCAGGGCCGGTGCCCGCCGTCCCCCGACCAGCGGGGTCAGCCCAGCCACCTGGCTGCCGTGGCCTGAGCTCGTGTCCTGGTGAGCGGAGCGGGGGCCCGGGTGGCCCTGCAGGGGCACTGGCTTCGGGGGTCCCTCCGGGAGGCCTGGACGAGCCGGGCCACACCTGCTTGGGCGCAGTCGGAGGAGCCACCCTGGAGCCTCCTGTCCCAGGCCCACCTGCCCATCCTGCCCTCGCCACCTGCTGTCGCTGCAGGAGACGGGCCTCCAGACCGCACCGGTCAGGGGACGGTCGTGTCTGCGCTGTCTCCGGGCCTCCTTGCTGGTGGCTCTGGCCCTGGGCAGCCCCGCCGCCAGGCCCCCGCCCCAGAAGCGGTGACTCCTGCCCACACGGGGCCCCCCAGAGGCCCAGTGGAGACCCCGAGGCCGCCCCTGGTGCCCCACCCGGCCCGGCCCTTCAGAAGGGGGGGCCAGGGGGTGCCCGGCTCAGGGAGTTTCGCCTGGGCCACAGCCGCAGACCTGTCCGGAGCCCCGATGTCCCCGTGTCCCCGGGGCTGGCTGACCTTTGCTGCCGGGCGGCCGGCCCGGAGCGCATGTCACCGTCGGCTCTCCCCCAGGGCTGCCTCTGGAAAGCAATCTTCTAAGTGTAATTTTCTGGGCCCACAACCAAGGTATTTTTAGCCACCGTCTGTGGCGGCCGCAGCTCTGAGCCTGTGAGCAGGGACTTCAGGGGCAGGGCCAGAGAACATTCTTGAACCATGAACACCCGCTCTGGGCTGAGCCGGTTCCCACGGCTAATTTAGAGCTGGCGTGGCTTCCCTCGTGACCCTTCCCCCAGAAAGCACAGCCCTGGCCGAGCAGGAGAGGGCGGGGACAGAAGGCCGCCCTGCAGGGGTGACACTTGCAGCCCCGGTCGAGGGGCAGCAGGGACGCCCTCGTCCCTCGGGAACGGCGCGGCCATAGGACACGGGGCCGTTCACACGCAGACAGACCAAGTGTAGAGCTCTCGCCTGCAACGGACAGACACATGCTGGGCCCAGGGTTCCCGCATCTCCAGCGCCCCCTCCCCGCTCCCTGCACCCCCCATCGTGCCCTGTGACATCACTGACACGGATGCGCTTTCCCGGCCTGTGCAGCCCCTTCAGGGGCATCATGAGCTCGACATACCCCTCACTCTTTTTCTAGAATCCCAAAGGAAGTTCTATTAAAACATGCAGAAGAGGGAGGCCCGGGGTGCTCAGCGGCTGAGCATCTGCCTTGGGCCCAGGTTGTGACCCCGGGGTCCTGGGATTGAGTCCCGCATTGGGCTCCCTGCAGGGAGCCTGCCTCTCCCTCTGCCTGTGTCCCTGCCTCTCTCTCTCTGTCTCTCATGAATAAATAAATTAAATCTTAAAAAAAAAAAAAATGTGCAGAAGAAAGAAGGAGAGAAAGAAGAAACTTCTGCATGCTTTTGATAAGCAGTGATGAAACCAGCTCGGGAGGCCTCACCTGTGTGGTGTGTCCCCCACACAGGTGCCTGCTGTCCCCGGCAGGTCCCAGCTGGCAGAGGGGCCACTCAGCACATGCCCTTCCTTCTGGCACGTTCTCTCCCTCCCTCCCTCTCTCCCTCTCTCACGGTTTGTCCTCCTGGAAGACTGACTTGACCTCCAGGGGGACCTCTCCCAGGCCCAAACCTCTGAGCCTCCAAGAGAAAGCACACGCCCCCCACTTCATGCCCCACAGCCCTGGGGTGGCACCACCGTTGTGACTGCCTGCCTGTTGTCCTCTGTCGGAGCCTGGAAAAGACCCCTGTTGGCAAAGGGGTATTAGGAATGTGAGCTGTGGACCCTCTTCCCAGCTGTGACCTTGTGCAGGTCACTGGTACCCTTTCCCCAGGCTCCATCCTCCTCCTCTATGGACTGGGGGTGATAATAGGAGGCCAGGGTCAGAAATGTGGCAAAGTACTTAACACGGCCTGGCCCCCCGGAAGTGCCCAGTGAATGCTCGGTGTGCACGTCAGCGGATGCAGTCTGTACACGACTCAGTTTACACAACAGCACACGGCTTGCTTAAGAGCCACCGGAAATCCTAGTAAAAGTGCAGGTCTCAGGCCCAGCACCCGTGTTCCCGCAGGCTCCCCAGGTGCTGGTTCAGGAAGCATCCCAAGGGGCAGTGCTCTGCCGCCGAACGACGGCCGCCGACGGCCCCCGATGGCCCCAGGTCCAGCCACGTCCCCATCCTCACGCCTTATGCACCCCTGCTTGACCACAGAGCCAGCTTCTCTCTGAAACCAGGGCCCTAGGAGGGCGCAGTCGGCTCTTCGGGACCGTGAAAGTCATGTGCAGACACCAGGTCCTCCCCTCAGGACGCTGAAAAAGTGTTGAGTGGACAGCAGAAATCCACCTGGGGCCGTGGATCTGGTGTCTACATGCCCGCCTGCCCCCGCCAGCCTCCCATGCAAACAGATCGCAGCCAGGGGGGCAACAGAACCCGGAGCCAGGGCGTCCTCCCCGTCCCTTCCCTGCGCAGGAGCCGCAGGGACCTGCCGTCGTCTGCACGAGACACAGGCCTTGACCGGGTGCAGGACTCTGTGGGCGCTTCCCGACTAACAGAGACGAGTTTTGGGGCGAATTTCTCCAACCTCCACTGTCCATTGCAAAGCTCAGACCTTCACGGTGGCGTTTTAATAATTATGAGTATTGAATTACAGTATCGTTATCAGTATTATTTTTGTCATTCTTATTCTCAGGCTGTTTTGCTCTGGAGGAACAACTCGGTCTCGTTCCATATTAAAAACTGACTTCTGCAAACAGGCAGGTCCGCCAGAAGCAGGCGGCCGCTGCTGGGGCCTCGATGGACAAGTCACGTGAGAGGTTAAGCCAATATCTTCCGGAGCAGGGGCGTAGAAGCTTCGAAAGTCAAACCCGGAACGTGGGAAGACAAAGGCGGTGGCGGCCAGCGGCCCCCCGACCCCGAGGAACACCCAGACGCCCAGAGCCTCTCCCGGGCCCCTCCCGCCCTCTCCGCCCGTCCTTCCAACAACCTTGCAGGCCCCATAAAGCGGCTCAACAAATAGGACAGAATTATGTCAACTACCGGAAACTACGAACAGAATCTCTCCAACGTTACGCTCCCTTCATCTAAAGAACCTGAAGAAGTTTTTCCAAGTAATTTAATTCCATTAATCCTCAGTATTGCATCTCAGATGTTCGGATGCACAATCGAATCTTCCTTAAGGACGAGAAATGTGTCACATGCACACGGACGCTCGCACCTTCGTGGCCTCAAGAGCCTCCTGAGAAGGGGGGAGCCTGGGTGGGAGGCTGGCTTCCCCCCCCTTTGGCCCGTGCGGCTCCGGGCATCAGCGCTTCCCTGGAGACGCTCCGCAGCCCACCCGCTCAGCTGTGGGTCCCCCAGGGGTCCCCGAAGCTGCACTCCCGCTCCCCACGACGGCTTGCTGCGAGGACTTGGCTCCCAGAGAAAATTATCTCCCGGAAGGGAATGATTTCACCCGTGCTGGTTTCTAGAAACCGGAATCGAGCACACGGGGAGACGTGTTGCGGCAGGAGCTGCCCGAGGGGAGGCGCGGCTGCCCCCTAAGCTGTGTCATGAGGACCCCGTGTCCATCCGCACCTGCTGCACCTGCCGCGCGGCTCCACGTCTGCCCTCGGGGGCCCTACGGAGGGGCCTCGGCCGCCCCGGCGCTGACCGCCCTCCACCTCCCGATGGCGCCGTTTCGGGGAACGGCTGGGCCCGCGCCCCGCTGGCTCGGTGGGGGGCACGCTCACCTCCGGACCAGGCACGGCGGCCACAGGCAGGGCTGAGAGCCCAGGCCGTGGAGCTCCCCCGACCCCGGAGCCCAGGCAACTTTCCCCGGACGGGGCGGCGGGCTGCTGGGGGCAGGTGGACACGCGGACCCCTGCGTGGTGGGGTCTAGTTCACTGCAACGGCTCAGGGAAACCCAGGTTCTCGAACCCTCCATTCTGCCCCTAGAGGCTGAGGCCCTGCGCGGGGAGCCCCGGCCCGGGGGTAAGAGAGCCTCGCCCAGCCAGGAGCTGTGCCCTCACGTGCCCCCGGGCGCCCAGGGCCTGGTGCTGGGCTCCGCCAACACCCAAGTTCTCACGTCTCCCTCCCGCCAAACACGGTGTTGAGTGTCGGGTTCATTTCGCCGGGTGGAAATCGTTCCATCTACTGTGTCTACACCCCGGCTTGGTTGGATCGGGGGGCAAGCAGCTCCTGTCTGACCATCTCTGCTGTTTTCAGCCTCCTGTGAGCTCAAGAGCCTCGAGAACGGGATGTGTCAACCCCGAGTAAGGCGGGTGCAAGCCCTGGCCCGGGTGACAGTCCACATCCACTCGCCCGCTCCTGGCCCATCCGAGAGAGCAAGTTTGTTTTCTTCTGTGGGAAACTGCGATGGATCATCAGCGTCTGGGCCTCTGAGTGGCGTCGCCAAGGGGGTCTGTGCGGGTGGGTGGCAGGGTTTCTCCACCCGGCACGACTGGCACTCGTGGCCCATGGTGGGGCCACCCTGGGGGACATCCACCCACTCTGTGTCCTGTTGTGAGAACCCGAAGTGCCCGGTGGCGTCACCCCAAGTCCCCGGAACCCCCGATCCTACCGAATAGCCCCTGGTGCTCTCAGCCCAGGTCGAGCCAAACAGTCCCCCACCGGCTTGCCCGCGAAGAGCGCGTCCAGACCGTCGAGGGGGCGCCTCGACGCTTATTCTCGTGGCAACCAAACCATCCTTGCTTGTCTCTCAGCCGGGTCACAGTCTAGTTAGAGCGGAGCCGAGGGCGTCTGGAATCGGGAACCGTGGCCTCCGCCACGTGGTTGCTGGAAGCCGGGATCTGCTCACTGCCCTTTCCCCGGGGTCGGGGCGGGGAGGGGGGTCCTTTCTGGGCTCTGGATGCCTCCACCTGCAGAACGCAACTGCCCCCAGCAGTTTCCTCCTAGTTAAAGCAGAGAGCCCAGGTCCCGGCCGTCCAGGTGCGTGTGCTCCTTGGGCCGGGAGCCCCGGGACCTGACCGTGAGCGTCACGCGGCGACGAGGGCAGAATGAAGCCGGTGGCCTTGAAACGGGCGCCTCGGGGACTCTGCGCACCAGGCAAGCACCGTCAGCCCACCCGGCACGGCCGCCCTGTGACGCCCGCTGCTCAGACAGCCGGCAGGTCAGCTCGAGCTGCCAAGGACCCAGGGTCAGCTCCGCCGGGCCCCCTTCACACCTGCTCCCTGCTTGAGCAGAGCCACGGAGGCCTGTCGCTCACCTGCTCACACGGCAAGGGGCCGGAGTGACCCTTGGCAGTTTCCAGAAATCAAATCCAACGTCAAAAGGGGTTGGGGTAACCCGAGGGAAGGATGTTTTAGAGGGCCTGCCACAGGACAGTGACATTTTTCAAAAGAATTTTAGAAAGGTATTAAGTGAACATGTGGCACATTATAAACACTAAACGTTCATTGTGCAAAGATTTGTTGGAACGTAATGGGGGAAAAACAGTGTGTTCAGTGAATGGACTGAACTAACCGAGGTCGTGCCCTAGAGCATGACCAGCCGTAGGCCAGTGGTTCCCCTGTGCACGGGCGGGTGTGCTAGGTCATACAGTGCAGATCGCTTGGTGCTCAGTGTGGCCGTAAGTGACAGACGACACAGCCCCCTCACCCCCACCCAGGAAACGCTGGCCTGTGTGCGTTTTCCTCTTGTCCACGTGTGCTCATCCGAGCTCTTGCAGGTCCCGGCTCCTCCCAGCACACGCTGCACAGCAGGAAGCGTCCAAAGCATCCATCCCTGTGTCCACCCGAACCTCCACCTTCACATTCACACCCCAGCACATGGTCACCTGGTCACCTCTCGTTCAGGTTGGGGCTGGGAAGCTGTGCTCTTGCTAAAACACAGGGACTTTATTTCTTAGGAGGAAGGAAAGGGACGGGGTGGGGTGGCTGGTATTCCGGGCCGCCGTCGACCTTTTAGCCGCCCGCGCACCCGTGCTCGCCCTTCCGACCACACTCACTGCAGAGCCCCAGCCAGTTCCCAGGTCTGGCTCCAAATCCGGGGTGTCGGGGTAAAGGCGCAGGCCTCTCTGCCGGCTGGTTCGACAGCCTGCAAACGAACCTGCTCCTGGTTCCCAATCCACCCAACATGAGTAAGAACCAGATGCCTGCAACCGAACCCCCCTTTGGACTGAGGAACACGGTCATCACCGGTCCACCCACCTGAGCAAACCCAGGCAGGAGGAGGAGCAAAGACCCTTCCGTGGACCCCCACCGGGGTCCTCGTCACTCTCGCCTCTGCCGCCGCCACCCCCCACCCCCCCGACGTGGGTGTCAGGGGGCAGCCTCTGCCTGGGGCCTGCCCCATTGTCACAGTTTGCTTCTGGGGCTTCAGGTCGGTGGTTCCTAGGGTTGCTCTGGGGTCAGACAACTGCGGGCTCTTCCAGACGGGGCTGTGGTTTCTTCAGCAAAACATTATTCACACACGTGTAGACTTCTGAGCTCTGTTTCCATTCAGCCCCGCGTGTCAAGGCAGTGTCCACGCCCGAGGGTCCGGCCTTCGCTCGTCGGCCTCCACGCCGGGCCGGCCCGCCCCCGTGTCCCGGCACAGCGTCCAGCCCGCCTGGGGCCGCCGCAGCAAAGGGCTCCTGCAGGAGGCCTCACAAACCCGCAGGACTGGCCGCTAGTTTTATTTTCCGCTAAGTGTGTGCTTGGCAGGAAAGCATCCCAGTTACTGTTGTCACCTGAGAGACACAGCCGTTGCTTTCTCAACCCTGCCAGGCTCCGAGTTCCCGAGCTACCGGTCAACCCGGATCACCAGGGCCACGTCCACGGTGCACAAATGCTGACAGCGGCAGGAAGCGGCCGCCACACCGCCACGTTACGGCCTCCCCTGTCACTACCCCCTCAACCCTAGGTCGGAACACGGGCTGCTCGTCAAAACAGGCGGGGCCGGCTGTCACGGAGTGCTTCCCGTCTCCACCACCACCGTCGCAGGACTCCAGCCCACACGATCCGGGTCCCTGCCACCTGACCGCAGCCCCTAAGCCAGCGCCAGGTGTTTCAGTTCTGCCCCTTGCAGCTCGCGGCTCTTGCTCCTTCATTTTGTGCCAGCGAAGATTAGATCTGCCCGTGAGTGACGGAGTCAGAAAAGCCAGAGGAGACCAGTGGCTGAAACAAGATGTTTGATTCTCCTTCCTTTTGCCCCGGACGGGGCAAGGTGGTCCATCGATGGGTCGAGCGGGGCTCACAGCAGCGGAGGCCCCACGCGTCCCCTATGCTGTTGATGTACCACGGATCGGCTCTACTGGCTCAAGGTCCAGGATGGCTGCCTCGGCGCCAGCCATCATATCCCCATCCCGCCACAAGAGGAAGAGGGGAAGAGATAGACCCATCTCCACTCACCAAGGACGCTTCCCCCAACTTGCCTTCTGTTGGCCAGAACGTAGTCCCATGGGCAGCCCTGGCTCAAGGGAGGGTGGAGAGGTCATTCTCATTCCGGATGGCAGAAAATTCAAGATTCTTTTGTTGAAGAAGTCAGAGTAACAGATATTGGGGCAATTAGCAGTCTCTGCTAATGTGTCAGATTTCAGGGCCAGCGTCTCTCTTTCTCCCCAGCTCCAGAATCCTCTATCCTCGTCCTCCGGCCTCTGACACGCACATTTCCAAGAACACAACTACCAGACAAGGTGTGCTGTCTTCCGCCCACGCACCTTCCTTGAGGAGGGGGCTGTTGCTACGCCTGCTTCCCGGGGACGTAAAGTGAGGGTTCTCAGGCTAGTGCATCCCTTGAGCAAGGTTAACTGAGAGAGCTTCTGTGTTCAGTAAATCATAAAAGTGAGCAAAACAAACACCTCCGATGAAAACCCCATAAAATCAATGAGATTGTTAATGCAAATGGGAGACCAAAATTGATGAAATGCAAAATAAGTATTTAACTTCCCGGACGGCAGCTATCTTTGGACTGCTAAGTAATTCAGAGGCTAATGCTCTTAATAAAATCACATTTTCCCTGAAAATATTTACTGTTTCTGTTTTATTGCTTTCTTCATTGCCATTAATAAGACTTGATTTAGTTCACGAATATATGTGAATTCTGTAGGCAACATTTTCACCAAAACCTCCTGAGGCTGACATTTCTAACGGAAAC
Source organism: Canis lupus baileyi (assembly GCF_048164855.1). Lineage (NCBI taxonomy): Eukaryota > Metazoa > Chordata > Mammalia > Carnivora > Canidae > Canis > Canis lupus. The sequence goes on along the minus strand of NC_132863.1, from coordinate 46,656,790 downwards.
TTTTTTTTTAAGATTTTATTTATTTATTCATGAGAGACACACAGAGAGAGAGAGAGAGAGAGAGAGAGGCAGAGACACAAGCAGAGGGAAAAGCAGGCTCCATGCAGAGAGCCTGACGGAAAACTTTTTTTTTAAGATTTTATTTGTTTATTTATTTATTTATTTATTTATTTATTTATTTATTTATTTGAGAGAGAGACAGATGTATCGAGGGAGCATGAGCAGGGAGGAGAGGGAGAAGCAGGCTCCCCACTGAGCAGGGAGCCTGATGCGGGACTCGGTCCCAGGACCCCGAGATCACGACCTGAGCCAAAGGCTGACACTTCACTGATGGAGCCACGCAGGCGTCCCTCTAATGGAAAAAATTTTAAAGAATTGTACATAGACTTGAGAACAGACTTGTGGGGAGAGCATTGATGAATATTCCCTTTGGGTGTCGTTGGGGAAAGTAATGTTATATAATATAGACCAACATCCTAGAGGGAAAGGCCGTATGCCAGGTGTGTTCATAGCCATGCCAACGGGGCCATTTTCTCTCCTGGACATCATACCCCCAAAGCCTGAGATGAAAGGAAAATGGTCAAGATCTGGGGTAAAAGAAAAAATATATATATACATACATATATATATATATATATATGCTTCAAAATACACCAAGGGAATAGCAAAATTAAAATTAATAAATGTCTAATTAAGTATCTACAAAATACGATACTTTGTTCTCCTTGTTAATCGTTAAATTCAGCATTCATGAATTTTTCATCAGTATTTTATTACTTTTGAAAACAATTAGTTGCAGAGCATCTCATAACGCGAGAATTCACAAATATGCACAACTGCCAAGATTTCATGACCAGTAGTAAACAAAACAAGCTGCCCGTAGCCAAAAGCAAACTTGTTTAAAACCTTTCAAAATGTATGTGGCAACGTGTTTGTTTTTAACCCAGGGTCTGGATACAGCTCCGTATATTTGATGTGATATGGAGTGAAGAAAAGAAGAAAAGAAGGAGGAGGAAGAGGAGGAGAGGCCGCCTTCAACAAGGAGTTGGCATGCTTTTTTCTGTAGGAGCCAGGAAGTAATTCTGTTTGGCTCCGTGGACCGTGCGGCTCTGCTGCGACAGCACGAAAGCGGCCGTCGATGACACGGAGACGGTGGCAGGGCATAGCCGTGTGCCAATAAAGCTTTATTCGCAAGAGCAGATGGAGGGCCGTGGTTCCCTGACCGTTGCCTCAGATCCAGGAAGGCCTAATGACCCCCCACCCACCCCTGTCAACAATTCAGTCTCAACACCTATAGTTTCCTAAAAAAATTACTTTTATCCCAAATTACCCAGAAAATGGCCTGGACTGTCTGAATCATTGCAGCCGCGGGGCCGCTGGGGTACACAGGTCAGGCCAACGTCCCGCCGCTTTGGAGATGGTCTCTCTTCCTTGTCCGGTACCCAGTGAGGTGACCGCGCACGAACACTTGATGCTTCTCTAAATACCTGTGCGGCTCCTTCAGAAAGAAGGGGAAGCCGTGATCCTGAGTCTGCTTAACCCACCTGACGTCACAGTCGCCGCCCCGACGGCGCACTCGTGTTTCTCCCGATTCGGCCCGGGGCGCGGCGAGAGGGCGCTCCCCGAGGATCACATCCATCTATTATACAAATATATTTTTAGGACGTGGCCGTAGACTTTTAGATATCCACTGTGCTTACTAAAGCGTCCTGATGGCATTTACAATTTTGCTTAGCTGTTTCCTAAGTGACTCAGACAAGCAAATTCTCTTGTTTTTATCGGTTTTTATTACTATTACCATCGTTCTCACTATATCACTGTTATGTGCTGCTGCTTGTGCGGCGTTCCTCCCGCTGCTTTCTTCTGTATCGGTTAAGATTAGATTTGCCCACGGGTAGCGGAAAATCCAAAAGAGCAGTGGCTTCAACAACACATATTGAAACTTGCTGCACGTGAGTGGGTTCAGTGGGTTAAGCGTCTGCCTTAGGCTCAGGTCCTGCTGCGGGGTCCTGGGATCGAGTCCCACGTGGGGCCCCTGCCCTGCGGGGAGCCTGCTTCTCCCTCTACCTGCCGCTCCCCCTCTTTTTTCTCCCTCTCTTCCTCTCTCTCTAAAATAAAATAAAATACATAAAATAATATAATAAAATAAAATAAATAAATAAAATAACTAAAATAAAATAAATAAATAAAATAAAATAAAATAAATTAAATAAATAAATAAAATAAAATAAACAAAATAAAATAAAATAAAATAAATAAAATAAAATAAAATAAAATAAAATAAAATAAAACCCTCTCTCATTTTGAGTCCAGAATAAGGTGGTCCAGGAATCAGACCCGTGAGGCTTCATGGTGTCAGGAACCCGCACCCCTTTTGTCCTGTGCCATGCATCTTTCACTCAGACAAGAAGACAATTTATACGGTGTATGTCCTGCTATTTGAATTTTTAAAAAGAATTTTAAAAGAACTCAATCTCCCCGCCCCCAATACACACACACTTAAACCAGCAGTAAGGGGATAATAATGCAAGCGACCTTGTGCCCATTCCTTCTTTTGCGGTGCGTACTGCTTTTAAAGGGTTACACGTGATCCTTTGTCTTATGATAACATATTTATTCAAAAAGTAAAAAGGTACCAACATTTATTTCTTGACAACCACTAAAAATATCGATCACAAATATTACAAAAGGCATTTCCCTGTTTATCTTCTTACTTACATTGAAGCAGAATCATAACTACAGAAAGGCAAATATTCACAAAAAAAAATACATTTTCATTTTTCCGCAGTATTACCGGTTGTTACCAAATTGCTGGGGAATCTACAAATTTCCATTTCATTTCCCCTCAGAGTGGGGCTGCTAATAGAAGGAATTACACAATTAAATGACGATTTCTCTAAAAACTCTGACAAATCACATTTATTAAAAATAAAAATAAAAATAAAAAAATAATAAGCATGACCTGTCGTTTTGCTTTGGTTCCAAGACATCTGCTCTGAAAATACCAGAGCGTTTAGTCCAGGCTCGTGGTTACCCCCACGTGAGGGCAAGGAGTGATGTAAGGAGGAGGAGGAGGGTCGAGAAGACGGTCCTTGAGCAGTGATCGCCCTCCGTGCATTAGTCCACTTCTCCAAAATGTGCTTTTTCAGGAAGGAACACCTGACTTCGGGTGTATTTCTTCCAGCAGCGCTGTCTCCGAAGCCCAGGGGTCAGGCTCCGAGCCGCCAAGAGAACTGAGGCTTTCTGCTCCCTCACCCTCGCCCTCCTCTGCGTAGATGCGAGGTGGGTCACCGCGGTCCCCTGCGAGTGCGTCCACACCACAGAGCTTCTGCAGGAGAGGAGGGCAAGAGAAGGTCAGTGCCGGGTCCAACTCCTCCAGGCTCCGCTGGAGGGACCCCTGGGTGCAGTGCTAGTGGCAGGCTGTCCCCTGTCCCCGGCCATCCCAGAGGTCTCCCGGACTCGGAAATGGGGAGAGCGCCGCCCTGGGGGGCCGTGGGGGTCCCGGGGTAAGCGCCCCAGCTCCCTACCACCTGCGCCCCCCTCCCTGGGCTCGACCCCGCATCCACGCCCTGGCACCTCCACTCCTGCCACTCGCACCTGCTGCCCCTTCCCCTGCACAGTCGCCTCCACTGGGTGGACTCAGCCACCCTTGGGGGCCAAGTCCTATCTTGCCAAGACTTTCCTGGTTTTGGCCTGAGAGACTCAGGCAACGTGTGTAGGGTGGACGCACCAGCTTAAAGGGCTTTCACCTGCTTCCCTTCAAACTTGCCAGGAGGGTGCCCTCTGACCCCGCGCCTCGCACCAGCCAAGGTGCGGCCGGTTTGGGCCAGAACCTTCTAGGAAGCAAAGGGCCCAGAGCGCCAGGAGGCAGGAGGGCAAATGCCTGACGGAGGACAAGGAGGGGCCCCAAGGCCACCGACCCGTGTCCCCGAGCTCCCAGCCAGCGGTCCCCCGCTTCCTCTGGCTCTGCGTGCCCGCCGGTGTGTAGCGGCGCCCACAGGAGGGTCCCCACCTGCCTCTGCTCCCCCGGGAATGGGATTGGGCCATGGGGAGCAGGGAAGCCTTGCCAGCTCACACGCTTGTGCACACACGCACACACACGTGCTCCGGCCGCGGCCTTCCGAGCCCCCGCACATCCCTCCCCGCGGCCCGATGGGTAATTAACGACGGGCCTGGTGTGCGTGAGCGACACACAACCTGCCGTGGAGTCTGTGCCGCGCACTCGCAGCTTCAAAACTCCCGAGGCTGACGACAGAGCAGCGGCTGCCGCACCCTGAGTCAGCGACCGTCAGGCCCCGTAAGATCAATGACTCATCATAAGCCCCCGCTACGCTAGAAGGCTCGTGGGAAAGACGCGGGCCTTGCATCTGTGTCTCCCCTCTGATAGCACCGAGCCCGGAGCTGCGGGCTTGCACCCAGCAAACCTTCCCGCCCGGCGGCCGCAGGAGGACAGGCCTCGGCCAGAGGGTAGGGATCCCTGTCCCTGTCCACACAGTCCACTTGGGTCAGCCGTGTGTGGACTCGGGTGCTGGGGACCATCACCATGTGCTGTGTCCATGCGGCTACTTGATCCGACCGCGCCCAGCATCACCCCTGGTGTGCACTGGGGGGTCCCAGGGCCCCTTTATAGGAGGCTCGGGACGGGGCGGCGTGCCTTCTCCACATCGGTCAGAGATCGGGTGGTCCCTCAAGGAGAAGGGGTCCACCCTGGGCCCACCGTGCCCAGCCTCGGATCTGCGTCCTTGTAGCTCGACCCCCTTGGGCAACGTCCCTGAGCACACGTTTCCTGCTCTGTCGTCTGCGGGTCGGGGACATGGACCTATTCTCACGGGGGCTGCACCAGCTCAGGATGGGCACCTCCTCCGCGTCTTCCTGGTGAAGCGACTGGCAGCAGCCACGACTCTGCAGGACACGTGGCTCCTTCCAGAAGGAGCCTGGACTGCCTGACTTGGCTTTGCTACTTGCAGAAAGTGTCCGTGGCTTTGTCTGTCCTGCAGGGCTGGGGGGGACTGAGCCCCCCCGTGGCCTGGGCGCCTCATGGAGGCATGGAGCCCTGCGCTGGGGACTGACGGGGACCAGAGGGCACAGATGGGGAGGCCCCGGCTCCTCCGGCCATGAGCCTGCGGCCCCACCGGGCATGGTTTCTAAGAGACAGGGGACGGGCCACCAGGAGCATCACCGGGCTTCAGGGAACAGGGTCCCGGGGCCTCAGAGGCAGGAGCAGAGCCCACAGCTGGCGCACGCGGGCCCAGGGCAGCCCAGCCCACCTGACTCAGGGTCTCCACCATCATCCCCGCCCTCGCGTCCAGGCATCGTCTGGGCACCACGGTGTCCGGGGAAGCCTGCAAGGCAAACAAGCGGAATCCTCACACCCCTGAGGAGCCCCCTTCCGCCCCCCGCCCCAATGGTGTCTGCAGCGGCTTGGAGAGGCCCGCTCCCGGGTGGGGGGCCACCCCAGGGAGGAGGCCGGCCAAGGACACTGCGCACATGTGTCCTGTGTGTGTCGGGAGGCCGGGGAGGCCCGGCGGGTGTCAACGCCAGGCCTTTCAGTGCCGTGGCTTCTGGGGGTGAAGGGAGCCGGGAGGAAGCAGCCAGCAGGCCTTAGGACGCTGCACGAGCTCCGCCCGGTAAGTGGCTGCTCCAGGGGCGCCTCCACCCGCTGCTCCCCGCTGCGCGAGCCCTTCGCCCCTTCACTCAGCAAGTGTGTGCACATCCGAGCCTGCGGCCAGCGAGGCTCGGGGCACGCGGTGAGGGAGCACCCGCGGCATCCAGCGGGGTGGGGGGGCGCCCGGAAGCCCACGGATCGCACACGGAGTCGTGGAAGTCAGGGCGGCACCGGGGCCGGGCCAGCCAGGCTCCGCGGGCACAAATGCAAGGTGGCCTCCAGGCTCGCGCAGGTACAGGGCCAGCACGCCAGGGGGGAGCGCGACCAGCGTGACGGGCGGGGGTGGAAGGGCGACCCCACCTAGCCGGGGTCACGGAGGCCTCTCAGGAGGAGGAGGAACAGGAGAAGGCAACGCAAGGGCCACAGGCGAGGAGGGCTTTCCAGGTGGCAGGGCCAGCAGACGCCCGCGGCCTGGCAGGGGCACATGGTGACCAGAGCCCGGAGTCAGAGGCCAGCAGAGGCCAGAGCAGCCCACAGGACCCTGGTCCACAAGGCTGCAGACTTCATCCCAAGGTCACCAGGAAGCCTTTGGGAAGATTCAAATGGGACAGCACCACAATACGATTTGTGTTTTAAAACATGGAAGTGAAAAATAAATAAAACACAGAAGTGAGTTCTGATCATCCCTGGGTACGGGGCACTTGTTGCACCCCAGAGGACGGGTGAAAATGATGAAGTCTGGGGCCATTTTATGCATAAATACATAACTTCACAGGCCCATGTATAGTATGAACTTACATGTTCATATATGATACACACACATCTGTGCGCACATCTGTGTGGCCGCCGCATGACGCCAAGTGACCTGCACTAAATAGCAAGCAAGTGTGGCCTCCACCTGCAGCGCTGAGGGCCTGCTGCTGCCCGGCCCCCGGCGTGGGGAGCTATGCTTGCAGACGCTATACTCGGTTTGGCTCCTGCGGCCTCTCAGAGGGAGCTCCTGGGGGTGCACGTCCTTCCTGCCACCTGGGCCCTTCCCCAGATGCTCCCTGGTCACACGCTGGTCCTCCTCAGAAGGAGGACGTCCTTCTCTGGGGAGGCTCAGGGCCATTGCGCCTGGAGCCAGCTGCAGGCCCCCAATGGGGACAGCATGTACCCCCGTACCCCCCCCCAACTACCAGCACAGCTTCCCCGCCTCTTTGCACGGAGGCACTAGCTTCAGACCCTGTCCCCAGGGCCCCTGCGTCCTCAGAGACTCTCCAGTAGGAGTGCTTGAATTTCATTTTAACTACTTGCAAACTATTTTAACATATTTAATGTTATTTTTATGATATAACAGAAAATAGTTGACATCTTGTGGAGTCCCCCCGAACATGTTAACAAAAGCAAAAACTTCATAATTTGCTTTTATGAAGCTTGAAGGAAGCTTTTCATCTCCTGTTTGCTTAATCAAAGGAAATCCTAATACTATGAATTGAGCTACATAAAAACATAATATTTGAACCTGCTCGTTGGTATAAATCCAAGTTTTCTTTCTATTTTAACAACCAATTTATATCAATGTGTGGCAATGAATTAGGTGCTAAGATAATGTGATTTTGCCAACTTCATCCACAACATCCACCTTCTATGTTTTTTTTGTGTGTGTCCAGCAGATCCACTGTTTCTACCGACTTCTTTGGTGTGTGTTATAAATGTCACTGGACATTTATTCACTCAAAATGAATGCTGATAAGAAGCTACTCTTATCTGCCTTACTTGTAACGGCATTCTTCCCAGGATCTCCTTTGAGCAGAAGAATGTGGCTGCTGAAAAGGTTTAGGAACAAAATGGACCAGAGGCCCCCTTAGCTCAAAACTTCCATAAGCCTGTGAAGGAGACAGAAGGACATTTAGGCTTTGGCCAAGTTCTTAGCGAGTGAGCAGCAAAAGGAATTTGCCAGCGACTAAAAACTGAAGGCTTCCAAGTCTAGGTGTGTTATCTAATTCCTTCTAATTCATTCTTCCACACTCGTGCCTCCTTTTAGTTTATTTGGATGTTGGGCGTATTTTTTTCAAATTTCTAATTTTCAGGACTTTCCCTGGAGGTTAGCCCGGGAGCAGCCCGGGCTAGGTAAGGTAACCCTTTCCACAGTAATAGCTTCATCTGTACTTACGAGAGTAGAATATTTGCTTTTTACTCCTCGTGGCTCAAAAAGCATGCCACAACCCTTGAATTTAAAAGGGTGAAATAATATAAATAAGTAAAACAAAAGTAACAAAGATGGAATGTTACTGATTTCATATAAATTACCCAAGGATACATATATGTGACTAGAAAATCTTGCAATCATATTGCTTTCAAATTTTTTTAAAGATTTATTATTTATTTATTTATTTATTTATTTATTTATTTATTTATTTATGAGAGACACAGAGAGAAAGAGATTTAGAGACACAGGCAGAGGGATAAGCAGGCTCCATGCAGGGAGCCCGAGAGGTACTCAATCCCAGATGCCGGGATCACGACCTGAGCCAAAGGCAGCCACCCAACCACTGAGCCACCCAGACGTCCCTTGCTTTCGAATTTTACACTGAAGGTATAATAATTCTAGTGATAGCAGCATAACTATTCATAGCACAAATCCATGGGCGAGCTTTATGGCTGCTTTGTGGGGAAGGAGTATGAAAATAGGAGATTTTGAAGTCTCACCTTTGGTCCATGAGAGCCCAGTAAGGCCCACTTTGTGCCTCAACATTTTTGAATGAGGTAACTTCCTCCCTAGGACTCAGAACCGGCTATGTAATTTGCAGGTCCCAGGGCAAAATTAAAAATGTAGGAGCACTTGTCCAAATATTAAGACTTTCAAGATGGTGACCAGAGAGCTTTAAACCAAGCACAGGGCCCTTTTGAGCACAGGGCCCCGTGACTGACTGACCAGTCCGTCCTTGCCCGTGAAGCCAGCCCTGCCAAGGCCAGAGGGACACATTTGTGAATGCACGAGCCTTTTCAAGGGTGGGTTCGTTGCATCATCTTTGTGCAAAAAAAGAATAGCACATTTTTATCTTCGCTCAAACGCAGCCTGAGGAAAGGTAATGAAATTATACAGATCTTGACTTCTTTTTTAGAAGCTTTCCATCACAAAAATTGTGGCTTTTTGAACCTTGAATATCTCTTTTAGTAATTGCCAAAAAAGCACATTTTTTTTTGTTGAAATAATACCTACTTACAGTAGAGAAGTCCAAATAAGGTCTCTATTTGAGACCTGTATTAAAAATGTTATGCCAAAGTCAGATTTCTGGTTTTGATGAAGTGTTATGGTCATGTTATCCTTGGGGGGAGCTGTGTGAAGAGTACATAGGAACTCCCTGACCTATTTTTGCAACTTATGAGCCAAATTATTTCAGCAAAATCATGTAATTTTATTTTTTTAAAGATTTTATTTTACTTTTTAAAGTAAGATCCAGGGACACCTGGGGAGGTGGGGGCTCAGTGGCTGAGTGTCTGCCTTCAGCTCAGGGCGTGATCCCAGGGTCCTGGGATCGAGTCCCACATCGGGGTCCCCACAGGGAGCCTGCTTCTCCCTCTGCCTCTGTCTCTGCCTCTTTCTGTGTCTCATGAATAAATAAATAAAGCCTTAAAAAAATAGATCCATGCCCATCATGACCCTGAGATCCAGAGTCACATGCTCTACCAACTGAGCCAGCCAGCCACCCTGCTTCCCCAGCAGAAAAATCATTTTAAAAAGCAAAGCAATAGTTCTAGAATTTGTACACAGAGTGTATGAAGACTTGATGCAGGAGGATGTCGGGGCTCAGTTGGCAGGAGGCCTGAAATCTGGTTGGGGCCAAAGCCAATCTTGTAATCCTGTAACCTTACGGATTATCTCGGGCACCCTTAGATGGACATGAGGAAAGGTATTTATTTGTGGGTGTTCTAAAAAGAGCACTGAGTGTTATTCTGTATGTTGGCAAATTGAACACCAATAAAAAATAAATTTATTATAAAAAAATAAAATAAAATAAAATAAAAAGCATCATATTTGATCAGGACTCTCAGATAATGACTCTTAACCAACAGTAACCTTAGCTAAATGGGAAGGTTTTCATTGACTGCATTCGTTCTCCAAGTACCACAGAATCTTCTAGAAGACCCACCTCTCAAGGGAACCAACTGTCAATCACTAGGGGGCTTACCGCAGGCAGGGAACTTCCGTAATGCACTGGAGTCCTCGTGATAAAGTATTCTTGGTCCAGCGCCCTCGCCGCCGGTGGTAGCGTGTCACACGGATTCTAGGGGGAAATGCTGATTTACTCGGAAGATAATGCGTGTGTGTCCTTCCACGCCCTTCCCTTGCCCTGCACCCGCATGCACACAGAAGCTGGCCTTACGACGAGGAGAGGGGGAACGGGAGTGGAAGAGGAAAGGTGGAGAGATGCGAGAGAAGACTCTGGAAAGGCCACACGTGGCCGGCCGAGACTCCGGTGGGGACCCCAACATTCTACCCGTAACATCGAGTACGTGCGCACAGAAGACCTTGCCAGTGACGCAGACAAATGAAACTGCCTAGATTTAGGGATGAGGCTGTCGGCAATTTCTGCTTTGGGTCTCTATGATTTTATTAGGTCCTTCAACAAGGAAACAAAACTTCAAACAGAATAAAGTAGGCAATGGATCTTAACAATGGTTAAAGACAGTCCATGCTTTGCAGCAGATTTTAAAATACCAGGTTGCCCAATAAATCATGTGATGACTTAACTTAGGGAAGGTGTGTGAATGGCAGGCAGCCCAGTGAACCAGTCACCGTCGGTGCAGTGACTTTCTGCAGGCCACCGTGAAGGGAACCCGCAGACACATGGAGAAATAGGAGCCAGGGACCCCTCGGCCTCCTCCCCTGTAGATGGATAAACATGATCACCCTCCCCCAGGGGTTCAGGTGAAGTGTCCGTGGGTTTGTGCTTGCCGGGTGCACCCCCCGGGGCGCGGGCAGGGAATTGGAGCTGGGTTTGTGCTTATGGGGAGCCATGCGTCTGGCCTCTGGAAGCTAACAGACCGGTCAGGGAGGAGGTGCCCACTGCCGGCCCAGCCCACACGGCATCGGTGTGCAGGACAGGAAAGAGCGCCCTCCCCCCCCGGGAGCACGGATGGGTGGACGGAATGCCCACTGGACCCGGCCAGGCACCTGCTCCATAATTTATGGCAGCCCTGAATTAACTCGCTTTTTCCCAAGTGGGATCACCTACCGTGTAGAGAAGGGAGGTTTAACCAGTTTGGGAACGTGAGCTTAAATGACATTGAATTGCATGGTGAGAAAATCACTCCCCTTCCGACTCCTCATCCCACTCCTGATGGTGTGGGGCGGGGGGTGTCTCCGTCTGGGGCCAGCATGGCTCTCCTAGCCCTGCCTTCCTCAGACACCCTGTGCCTTTGGCAGGGAGCGTTCTCCACCCAGAATGAGTACAGGCTCCATTTCTATTATGTCTATTCTCCACTTCTCTGCTCCTCATACCAGTAAAACTGGTTTTTGTTTGTTTGTTCGTTTGTTTGTTTGAAACATAGAATGTCCTGTTTAAATAAAGGTACTTTATTTGGACAGAAGTCCATCTAGAGAAAGAAATATGGTCCAAAGTACACAAGCGTAAGTGGCATGTGCATGCGGCAAAAGGTCTTGAAGGTGGCATTGGCCAGGCTGAAGTCTGGGCATGGGGGGCCCTGATGCTGCTGACTTGCTAGGGTGCATGGAGTCATGGGGCTTAGCAGGTGAGGCTGGGCTCAGGGAGGCGTGGTGTGGGCTGGCACAAGAACCTCGGGGGTGTGGGTGGGTGTTCCCTGCCACAAGGGCCCGCCACAAAGCCACGTCTCCGTCTAAACCCAAGCAGCAGAGAGGCCACGCTTACCTGAGCACCCAGCTGGGCACCAACCTCGGCTGCGTTGAGCAACAGGACTGACACCTGATCCGGCCTTCCCTGTGGGACACATGGAAAGAAGTATGACGGGCTTGAAATTACAGACGGCAGACATGAAAGCAGAGAGCAAGGAATGACATCCCCACCATGTATCGACACCAACCCCCAAACCTCCAGGGCCTGGAAAATACACCCATCCCATAAATCCAGAGGACACCTTTGGAATTTCTGGCCGGGAGGTGGAGTTTCTTGTTGTTCTGTGTCTCGTGGAAGTGATGGTAAAAAAAAGAAAGTCTCCTGTTTCAACGGGGTCTCAAAACCTAAGGCCCTGCTCTTCCAGGGCTGGTGGCGATGCTCTCGCAGTCCCCGGGGTTGGAAGGTGCTGTGTGCACGGTCTCGTTCATTTCTCGGTCAACACCTGTCCACCGAGGGCCCAAATGTTGCTGGGGCTAGATTTCTCTTCCCGGGCGCAGGGGCATCCACGCGATCTTGCAGATCATCTTGATCAGGGGGTGTCCGGTGCCCGAACACGACAGGGTGGTGGAATCAGCAGCGGCGTCTTGGATGAAGCGAGTCCTCCCAAGACCACGGAGTGTCCCTGGATGTGCGTATGTGCGTGGAAGTGTCATGTCAGATGGATGGCCGAGGAGGAGTGTGTAAGCCTTGAAATGGGCTCACTTACCAATAGTTCCAAAGACGTAATTAGCAATTACTGTTAATAATAGTAATATCAGGGACGCCTGAGTGGCTCAATGGTTGAGCATCTGCCTTCGGCTCAGGGCATGATCCTGGAGACCCAGGATCGAGTCCCACATCAGGCTCCCTGCATGGAGGCTGCGTCTCCCTCTGCCTGTATCTCTGCCTCTCTCTCTCTCTCTCTCTCTCTCTCTCTCTCTCTCTCTCTATCTCTATCTCTCTGTGTGTGTCTCTCATGAATAAATAAATAAAATATTTAAAAAAATAATAGTAATATCAGCAGCCACTTGCACTGCGTGCAGGCCAATGCCCTGGCCTACGCTAAAGACTTCACATGTTATTTGATTAAATTGTCCAGTAAACCTGAGAGGGAACATGGCTAACGTCTCTTTATATATGAAAGCCAAGGATTAAGTAGCTTCTGTGTCTGATGAGCCACAGTTTTGGAATGCAAACCCAGATTTGTTGGATTCTGGGCCTCAGAGCCCTAAAAATACGAGGGTAGAAGTGGGGGCATGTCCTGAGCTGTGACTAGAAGACATGGGGAAAACATCTTGGGCCAAGAAGGGGACAGAGGCCCCTTATCCTGGATGGGCCCCTCTCCTCCGTCTTGCAGCTGGCCCTGGACTGGTGCCATCCTGCCACCAGATGCCCCCAGCCTGCCTGCCCCAGCTCCACGGTGACCAAGCTTCCCTCCCACACACTCTGCTTCTCTAGCTGCTTCCTCCTCAAGAGACAACCACAGAGCCACTGGCCGACATGAATGCCACCGGGCACCATCCGCACCTCTTCCACCGTGGCTATGCCCACAGACAGTGCCTGGGGAGGCGACGTCCCCATTGGTGTCCTCCAAGCCCAGCTGCCTCAGCCCTGACCCCGCCGGAGCCTGAGCTCAGCCCCCGGGTGCATTTTCCTGGGTGACTGAGCCTCCGAGCAGAGTGGAGCCGCCCAAGGCCAGGGATTGGTCTGCCCCACGGAGCACTGCTGTTGGTCAGGATGGTTTCCTGCTCAGAATCACACGAACTAATCAAAACAGCACAGTGGGAGGATTTTTCTGGGGGGTTCAGCTCTCTGGAGAGTTTGGTCTATACCTCCTGCCTTCTGGGTCCCACAGCAGGAAGGGCCCAAAGCGCTCTGCATGGGCACAAGGGCACGCACACCCGTACCATTGCCCGGGGCTGTCCCTTCCACCTCCCATCATGCCAGAAGGAAAAGAAATGTGAGAAGAACCCAAGGGGTCTTCGTCGACCCTGCTTGTCCCACCACAATCACTTTTTAGCATAGCTCCCTATTTACTCCAGCATGATGCCAAAGTTGCTTGGATTGTCTTTTCTCAAAAGCATCTCACTTGGTGCAACATGTCTCGTCCTTCTGGAGAAAATCGTGGGTGGAGATCTAAGCCAACAGTGGGGGGGGGGGGCAACCCAGACCCTCTTGTGCAGGACAGACGGTGCTCCCTTTGGACAGATTTCTGTGGCTTTCTGTTTCTAGATCCAGCACCCTTAGTTCCAGGTGAAGAGCTCCCAGGGCCTTCATCTCGTTGCCTTCATCTCCCCGGCTGCTGGGAGGACACACGGCAAGGTCGGCGTTGGCTGCAGCAGGTTTGAAAATCCATCAGTTGCCTGCTGATTGCCTGGTGCCTGAGGGGGCGGGGGGAGATGCTTCACAGGCACCTCGGCTCTGATCCACAGCCCATCGGTAAGGCTGATTTTTATCGTCCCTGGCTCACAGGTGAGGATGCGGGGTTGAATGACATGCTCAGTGAGGTGGAGCTGGGGAGACGCAGAGCCCGGTTCTTGGCCCTGCCAGGCCAGTGAGCTCTGTGCCCAGCCCCAGCCAGGCAAGGCTAGAGGGACAGGTTGTGCCTCACCACTACCCCAGGTGTTTCGATAGCAAGCCTGACACACTTTCCATCGAGGGGGAGCCCACCTGGTGAACACCACCCCCCTCTAAGCGAGGCTTCCCCATCCCAGCACTGCAGGGTACTTTGGCCCAGCCCCTCCTTTGTGGTGGGGCCATCCTGTGCACGGTAGGCGGTCAGCAGCTACCCTGGCCTCTCCGTACCCACTGGAAGCCAAAAGCATGTCTCCCTCCCCAACCAAGTTGTGACCATCAAAATTGTCTCCAGGCATTGCCAAATGTCCCCCGGGGCAGGGGGTGGAAGGCAAAACTGCCCCTAGTTGAGAATTCCTGACCTAAAACAATAATTCGATGTAGTTGAGCTAGACAGTGTTTACAGGATAATCTTTTTCCCACTTGCTACTCAAATGTGAGTGAATGTAAAGAAATGATGGGGGGGGGGGGGCGAGCTCCATGAATGGAAAAATATGCCCGTGGATGACGGACTTCACTGTTAGGAAACACGAAGCATTACTCTCCACTACCTGGGTTGAAATGGCTTTGCTCTCATCATTATATGGGATCAGGGTCTGCTGGCCTTCCTCACACACGACAGGGCGTCTGGGCTTGGCTTCAGACACAAAATAGCATCGCAGCAGGAACAGCAGAGTGGCTACAACGAGACAGAGCAGGGGATTGAGTTGGACAGCCCGTCTTCATCAGAGGTCTCAACAGGATCTTGTTCTGATAACTGGTAACTCAGCCATGAGTGGACATGGTCGAACTGTGTCTCGGTCGTCTCTGTAGCTGCAGAATCAGCACGGCTTAGGCACACGTAGGTGCTAGATAACTTTTGGTTATGTCGATTAATACCCTGCGACCAATAATATTGTATGGTTTATTTGAAAATCTAGCCTTCTTATTTGCGTCTTCCAGGCCCAGGAGCTTAGATACCTGCCCACGGCTGCTCCTAGCGCTCCTGCGAACCACAGCACTCATCTATGGGGTCGTTGCTATAAACTGCTGCCTACTGAATAGGAGAAGCTGCTTTCACCCAACAGGCAGCATGTCTGACCAGGTTGGGAATGTGTGATCTGAGCCTGGGGTCATCCTCAAGGCATCCCACTGATTCCTGCCATCTTCTGCTCCCCGCCACAGAGGACTCTACACCGCTGGCTAGCGGCCTGGGGAGGGGAGCCGCATCGCCAGGACAGCCTGCAGGCTACCGACCTGCCAGGATCATGAACGCTGCACAGGGAGGGACCAGGGCACCCACGAGGAGCCCGGGTCCTGCGACCGCGACCAATGGCTCGGCACACGTGACTCCACCGAGACAGGCACAGATCCTCACGTGGACAATCTGCTTCTGGGAAAGGCCCTGTTTGTCTCCGATGAAAAGTGGCACTGAGTAATTACCCGGAGGGAGGCTTCTCGACATTAAAAGTTCAACTGACCGACCTGCAAAGGAAACAAGCGTTACGTGATTGTCTTGCTCATTTGCTCATCAACTCAACAGATGTTTACTAAGTCCCTCCCATGTGCCATGGCTCTGTACAAAAGTTAGCCAACTCTGAAGGCAGAGGAGACAGTCTCCAAGGCCACCCTCACGTCTGCCTGACACCAGCTGCAGGTCCAGGTTCTCAAGACCATGTTCAAGGTTGAAAATCCTCTAGAAGGACCCACAGAACTCACTGAAGGGTGTATACTCATTGTTATGGTTCGTCAAGCAATAGGGTATGGATTAAAATCAGCCAAGGGAAGACACACATAGGGCAGAGTCCAGAGAAGCACCCAGTGCAGGGCTCCCAGGCCTCCCATGGAGTCAGGACAGTATCTCTTCCTGCATCAGTAGGTGACGATATGCTTGGAGTGCTGACAGGCAGGGAAGCTCCCCTGAGCCTTGCCCCAGGATCTTTCTCAAGACTCCGTCATGTTGACCTGGTTGGCCACCCAATGGCTGACTTTGGTCCCCAGCGCTGCCAGAGATCAACAGAGGCCCACATGACCCAAAGCCTGCACCCTAAATCAAGTCCCTATCTGATTGGCATGAGACCTGAGGTAAACAAAGACACTCCTTTCAGGAAAGACATCCCAAGGGCCTAGAGATCACTTCCCAGAAGCCAAGGGCAAAGGCCAAAAAGCTCTTCGGGGAGCAAAGTTCAATGGTTTACTACACACTCTGGGTCTGGAAACTGTAAACATGAGCCCACAGTTTCATCTAAATAAAACATGCTACATTCTATGGATGCAGATAGAAGCTCAGTGGAGAATGTTGGCAGGGGATGCAGTGGCTTCTCCCGGTAAGAGCACCCCCATCTTCCTTCAGGAGAGCCCACAGCTCCTGGGCAATCAGCTCATGCAGACCAGGAGATGCAACACCCAGACCCCAACAAGACCCTTCATGGACTCAGAACCAGCCAATCAGCGCATCTGCCCTCCCAACTCCCACTTGCAATAATCAGTGGGGCCCCTGACCCAGGCTGCACCATGATACAAATCTTCTTGCCAGGTGCTAGGTTGAGTCCTGGGGACCCCCAGCAGCCACCCTGCCACCCCGGAGAAGAGCCCCCCTGAAAATGAAGGAGCCTAGGGAAGGGCAGAGGATGTGCACATCCTCCAGGGAGGCCCCTTGAGCTGCTAGACCCAGCTCTGCTAGGACACAGGCTTTGCTGGCATCTTTCTCTGTTATGAAAGCCAGTAAAATCCCTTTTTTTTTTTTTTTTTTTGGCCTGGGTCAGAGTCAGGTTATTTTCCATCCTTTGTCCCAGGCCAAGACAAATACTCACCCTGGTTTTTCCCCAATTTCCACGCGTCTCCATCACTTCCCCACGAATTGTCCAATTCAAATGTAAAGGGGTCTGCGTAGGGCTCCAGGTCACTGTCCTCTGCCCAGAGGAGGAGGCTCTGGTTTGCTGCAGACTCACAGAGCTCCAGGAATCGAGAATGGGGATGCAGAGCGGGGGCGTTGTCGTTGACGTCCGACAGGAAAAGCATCAGGGTCCCTGTCCCTGTCTTTGGGGGGAGGCCTGGAAGTGGGGGTGTTCCGGGAAGGGTTGCTTGTTAAGTAAAGAGCCTGCTCGATGCATGCAAACCCCTGGAGAATGAGCATTCCCCTAGGTGCTTGCTCTGTTTTCCTGCTTTTCTGAAAATTCAGAATATCGGGACACCTGGGTGGCTCAGGGGTTACACGTCTGCCTTCGGTTCAGGGCATGATCCCAGGGTCCTGGGATCAAGTCCCATGTCAGGCTCCCCACAGGGAGCCTGCTTCTCCTTCTGCCTGTGTCTCGGCCTCTCTCTCTGTGTGCCTCTCATGAATAAATAAAATCTTTTTTTTTTAAGAGGAAAAAGAAAATTCAGAATATCTGGGAAAGGTATGTTAACAAAATCCTTGCCACCTCAATCATCTGTAGAACAGGGGAGAATATGGAATCATTCGTTTTTCCCGGCATGAATCATGTCAGGTGTAAATAAGGGAGTGGGACAGGAGTGACACGGGTGTGACATGGTGATAGAAACACCCTGCCTCTTGGCTGTGTCCACATCGGTACTCTGGTTGTCACCTTGCATCACAGTCTCGCAAAGGGGACCCTGGCAGTGGGTACTGTGGACCTCACTACGTTGTTTCTTCAGGTGCCCGGAAGATGGACCCCCCATCCTTGCTCTCTCCCCACTTAGGACTGATTAGGAACACAGGTGTAACATCTTCCTAACCGACCTCCTGCTAGTTCATCACACCGATGGGACATACACCTACATTTCCCTTAAAACCTGGGCTTCGACTCACAGATTTCCTTGAACGCAATTCTTAAAGTTATTTGAGAGTTGTTATTTATTCCACTTTGTGTTTTGGCAGGTTTCAAAGTCCAACCTCAGGAGATCACAGAGAAAAGCGCTGTAACGTGCTCAGAGCACTGCCTGCCCTGGTTTATGACAAGTTTGTCCTGCGCGGTCACATTTACCCGAGCTGATAAGCCATTCCAAGTTCAGGGAAACCGTGCTAAATATTTATCACACACCACCAGCTTTGAGGAAGAGCTAAAGAGTTGCTTTATGGACAGACATTGGGTCTCATGGCAGCTTCCTCAGAGGCCTAATCATCTCTTCTGAGTGAGTCCCACCCCTCCTCCCATGTCCCTGGTCTGCCATTTCAAAAATTTTTGTGAAAAAATAGTTGCCAGTATGGATGCATAGTGCAAACAAGGTTTATTTTATATGTTTTTCCCAGTTGCACTGAAAGAGTCTCACTGGTATGATTTTCCCCCAGGAAGCAAGGAAACACACTTCCCGCCTCAGTTTTGGGTGAACACTTACCGTCGTCAACAGCATGTGCGATGATCGTGTAAAAGCTGTCATTTACATAAGGGGATTCTCGGTCAATTTGCTGCCTGGTGGTAACTGTCCCTGAGAGTTCATCTACGGTGACCCAATTTGCCGGATCATAAGCCAGTTTATATCTTGTAGGAGGAAACACATGCAATTTTTAGAATTAAGAAGTCACATCGAAAGGCAAATCAAAATATGTCATAAGCAGACACAGGTCCTATCTCAAGTAATATGGAAAACCAGACGTGGAATCACACAGAATTTGTTTTTTTGTGACTGGCATATTTCACTTAGCATAATGTCTGCAGGTTGATCCATGTTGCAGCATATTGAAGAACGTCCTTGCTTTTTTAAGGCCGAATAACATTCTGCTGCACGTATACACCACATTTTGCTTCTCCGCTCCTCCCTCAATGGACACTTGGGTTGCTTTGGCATTTTAGCTATCATGAATAATGCAGCTTTGAACGAGGGCATACAAATATCTCTCTGAGATCCTGCTTTCAATTCTTCGGGTATCTACCCAGCAGGGAAACTATGGATCATATGGTGTTCCACTTCGAATTTTCTTTGAGGAACCACCATACTGTTTTGCACACCAGCTGCACCAACTTATATTCCCACCAAACATGCACAAAGGTTCCCATCTCTCCCTTGCCAACACTTG
This sequence comes from Canis lupus baileyi, assembly GCF_048164855.1. Taxonomy (NCBI): domain Eukaryota; kingdom Metazoa; phylum Chordata; class Mammalia; order Carnivora; family Canidae; genus Canis; species Canis lupus. The sequence continues at coordinate 46,637,775 of NC_132863.1, read as the reverse complement.
TTTTCTGGTTTTTTGATAGTTGCCATCCTAATGGGTGGGAGGTGTAGTTTTGATCTGCATTTCCCTGATGATTAGTGATGTTGCGGATCCTTCATGTGCCGATTGGCCATTTGCATATCTTTTCTGGAGAAATGTCTCTTCAAGTCCTGTATCCACTTTTAGATCAGGTTGTTTGTGTTTTTCTGATCTTGAATCTTAGGGGTTCTCTATATATTCTGGAATTAATTCCTAATCAGATATAGGACTTACAAATATTTTCTCCCATCCTGTGGGTCACCTTTGTGCTCTGTGAATAATAGTGTGTTCTCATGCACACAATGTTTTGATTTTCATGAGGTCCAATTTGGCTATTTTTTTCCTTTGTTATCCGTGTCTTTGGTGTCACATCTAAGAGCTCATTGCCAAATCCAGTGTCACGATGCTTTTGTCCTATGCTTTCTTCTGAGATTTGTTGTCTTTGTTCTTACGTTTAGGTCCTGACCCATTTTGAGTTAATTTTGGGGTATAGTGTCAGCTGACCTGTCTGCACATTTGGATCTTCAAGTGAGTCTCTGGTAGAGGGTGTCCGATTGGACTGTGTGTTTTATTCTTTCTGCCAGTCTCTGCCTTTTGCTTGAAGAGTTTAATCCATTTACATGTGAAGTAATTCTGACAGTAAGTCTTTCCTCACCTTTCTCATTGCTTGTTAGGTTTTCTGTCTCCTTATTGGCATTTCCATTTTGTTCGCACACCGTTTCGGGGCTTCCTCCACAACATTCTTTAGGTCTTTGAATATTGTGAAGACCATTTTTTGAAAGCCTTCTTCCAACGATCTGCCATCAGGTATTTCTCAGGGACAATTTCTGTTGATCTATTGTTTTCTCTTTGAATGGGCCTTGCTTTCTTATTTCCTTGTGCACCTTGTGAATTTTTTTTCTTGAACACGAAGCATTTCGATCTAACTGCATGGGAACTCTGGAGAGGAAATTCTCTCCCTTCTCAGGGCTTTCTATTTCTCCTTATTGTTTTTGTTTATTTTATTTTTGCTCTTTGTGAAATGTCCTAGTCTTTAACATCTGGCTCTCGAAATAGAAAAAAGCCAACAACAAAGTTGGGGAAATGAAGGCACCTGCCCATCCAATTACCTGAAGCCACTTTAGCTGGTAGGGGAAGGGGTCTGCAACCCCAAGGGAGTGGGGGCAAAGCCGATGTCTGCCTTCCTATTTGTCTGCACCCCTGGGAGTGAAAGCAGCAATCAGTGAGCAGAGCACAGATCTCTGATATTTGGGGGACAGAGGTTTTGTTTTGTTTTGTTTTGTTTGCTTCTGTATGTTTAGCCATTCCAGGAACAGGTATAGAGTTGCCCACCACTGCTAGGGGTAGGGATGGGGTGCTACTATTGTGCAGAGAGCTATAATTAACCCAAATTAACTGTAGTTGAGCATCCAAGGCTTTCTCTGGGAGCTGCAAACCTTAGACAGAATCCAGAGTTCCAAAATAGGTGCATGAGACAGACTCTTCCAGGGCAATTGTTCTGGTGGGGAGACAGATTCCTGGGGCTTCCCACTCTGCCACCTTCCTAAGGATTGTGGCAACTTTATTTTGAAAAGCAAAACACCGAGCAAACCAAGTGTACGCCCACAGGTGAATGGACGAGCACAATGTGGTCTATGCAGATAGTGGAATACGGATGAAACTGGAGGATGTTGTGGTCGGCAAAATAAGCCAATCACCGAAAGACAAATACTGTATGATTCCACTTCTATGAAGTACCTAGATAGTCAAAATCACCGAGACAGGAAATAGTAGGGTGGTTGCCAGTGTCTCGGGGGAAAGGAACTGGGAGGGTGGGGAGGTTCTTGTTTCATGAGGACAGAGTTTCAGTTTTATAAGATTAAAAAGTTTGGAGATGGATCGTGTGGACGGTTGCCCAACAACGTGAATCTACTTAATGCCATTTAATGCCACTGTACACTTAAAAATGGTTACAATGGTAGTGAAAGGGAATAGAAGGGAAGGGAGAAGAAATGGGTAGGAAATATCAGAAAGGGACACAGAACATGAAGACTCCTAACTCTGGGAAACGAACTAGGGGTGGTGGAAGGGGAGGAGGGCGGGGGGTGGGGGTGAATGGGTGACGGGCACTGAGGGGGGCACTTGACGGGATGAGCACTGGGTGTTATTCTGTATATTGGCAAATTGAAAACCAATAAAAAATAAATTTATTATTAAAAAAAAGACAGTAACAGAAAAAAATGGTTAAAATGGTAAACTTCCTGCTAGATATATTTTACCATGATTTAAAAAAATAAGTAGTAAATAAAAACCACTTCTGTCGCTCAGAAGCCAGAGGGCTGCGGGTTTACAACCCTCTCTCTTTTGGTAAAAAGAGAGATAGAAACCCATAACAAATTATTTTAATACAGGAAAAACGGTACAAAAGCGAAGTGTGCTAAATGCAAGGGAAAATGAGCAAGCACACTCCCCCTGGCGGGTCCGAGAAAGCTGTAGAAGGACGAAAGCACTGAACGTGGGCCCGCAGGCCTTCTCCTGGTGGCTTCTGGCATTTTCATAACCGAGCTGGAGTCCATCTCAGCAGCCCGCCAAGGGGCAGGTGTCCAACAGGCAGGCCCGCGGGTCCGTGTCCGGTTCTGTTTAAACGACCCCCACCCCCCGCCCCGCACCTCCCTTCTCACCTTATCCGGCCAACGGCTCCGTCTGGATCTGTCGCATTGAAAGCTCCCAGCTGAATTCCGGGCCTGGCACCGTCGGCCTCACTGACCACAAAGCTCCGAGGGTGAAAGGCTGGCGGGTCATTGCTGTCCGTCACCTGCACACTCACGGTGGCCCTGGTCCCTGCCCCCCGGGGCCCGCGGAGCTGGCCCCCCTCACAGGGGAAGAGTGGCTCCTCATTGTCCACGGCGATGACAAGGCTTTGCACGGGGTGAGTTTCATAATCCAAGGGCTGCGAGTCCCAGAGAGAGGATTGCGTGAGCACCTGCTGCTCCTCCGGCCGGAGAACGCTCAGCGCGTGATCACGCACCCAGAGCTTGTGGCTTTTGCACTTCATTTATTATTTACTATGTCTTTGGTAATGATCAAAAGACAGTTGCCATCCCATTTTCAAATCATTTATGGAGTTCTGTTTCTTTTTTTCCCCCTCCCTCCCAGTTGAAAAGAGCTACCATCCATCAGAGAGTAATGAAAAATGCAACAAAACCCATAACCTAATGAAACATTAATGTGGCAGCTCTGCTGAAAAAAAAAAAAAAAAAAAAAACCAAGGGAGCTTAAGGAAATACAGAAATTAATGATCATAGTTACTCAGGGTGCAAAGTGGTCAGTGACTTAAAAGGATTGAAAAGCTAAGGAATATTTGAGATATTCAATCCCAGGCCTGCGGCGAGTACACCAGAGCCTTGCTGTTCATAGTGTGGTTGGGGCCTGTGGGCATCACCGGTGGTCTGTTCCTCTGACGGGCAGGAGCTCAGGGCCCCACCCCAGACCTACCAACCCAGGCCTGTCTTTGAACCTGACCCCCGGGTGACCTGCCTGCACTGAGAAAGGGCTCGGTCACTCCAGGGTCTGGCCTGAGACCAATTAAGACTAAAAACAATGGAGTCAGACTGCCTCAGTCAGAACCCCTCCTCCAGCTGTGTGACTTCATGACAATGACCCAACATCTCTGGGCTTTGTTTCCTTATTAGTAAAAGGAGAAAATAATACTTTTCTGCAGGGCCAGCTCCTCATTAGGCATAGCCAGCGAAGTGCCAGACGCCCACGATGCTTTTAGGGGTCAGTGCACACATTCTAATGTCTTTAAAACTCAGAAGGAAAAAAAAAATGAACTCTCAGAGAAAATATCTTAAAGTTTTTTATCACATCAGAAAAAAATAAACATTTTAGGGCCTATATAAATCTATTTTGTCTCAAACAAAAAATAAATGTTGAAGAACTTGGCACCATTTCAAAAATAACTTTTAGTAGTGATATTATTTTGGTGGGAGGAGCCACGAAGGCAAAAGGGCCAAGGGCCACAGCAGCTGGGGTCATGACACTGCCTGCCCTCTTCCCTGGGCACCACTGGGACACACAATACGCCACACCTCATGTGCTTGGTGCACAGTGGGCATCAGGAATCTTGCAGAAAGGGGTCCCAACACCTGTAGCCACCCAGCAGGTGCACATTCCCTGATGGCTTTACCTTGATCACACTTAAAATCCCTTCATTGGTCTCTGGGTCAGTCAAGATGTGAAAATGTCCCTCTTCATTGCCACTCAGTATGTTAAATTTTACTCTCCAAGCTGACGTAAATGGCAAATCACCATCGTGGACTAGAAGACGCAACACACCCTCACTTGTGCGGCCTTCAGAAATCTGAATCCTATACTGGAAGAAGCAACCATCATGTCCACATCATGGAGATAAAGATGCACCATTGAAAAAGAAAGCAAGAAGGAAAATGTAAGTCCTTAGCACAGGAACGTGCCCATGTTATCTCTCTTGCTATAGAACTTGACCTCAAGCGAGCAGAAGCCAGGGTGCCTGGCTCAGCACCCTGTGACTTGTGTCTACAGCTGCATACCTTTGAAAATCCAACTCAATGCACTATTTTTCTAAGAATCTTTAAAATAATAATGCACATCCCAGTTTATGCTCCTAAAAAAAAACTAGCTCTTCTCCTAAAATAGAACTCTTATGATGACTTAGATTAAAACAATCATTTTTCTAATGCATTTTTCTAACTTTGGCTTATTACTCAATAGTTTTGATAACAAGATAATTTCTCTTTGTGGAGTACATGAAGACAGAGCTTATTTTCCCCACCCTTACTCTTAAGAACAGAGCATTTTGCTAAGCCAGAGAAGATTTTCAAAATAATATTCAAACACAATAAATATTATGTTACAGTTATTCTGTACTGTTTGGTGAGGTGTTTTCATTTGAAAACATTTCAGCTTTTCTCTATACAATTTTTTTAAAGATTTTTTTTAATGTAGGTTCCATGCCCAATGTGAGGCTTGAACTCATAACCCTGAGATCAAGACCTGAGCTGAGATTATGAGTCAGATGCTTAGCCAACTGAGCCACCCAGGCACCCTTTGTCTATACAAATTTAGATTTTTTTAAAATGATACTTTTTAAAAATAATTGTTTGTAGCATTTATTAATATTCAACGAAGGCTCCAATGTGCCAGATTCTATCTTAGTTGCTATGAACAGGATCAGCAAAACTCCATCCTTGGGGAGCATATGATGAAGTGTGTGTGTGTGTGTGTGTGTGTGTGTGTGTGTGTGTGTGTTGGGTTGGGATGAGAAGGAGGGAGTGGGTACTGTGTTAGGGATTTAACTAGGTCATCAGGAAAGGTCTTGTTGAGAGAGATCAGGAGAAAGAAGCAAAATGGATATTTTTCTTTAAAAAACTGCATGTCAGAAAGGGAGACAGAACATGAGAGACTCCTAACTCTGGGAAACAAACAAGGGGTGGTGGAAAGGGAGGTGGGCAGGGGGTGGGGGTGACTGGGTGATGGGCACTGAGCGGGGCACTTGATGGGATAAGCACTGGGTGTTATGCTATATGTTGGCAAATTGAACTCCAATTTAAAAAATATGTTAAAAAATGCATATGAAGGAGCAAAAATATACAAAACAGGAAACAAATCCTGAGTGTTGTTAGTAATCTTGCATATCTCAAGTGGTGTGGCATTTCCAGATGATCTGGAAACAGCGGGTTTTGGTGCTTTCTTTAAGCCCAGGGAACGGTAGCATGTGAAATCCCATGTGGAACCCTGATATACATAACCAGGTGGGCTGAGAAAGCCACAGCCAGAGCCCACCTGCTCATCTTCCCTACTCTAGAGCTCCAATGTTGTGTGAAGAGCTCAGGTCTAGATTCTCCCCTGGGGCTGAACCTGCCCCTCAGGGGACATTGGGCAATGTCTGACATTTTTGCTTGTCACAACTGGGAGGTGCCCGGGCATCTAGTGGGCAGAGGTCAGAGATGATGTTAAACACCCTCCAGTGCACTGGGCAGTCTCCACTGACCCTACAACAAATCTCTCAGTCCCCATTAATAATGTGGGATTGAGGGACACTTGGGTGGCTCAGTGGTTGAGCATCTACCTTCAGCTCAGGTCGTGACCCTGGGGTCCTGGGATTGAGTCCTGTATCGGGCTCCTCTGCTTCTCCCTCTGCCCATGTCTCTGCCTCTCTCTCTGTGTCTTTCATGAAAAAATAAATAAGGTCATTTTAAAAAATAGTGTGGAAGTGAGAAACTTCGATGTAGAATGAGCATGGATTCTCTATCCTCCCAATGCCTCAGTGTCCTTGTCTGTAAAACGAGGAAATCATGTGCTAGTCCCAACAATTGAAAATGAAAGCATGCATGTAAGGTTCTGAGCACAGTTTCTGACACAAAACAGTTAAGAAACGTAAGCTGCCAAGTCTATTATTAAATGATTCTGTATCAGTATGGTTGATGTCTTCATCTAGTTTACGTTATTTTGGAGAATAACATGTAACGTGGGTGCCTGCTGAGAACTCCCTCAGCAGAACCAAGCCCAGGACTCAGGGCCATTTACGTGGGGACTTGGCATTTGAGATAGTGCAGGTGTCTTACGTTGTCCTGGATAAATGTGGGCATGTGGTTGTTGCCTTCTTGCACATTAACATGAACGGTAGCCGTGGATGTCAAGGATGGTTCTCCAAAATCCCTCGCTCCAATTAGTAGTGTAAACTGTTGAGCGGTCTGTGTGGGAAGGAAAAGAACAGTCACTCCCTTCAAATACAGCAAAGAGAAGTATTAATAAAGTAATAATCCATTATAGCAATTTCAATACCAAGGCTAGCCACGGAGGGTTTTCCACTACAACCATAAATCCTAAGTCTGGAGCTCAGAGATAGAGAATACATTTCATTTTTTTAAATAATAAAATCCACATTACCTCATAATCTAAGCATCCTGAGAGTCGTATTTCTCCGCTAATATGGTCAATCTGGAAGCCACTTTCTTTCAGTAATGGCGTTTGAGAAATAAGGAAATAAAAGACCTGAGAATTTGGAGTATTTTCTTCATCCAAATCCACTGTTACCATCTGGAAAATAGGTTGACCTGGAAAGAATTGTTTTAACGGTTAATATTGAACAAAAGCAGCCTATCAAACCAGCAGAATGACGAGTGAGTCTTTGCTAAATGGCATTGAGGCATACACCAGAATAGATTAAATATTTAAATATAAAATCAAACTGTAGACATACTATAAAAAACAAAGAGGAATATTTAAATAGTCACAAGAACTTTCTAATCATGATTGCAAATGCTAAAGACATAAAAGACATGATAGATCAGACTGATTTATGAATGTGTGCCAAAAAGAACTATAAACAAAATTTAAAAAGAAGCAATAAACCAGGAAAACACACTTCAAGTATACGTGGCAGGCATAAACATTTTTAATACAGGATAAAAAGGTGAAAATCAAGAAGAAAAATGACAACCACACGAACAGAAATGGACAAGAAACCTACCAACATGGGCAGCACTTCATAATCAAGGATGAGCCCCCTGCCAGGCCCCCTCAGACATCGTAGGTGAGTAAAGTGGAGCACTTAGATTGTGTATGTGGTCAGAACTTCTCTAAATTTATGCCAAGTAAATAATGTTTCAGTGGGACACAGATTTAGCTCAAATATGTTCACTGAAGCATATTTTGTGAAGATAACAAAAAGTAGGAACAACTCATAAATGTCTAACAATAGGAGATTAGTTTAAAAAAAAAAACACCTTAAAGTACGTCCATGAAATAAAATACTACACAATAGGATGCTGTAGGGGAACACTGTTAGGTTACGAAGAGTAAAACTGCACTTTTAGAAAAGATAGCTCATAAATATACACATATGAGAAAGCACACCCGTGCGTTTGTGAATATCTAATATAGACCCATATGCATTTTGCACTATGATAAAGATAAAAAATGTATGCACATATATTAATGTGCATTTGTAGTTATATATAAAAATCTGGGAATATGTACCCATAGATACATATATGGTGTGTGTACACGCACGGACATATAAAATGCAAAGACAAATATTGAAAGACTATAAAACATTAATGGTACTTATCTCTAATTGGAAGTATTAAATATGCTTTCTATTTCCGTTTTTTTTTTTTTTTTCGGTCTTAATGCCTTGGAATTTCCCAAATTTTCTAAAGACTATTTTGTGAAATAAATGAAGCTGTTTTGTTATTAAAATAGATGCATCTTCTAATGAGAGTGGTTTGGATTTAAAGACTCACAGAATCTGTAGCTCAGAAACTTTAGATGGCATCTCGTTGCCATTTTACAGGTGACAAATTTACAGATATTCGGGCACGCACCGCTCAGCTCTGCCTTTCCCCTTCAGTGCATCTGAGTTATTTTAGATTGCTCTTTACATGTCAGCTCTTCCAACAGACACAATTCACACCTCATATTATTGCCAATACAAAATGAGGCTTTCAGACCTGGCATTTTGCTTGAATCCAGGATCTGTGATCTTCAGGGTATGAACAGTAAAATCTCCCCCTAAAGACAAGTAGGATCGAGTACCGCATTGAAATTAAAACAAGAAAACTGTTCTGGACGAGAGAGGAGAGGAAGCCCTGCTGCCCCCACTGCACACACCTGCAGGGTGGGTCTCCTGCACAGTGATGTTAAATTCCTTCTTAGGAAACTGGGGTGCATGATCGTTTGTATCGCGGATCCTGATGTTGAAAATCAAGGAATTATCCACGATTTCTCTGGTTAAGCGATCCACGACATTGAAATGCACCTAGGAAGCAGAGGGAACCGTGTTAATGTTGCAGGATCATTTATCTGATAGCACGAATCAGATCATCGTCAATCTCATGCTGTCCTTTGCCCCGTGACCCCAGGGACCGAGCTCCTCGCTGGCATGGGTGAGCCGCTCAGTAAACCTCTGGGGACCAGCCAATGGCCTGACTTGAGAAGTACATCACTAGTTATGACCAGGTTCTAATCTCAGTTTTTCCACCTGGGTAAATGCAGGCAAGTTGCTCAGGAGCCTTGGTTGCTCTACGTGGTCAGGGCTGTCATGAGAAATGCAAGTGCTAATCAATACTGCGAAACACTGCGGAGAGCAGACATTTGAAAGTTTTGGGGAAAGAGAACATTTAAAGTAACCAGCACAGCTGTTGACATGTCGTGGGTCCTTAGATGGTTACTGCTGTCACTTCTGTGCTTGAATGAGGAGGATCTGCTCATCTCAAACATGCAATGGGAAGTCTTTCCTCACAAAAGATCTCAAAGCAATACTTGAGGCTTCTAGCTTTAGTTTCTTAAGAACCTTTTTAAAAAAGGAGCAAATAGGGGCACCTGGGGGAACAGTCAGTTAACATCAGACTCTTGGTTTCGTCTCAGCTCACAATCTCAGGGTCGGGTCCAGTCCCACATGGGGCTTCCCCATCAGCAGAGTCTGCTTGAGGTTCTCTCCCTTGGCCCCTCTCCCCACTCACATTCACATGTCCCTCTCTCTCTCAAATAAATAAATCTTTTAAAAGGAGCAAATTAAATTCAAACAGAAAAAAGGAAACAAGAAGGAAACAGTAAAGATAAACACATATATCCATAAAGTTCAAAATAGCAAAACAAAGTCAAAAAAAATCGAGAGCTGGTTTAACTTCCCATATAAAATTTGGGATCAGCTTGAGATCTATAAAACGTTCCACTAGTCTTTTGATTAGTCTTGCGCTGAATTTATAGGTAAATTTGGAAAGAATTAGCCCCTTAATATTCAATCTTTCAATCCACAAACAGTCTGTCTTTTCATTCATTTAGATCTTCCTTGGTATCTTTCATCAGCATTTCATAGCTTTGAGTGAACAGGGCCTGCACAGTTTTCAGGTTTATGCCTAAGCACTTCACTTGTTTTGGTGATATTATAAATGATACTGTTTTTAAAATATTGATTTCCAAGTATTCATCACTGGTAGATAAAAATACAACTGATTTTTATATATTAACTTTCCTGGAACTTTGCTAAAAAATTGATTTTCAAATGTTAAGGATAGGCAAAGGATTTGAACAGACACTATTTCTCCGGAGAAGATACACAGATAGCAGATAATTCCTCCTTCCTTTGGTGGTTTCTTACAGAACTAACCATCCTCTTACCATGCAAACCAGCAATCAGGTTCCTTGGTATTTATGCAAAAGAGTCGAATACTTATGACCACACAAAAACCTGCACACAGACGTCTAAAGTGGCTTTGTTCATAGTCGTGAAACATTGAAGCAACCAAGATGCCCTTCACTAGGTGAATGGATGAACCGTGGTCCATCCAGACAGTGGAATATTAGCCAGCATTAAAAAGACATGATCTTCAGTGCACATGGCTAAGCGAGAGGGTTCAACCCGAACAGGCTACATACACACTGTACAATTCCAACTATACGACATCCTGGAAGAGGCAAAAGTATGAAGAAAGCAAAAGGATCACAGTTGCCGAGGGCTCAGAAAGGAGGGGATGGATGGATAATGAGGAGCTCAGGGAAATTTAGGGCAGTGCAAATACTCTGTGTGATACTATAAGGGTAGATACCTGTCATATACATTTGCCCAAACCCATAAAACGTGCAGCACTGAAAGTGAGCCCTAATGCCAACTATGGGCTTTGTTAATAATAATGCATCCTATTGGCTCATCCAGGGTCATAAACGTTACTGCACCAGTGCAGGACATTCATGAGAGAGGATACTGCGTGGGGCAGGGGGTGGGGAGGGAGAGGGGTCAGGCATTCTGTACTGCTCATTCTCTTCTTCTGTAGACCCAAGACAGCTCTAAAAATCTATTCTTTTTAAAAAGTCTTTACTTACGCAATAATGAGTGGGCAACCATATGTGTTATTTATTTTTATTTTTCTAAATATGGAACGCTTCACAAATTTACATGCCATCCTTGAGCAGGGGCCGTGCTAATCTTCTCTGTATCATTCTAATTTTAGTCTATGTACTGCCAAAGTGAGCACAACATATATATATATATATGTTTTTAAAAAAAGATTTATCTATTTATTTGAGAGAGCATGCATGCCAGAGGGGGGAGTGGCAGGGACAGGGACAGAGGGAGAGAGAATCACAAGCTGACTTCCCACTGAGCTCAGAGCCCGACATGGGGCTCCCTCCCAGGACCCTGAGATCATGACCTGAGCTGAAACCAAGAATCAGATGCTTGACCCATGGAACCACCCGGCACCCACCTGCTGCTGAATTTCTGTAGCTCTAGGATAAACAGTGATTTTATTTGTTGAAAGCTGCAAAGATTGTGGGGAGTCAGTGGCGAAATAGAAGAAGTTCAGGGAAGGGAGCGGGCCAGGATGACGTGTGGAGGAGCTGCCAGGGCACACGCCCGCCCACTATGGGAGCAGTGGCTTCTCCAGGGCGGTCTGGTTGCAGGTGCAGGTGCAGAGCCGACTGCGGGATGCTGAGCGAGCACAGGGTTCCTTCCAGGAGAAGCGGTTTCAGTGAGGCCCAGGACTGGGCTCCTACACCGATCACCTCCTTCCTTCCTCGCAGCGAAGCCCCAGAGGGAGGCGGTCCTGGAGCCCCACTGGGCGCCACTGCACTGTCCCCGGCTGCACCCTCGGCACAGCCCAGCTTCAAGTGCAAGTAGGTGTAGACCTGACTACAGCACCGGCCTGTTCCTCAGCGCTCCCCTCCACAGCCACGCAGGGCCCGGAGCAAGTGGCTTCACCAGCCGGGGTCCCAGCACCTCGGCAGCCTCGGGCAGCAATCTCTCTGGCCCTGTCCCCAGAGCGCACAAGGTCCCTGCTGCACACCCTGCCTGGGCCTCTTGCCCGCGGACTTGGGGCATCCACCGTGGCGGTCCCACCGGGCGTCCCACAGCAGTGGCCTGGGCCCCAGGCTCTCCCGGTTCCGCTGTCTCCTCTCCCCTCAACACCACTGAGCTAGTCTGCTCCCGGGAATCCAACATACATTTTTACATTTCTGCACAAGCAAATCGGCCTTCTCACACACCATTTCCACATGCTCTTCCATAATTTATGACTGCGCTGGCAACTCTGCTCCCTAATCATGCGGACTTCTGGCTCCGACACAGCGCCAACTGTAGTCCTTCCACTTAAAAATAAGAACCACGTTTGTTTTATGTTTATTATGTTATATTCCATCTATTATCCTAAAAGCTACATCTGAGACCGTCAGTTCTGTAAGATGCCTGAGAGGCGTAAGTGCTGTTTATTCTTTGTCAAGATGCTAAGAATTTCCAGGGACTCAGAATCACAATGGAGAAGGGAAATGTCATGGATATTTTCTGCACTTGGAAAGGCTTTTCAGCCTTTTGTTATGGCCTTAAGATTTAGATCCCTGGGTGGCCCACCATAGTCCAGTGACATGGTGGAGGGGCACGTGACCCCTGACATGACACGCACAGGACGTGTGCTCCTAGTCACAGGCAAGCACATGCAAGTATCTTAAATGCCGAACACACAAGACAAAGTCACTTGTACGCCTAGGTTTCAAGTAGGCGAAGCTGAGTGCGTTGGCATATAGACCCACAGATGATTATTTCAAGGAATACAAAAGAAAAAATTTCCTGAGTGTATTTGTAACCTATGAAATTGAGCAGATTTTGATATAAACAGATGAGATTCCTACATAGAAAAAATCAGGCTTTTCCCCTTCCCAGCTATGTCTTACATCCTCAGGCGCTTCTTGGCTGCTGTCCCTACATTCTTGTAGGTTTATGGAATTACCAAGAAATCAGCGCCACCCACCCCCCCAAACCTCCCAAACACAAGTTTTTACATGTTTTGGCTAATTCTTGTGACTCCTTCACTACCCCCAAGAGCACAGCGGTGCTCCTGGGAATGTCTGTTGGCCAACACTTGGGCTGACTTCGCTTCTAATACATCCTGGCTTTGTGAACCGCCAAGACCCGGTAGCAAGCATCCTTCTGCAGAAGCAGATGGCTGAGCTGGAATGCCCGGCTCGTGCGGTGTTTCTGTAACACTTGCTTAACCTCCTTTTCATGGCTGGTCATCCTTCTCACCAGCCTGTGTCTGGTCTTCCTAGAGAGTATGTTAACCCCTGCATGTTTGTTTCCTATATCCGCTGTGATGACTGGGTGCCTTACAACCAAACGTGTTCTCTCATACTTCTGGAGACTAGAATCCCAGTTGGGGTCAGCAGGCTTGGTTCCCTCTGGAGACTCTAAGGGGAAATCTGTTTCAGGCCTCTCCCCTGGCTGCTGGGGGCTGCCAACAGTCCTGGTGTCCTCTGCCAGGATGGATGCATCATCCCAGTCTTTGTCTCCAGCCTTCTCCTCTCTGTCTTTCTCTGTGCGGCCCAAATTCCCCTCCCTTGACGAGGATGCCAGTAACCAGATTAGGGCCCACCCTAATCCAGTATGGCCTCGCCTTAATTTGATGACACCTGCAAAGACCCTGTATCCAAATAAGGTCATATAGACAGGTACCAGGGGTAGGGCTTGAACCTATCTTTTTGGAAGATACAAGTCAACCCACAACAGTCTGGAAGCAGAGACAACATTCTGCTGTGCTCACTCACTCATCCGCATAATCACCTGGAAACCTACCTACTATGTGCAGAGCCCTCTTCCTAACTCAGGAAATGGCAGTCAGTACGAAACTCCTCGCTCTTAGAACTTGCGTTCCAGTGGGGAGACTGACCACCCACAGGGAACCAAACACGTTTCAGGTATACAGTGCAGGCGAAGAAAGGTAATTAGAAGACAGTAAACCAGGGTCGTGAAACAGAGAGCCTCGGAGTGGGGCATGCCTCCAAACCCCACCCTGCGTCTTGTCTCATGGATGTTCACAGCCAACCAAGAAGCCAGCTAGCAAGCGATCGTAGAATTTGGTAGAAAAGCATGGCTGTGATAACGCCTGGGGGTTGGGATGGTGGGCTTGATCTCACCCAGCAAGTCCAAGCACAGGGTTTGGAAATCCTGTCGGAGTAGAACCTGTGGGGACGCCGCTCATGTTCTCACATTTTCTCTGCTTGTTCTAACTGTTCCCTGGGGCCTCCTGGCCCTTGACATGCCAAGCTTTCCCATTTGGGCCTCACATGTCAGAAAACACTCTTATGGATTTGGCTTAGGTATTATCAGCTTCCAGGAAAAAGTCTCATCTTAAACCTTGTGAAAACCAACCCTTGATACGTCAGTAAAGATGTCAAAAGCAAACAACAGCAACCAAAAAACAACAGCAACCAAAAAACAACAGCGAAACAAGGACCATAAGCACAATATATTTTGTCCAGTCCTTGCACGAGTCAGGCTCACCCTCTGGCCCTCCACACTCAGCACGTGGCCGCCGGGGGCGAGCGGCAGCACCCTGTCCTGGGAGCTTGCTGGAGATGCGGAGTCCTGGGCTCCACCCTGATGTTCTGAAGCAAAATCTGATTTTCACAAGATCCCTCGGTGATCTGTTTGCTCACTCAAGATTTAGTAGGGCTGCCCCAGGGCCCTACTACCTATGACCATTCTATATTCCTTTCGTTTGACAGACACTGCCAATTCACCCGATGGGGCAAGGGTTTCCATAAATATAGTGAAGACCAGCAGAGTTGTCTCTGCATGACTTTTGGAGTTTGGGGAGCATTCCTGACTATTTAAAAATTAGAGTTTTAGGGCAGCCCCAGTGGCTCAGTGGTTCAGCGCCGCCTTCAGCCCAGGGCATGATCCTAGAGACCCAGGATCGAGTCCCACATCGAGCTCCCTGAATGGAGCCTACTTCTCCCTCTGCCTGTGTCTCTGCCTCTCTCTCTCTCTCTCTGTGTCTCTTGTGAATAAATAAATAAAATCTTTTTTAAAAAATTAGAGTTTCAGAGCCCACCAATGAATGAGTTAAGGGCATATATTTTATTATGTATGTAAATATTTTAAGGTCATTGGAGAAAACGTATATAAATTACTTCTTTCAGATGTTCTTTCTCACCCTGAAGGAGCCAAAGTACAGCTGAGCAGGCCTGAGAACCAAGCTCAGTTTCCAGCAGAAGCCAAAACATAACAAAGGCTAACATCGTATGCATCCCCTGTAAGGTGAAGCTGGTAGCCTAATATACTACCAACATTTTTTTCACTTGTTTAAAACCTGATTTCTTTTTCTTTTTTAAAGATTTTATTTATTTATTCATGAGAAAGACAGAGAGAGAGGCAGAGACACAGGCAGAGGGAGAAGCAGGCTTCCCCCCGGGGTGGGGGGGTTCGATACGGGACTCAATCCCAGGACCCCAGGATTACAACCTGAATCGAAGGCAGACACTCAACTGCTGAGCCACCCAGGCATCCCTAGAACCTGGATTTCAAATTCATAGTAGACCACGGTGTTGGGGTTATGAGACCCTGAAGAACACATGGACACAAGAAGAAACCGCCACCAGGTTCATAATTGCTCATTCATCAATTAGGGTCTGCTTGTAGCTTCTGCCTACATATTCCAACCATGACTCATCAAAAACCAAATTAGCCCATTTTATAAACATTCTCTAGCCCTATCCCCAAATGCTTTCAGGTATCCTGATCATGCTTGGAATCCGGTCATTAGAAGGAATATCTGTAGCAGCTCACATACATCATCACAGAGTCCAGAAGTTTCTAAGAACATTATAAAATTAGCCTCTCTGCCCATGCACACTTTTAAGGCTTACCACAGCGTGTAATAGGCAGCCTCCTAGGACCTAGCATGTGGGCAGCTTAACTAATGCTTGCCGAATACAATATTCCTGCAACAGCTTTACAATAAACCCAAGCCTAGAAAATATCAAAATTTTGGTACCATAAAAGACGGCGTCGTCTCTCGATCAACAGGGCGGTGAACATACACTCTTCCATTCCTGTGATCTTCTATAGAAAACAAACCAATCTCTGGATATTTGTCCACACCAGGTCCACTGATCACATACATTAATGACATGTTATGGGACATATCATTGAACAGCTGAAAGGGAAAAAAAGAAAAGCGGGGGGGGGGGGGGCGGGGGGGGGAGGAAAAAAAGAATAAGAATAAACCACAAGGCACACAAAACAGCAAAAGGCTAGGATTCAAAGGCATTTTTAAAGCACTGTACCTGGCAATTGCTCACCTGAGGGTCTATCCGAAAGAAACAGAAAGACATGCAAAGATGCAGGAACAACGTTTGTCACAGTGAGCAGAGTGTGGGAAGGACGTACGTGTCCCTCCCCAGGGAGAGAATCCTAGTGCGGGACCCCGTTCCTGGGGCGTGGGTCCCCAGTCCTCAGCACTTGCAGGCCCTGCCCCAGAAAGGGGGCGGTGCCTCACTGTTAAACCACAAAGGCAACCTGAAGAGCAACATGCGTGGGGCGATCCCAGTCTGTCTACAGGGACTCATGTTGGTGAGACTACAGGGAAATGTCTGGAAGAGTATGTACCAATGTGTTCATACTGATGATCCCCGCAGGGAGAGGGGAGCAATACCCGTGCAGCTAACATTTGGAAAGGGCCTAGAATGAGCCAGCCTACTACATGCCCTACTTGCCTGAGCCTACTTAATCTTTAGAACAAGGCTGTAATGTAGGTACTGCACGGGCGGCGCCCTGCAAGGACAGGACTCTGGCAGGAAGGCTGTGGTGCGTCCGCGGTAGGAGCCCACCGGGGCCCCCCGACTCTTGGGAGCGGACAGTGGTAGCCACTGAGCCTTGAAAACTTTCTGTAGGTTTTTCTGTCTACAGCAGGCATCTACTATTTTTATGAACACTGCAAGAATACAGATTGTGTTCATTTCTCCTCCAGAAGTCATAGGATGTCAGAGCTGTAGGCACCTAGGCACTCAGTACCTAATTCACAGGCCAGGAGTGTCGTGGAAAGGAATGACGTAGGCCACGTGCAAAAACTCCCACATCGCAGCCCCGCCACGTGCCGGCTCGGGTGCCTCAGCTGGGAGGGAGACCTCAACCTCGGAGGGAGGGAGGGAGGCCACAGGGAGGCGTGGGGCCTGTGGAAAACCAAGCCCCATCCAGTTGTTGCCATGTGGGGAATGTCGGCTCCGTGGGGGCAGATCTTCCAACTTTCAGAAAACCTCAAGAAGCACAAGAATTTCTAATATGATCTTCCTATTGTTTCCATCTTTTTTTGTTGTGGTTAAATGCACACGCCATCAAATTTACCACCGTCATCATCTTTCAGTGTGCAGCCACGCAGTACGAAGCACACTCATGCTGTCGTGTGGCCGCCACCACCATCCGTGTCCAGAGCTCTTTTTCTCTTACCAAACTGACGCTCTGTCCCCATCAAGTGATAAGGCCCTGTGACCTCCTCCCCAACAGCCCCGCCAGCCACTGTTTTACATTCCATTTACTTATTTTTTAATCTCCCTATTTCCCCCACTTCCCAGTCTCTGGTAACTCCAATCTCCTTATTTTTAAATAATATGTTTTGGTTTTTTTTTAAAGACTTTGCATGGGCCAAATAAATCAGGCCAGCAGGCTGGAATGGAGGAGCCCATTGACACAGGTGACTGATGTTCTCAGCACACGTTCACATGAAGTGACCTGCCCGAAGGCCCCTAGTCACGCAGAGGTAGAGCGGGTTCTAGAGCCTAGTCCAGTGTTCCTCCTACCATAATGTTCCCCCACCCCCACCCGACCTGGCCTCCCTAGCACGTAGCCTTTTGAAAGGCTTGAGACTTAGTCCTCCTGCCGAAGGGGACATGCCTCATCAGAGACAGTGGCAGGGGCCTTCCTTACCTCACCAACAAGTTTGGGAAAGGGCCCTTGATCTTCCTCCTCCAATTCCAGAGTGGTAATAATCCATCTTCTCTTGGACCGCCGTAGGGGCCGGTGGCTCTCTCCCTGAAATTATATGACGACCATGAGGGTGACAATGGTAGCAATGTGGCAGGCACAAACTGGCACCTGATTTGCTTGATATCCCTTGTCCTCACAACAGCCTCTGATGCTTAGAAACTAAAAGTGCCTGATTTCTTAACAACTGTAGAGTTGTTTCTAGACCGTGGGGCATGGGCCACCCACTGATTTTACATGGATCGTGAGGTCATTTTAGCGGCTATGCAGACGTAACATTAAAGATCATTGCCTACTCTGCCAACACCGTCCCATGGCAGACACGCACACAGCTGCTGAATGAGTGAGAAAGTTACTCCCTCCTATTCCTCTTTCTGAAATACTTGATGAGAATGTCTCCATTCAGTGCTGATAGGTCTTTAATGCCTCTTTATCTTCTGTCCCTTCTAACAGGAAGAGACTCAGACTCAGAGATTTGTTAGGCGAGAGACCATAGATTGAGTTTAATCACATATTTATTACAAGCCAAGCTGCTTTCTAGCCACATTGATTTTTATCCACAAACATGTAAGCCTTTTCAAAAATTATAGTTAACTCTTGAACAATGTGGAGTTGGGGCACTGCCCCCCTGGGGCAGCCAAATATCCATGTATAACCTTTGACTCCCCCAAAACTTCACTATTAGCAGCCTCCTGTTGACCAGAAGCCTTATTGATAACATCAGCAGTCGGTTAACGCACACTAGGTATGTTGTGTGTATTATATGCCCTATTCTTACCATAAAGTCAGCTAGAGAAAAGACGATGTCATTAAGAAAATCATAAGGAAGAGAAAATACATTCTCGGCACTGTCCTGCAAGACATCTGCATATAAGTGGACCATGCACTTCAAACTCATGTTGTTCAAAGGTCAACTGTATTTAATTAGGAAATGAGTTGGGACGCCTGAGTGGTTCAGTGGTTGAGCGCCTGCCTACTTTGGCCTAGAGGGTGATCCTGGAGTCCTGGGATGGAGACCGCATCGGGCTCCCTGCATGGAGCCTGCTTCTCCCTCTGTCTGTGTCTCTGCCTCTGTGTGTGTCTCTCATGAATTAATAAATAAAATCTTTTTTAAAAAATTAGGAAGTGAGTTGATCACAAGAACAAGATGAAGGAAGTATCCGTAAGGCGGCATGAGCTCCTAGCGAAGCGCGGCCACATCCCTGGGCAGTCCAAAGCTCACACGCTGGGGATTGTTAACTTTAATATATCTTAACTCCATGAAGAAGAAAAGAGTGTGGAGAAAGCTCTGGGCTAGCACTGTGTGACTGATTTCTGATGTGCACAGATTGCTCATATCCTAGTAGACATAAAAGCAGCCACTGCAGTTCTCTGACAGTCCCTTAAGATTCCGAAAGGCCACACTTAGTTACTAATTTATTTTTTGAACATGGACCAAGAACTAAAAAACTTGAAATTACAAAAGAATCTCTGAGTCAAGTTTCATCTCACTTGGCTTATGAAGAGAGTGACTTCCAAACCCCACCTGTGTTTGGTCAGTAAGATCATCCTTCTCTTGTTGGAAGCTGTTGACACCGTTGACCTTAAAAATAAAAATGACGTGAATTAGTAGGGAAAATACTTGTCAGACTCAGGTAGAAAGTGCCTGAGGACACACACGTCTTCTAGAATGAGAGAAGAGGGGGGAAAAAAGAACTTTATTTGGTTTTGATAAATACAATTTCTTGTTCTTGACATCTCAGGTCATGCTTACTGCTTTTCCTCTGCAACTATAGGGGAACTAAGCAAAAGGAGTCTCGCAGCATACCGCCGATACCAGCAACGTGTAAAACCAGTGTGCTGCTGTGACGGTGAGTAGCACAGTGGGAGAGCAAACTGTCTATTCGGGATGAGCACGGATGCATTTATGTCCCGTGTAGAAGAGCACCAGATGCTAACTGGTGGAGAGATTCAAGTGGGCTTTGTTTTTCCTGGTTTTTTTTTTTCCTTTATTTTTTTCTTTATTTTTAGACTTTATAAAATCAAGAAAACCATAGAACTTGTTACTTTTCATTCATATGATTTACATCGAGAATTATTTATTGATAATTTACATCTCAACAAACTTGCTGCCATTCCCCCCACCCCGCCCAAGAAAAAAAGCCACACACCTAGAGTGAGGCTGTTGGAATAGAGACAGACTCTGCAGAGTATGTAGATTCAACACTGAATGAGTGTGTGTGTGTGTGTGTGTGTGTGTGTGTACGCCTACAGCTCTGGTCCACTCATTTCACTACCGTCGAGTATTTCACTACATGAACAAAGGACAGTTCATTTATCCATCCTCCTGGGGATGGTTATTTAGATTATTTCCTGGTGTTTGCTATCACTTAAGGGAAAATGCCGTGCCAATACACGTCCACACGCATAGAGGACGTTTCTGTGGAGCAGCAGGTTTCCAAGCGTGGCCCACTGGGGTCCCTGACGCTACCAGGACGCTACCAAGACGGCCAAATGCTTGCCGAGCCATACCAGAGCATCATTTGCCGATTTCACTGCATGACATTGGCACTGATGGGACAAATCACTGGGAAAGGCGGTGGCAGCAAGACCACCAGCATCCTGCATCTCCATGCTGTACCTGATACGCGTACCTTCATCACCACACACACTCAAGAAGAAGGAGGAAAGGAAAAGCCTGTTGCATTTAGGGATGAGGTAATGGATGAATTGACTTGACGCCTGAAGTCACTTGAGAACTCATGAAGCAGTAAAGGTCTTTAATATTACTGCCCTGCACCACTGGGATGCATGCATTTGTGGTATTCTGCGTGACCAGGTGAGAAGTATGCACAAAACCCCAGGCAACGCTCTGGACGGAGTAGAGTCCCGACGAAAGCACGTGGGTGATCAACAGGCTGGCAACAGCATTTTTCTTGGAAGATTGACTGACAAACTGTGTTGTTCAGGATTGGGCACTCGATAGACAGTTACTTTGATGGTAAACAAGTGAGCCTATCGCTTTGAGAGAAATGGTGAATGGTGTCATGTTGCCAGTAATAAAATGGAAGCTTTCAAGCAAAAATTTAGAATTTTGGAAAACTTGTGTCTGCTACAATGGGCTTGACAGCTTCCAATTTTTTCTGATGATATGTGGAGATATTAAGGAGTGTGATTTTCTGATTTTGCAGAATGAAATAATGTCAGCATTTGGAAGATATACATAACTCAATGAGACAAGAGTTTCCTTTTTATAAAAAAGATGTTATTTATTTATTTATGAGAGACACAGAGAGAGAGAGGCAGAGACACAGGCAGAGGGAGAAGCAGGCTCTATGCAGGGAGCCTGATGTGGGACTCGATCCCAGGACCCCGGGATCATGATCTAAGCCAGAGGCAGACGCTCAACCACTGAGCCACCCAGGCATCCCAAGACAAGAGTTTCCTAATGATTAATGCATGACATTCCAAAATCATGCCCAAGGAATGAGTATTTCATTCCTTATTGCATTTAGAGATGAGTCATCCAAGATGCTGAGGCCTCAGCACTGAGAAAGAGTCATCCAAGACAAAAGACAGACCAGTGGTTTTGATGTAACAGAGCAAGAAAAGCTTATTAAGATGTATTCAGATTCCACGTGGCAATCAATTGTTTAAAAATACTACTTGTCAAGTTTTGGTGTAATGTCAAAGAAGGATAACCACAAATCTGTCTAAGGCCAATCACACAGTCCTCCCTTTCCATATGCATATCAGTGTGAAGCCAGAATTTCTTCATGTCCTTTAACTAAACAACGTTTACAAGATTGAAAGAAGACTCAGAGAGGAGAATCCAGCTGTCTTCTTTTGGAACAAGAGATTTGCAAGAATATAAAACAGTGCCACTCTTCACACTAAATGGATTTTTTTTTTTAAAGTATCGTTATTTTTCATAAGAGCATGTGACATATACTCACATGTACTGGGTTTATTATGATCTTTAATGAACCAAGAAAAGCTTACGATGTCCCAGTCTTAATGTCTAATTAAGACATAACCCACATAAGGACTAGCTCTTCGGGCTCTCAGTAATATGACGAGCGTGAAGGCATCCTGAGAGCAAACCATCAGATGACTGCTACTCTAGGATTTCTGCCTCAGGCTCCGGGACAGGGTGAGTGATTGTGACCCCACCCTCGCCCTGGTGGCTTTGCACCATGAGGGTCCGTCCTTGCTGCCGGCCACACTGCTGCCCGATGGACTGCGTGTTAGCGGTTTTATAGAAAACAAACATTCTTTATACGTCCTTCCTCCGTGGCCAGCCTCCCTCCTTGTCGGGGGTGGACATCACCCACTCGTCTTGTTTCATTAACGTCAAAGACAATGATATTTGTTCCCTGCTACAGACTAGATTTCCATTTACTCAAAGGGAAAGAATGTTTAAAGTCTTGGCATTCCAAAATCTCAAACGTTGATTCATTCAGACACTGAATGCTTCTTGATTCGTGTTGACGGTTTTAAATTAAGGGCCTAACCAGGTATATGATCTTAAAAATGGAGAGAAAATCACAGTTCTTGCAAAAGAATGAAGAAATTCATTCCATTTCCAACACAGGTCTATTCCCAGGTGGGCAACAAGGAATAGGGAAAGGTTTGACCTCATCCCTGGCTTCAGTGTCCCCTTCTGTGAGTGAGGGCATGAGACAGGGTGTCTTTACGGGTCCTTTCCACATACAGGCTCTGTGCCTTCCACTCACTCTGGCAGCACTTGAATGGCTCAGCCAATAGCTGAGCTCACCTGAGAGCCATGAGCGCCTAGGTTTGTGCACCTGACACTGTGTGTTTCACGACCCCCCTCCACGCGCACCTCAGAAATTGTGCAATCTTGTCTGGCTGTTGCAGGCAGACCAGAAAAGAGTTATATTTGCCTAAATGACTTTGTAAGTGTGCTTCCTGTATTCCCCATCCTTGCCAATCGTAGGCAGTTCGTCCAAAGAGAATACCATTTAAAAGATGCACATCATGTTTCTATAATGTGAGGGAGAAAACTTTCTAGAGGCTGGTGTCTCTGGCTACAGTGTCCACCAAACGCTGTGTGGCAGGTGGGCATTTGATTGCAAGAGTCACGCACACATCACCTGACAGGCGGTACTAGGCATGGGGACGTGGAACCAGTAATATCCAGGCTGTGGAACCAGTAATGTCCAGGCTGGCCTGGTCAGGTAGCCATGGCATCGCTGGAGGGAAGTAACCTAGGTGCATGGGAAGCTTTGTGTCTGCAGAGGGTGCTAAAGAACTGAGGAGCCTGCATGGAAATAATTCTTTTTTTCATTGCAAATTTGCAAATTCTTTTTTTTTTCCATTGCAAATTTGCATTCGAGAATTTTTTTTAAAAGACATATAATTGGCGAACGCCGTTGTATTAGCTTCAGGTACGCAACATGAGGATTTTTTATTTGTACATATTGCGAAATGCTTGCCACAAGACGTCTACTTGGCATCTGCCAATGCACACAGTTAAAGCATTATTTTTCTTGTGATGAGAACTTTCAAGGTTTACTCTCTTAGCAACTTGCAAATATGCAGAACTGTCTGATGAACTGTAGCGTCCTGCTGTACCTTTCCGCTGTTTGAAGGCATCCAGTTTGTGACACTTTGCCACCGCGGCCCTCATTGCTTAGTCTTCTGCTCAAGTATATTCTCTCTACAGAAGCTCAGGCGATCTCTAAAAGTGCAGACCGCATAATGTCAGCGGGTCCCCAGGGCTCTTAGGACGTCCCTCCAAGTGCCCAGCTTCTCCTGACACACCATCCCTCACCTTCTGCAATCCACTCACTGTTGCTCCTAAATTGGGGCTCAGCAAGTTAATCACTGATGCTAACAGTTTTTTAAAGATAAGCCGATTTGCGATCTCCAGGGTTAAAAAAAAAAATCAACAATGATGACATAACAGACTTTGCTCACCAGCGATTTCTTCCTCTGGTCTTGGCAGTGGAGTATTCATGAGCCCTCAGGACCAGAAGTTCCCATAGGAGGAGAACAGAGCTCCCCTTATGTGACTTACTGTTGAATCGGGCTCCAAGAGCAAAACCCGCAGTAGAGCCCCAACTCTGTCACTTGCTCTGTGTCCCCCAGACAGCAGGGGTGTGGTGGGGTTCCAGAGAAAGAACAGAGGAGCTCAGAGGGGGGCCAGTGGGCACCTGTTTGGGGTGTCACACATGGTTGTAGGCCAACTCTGGAGCCCACGTAGGAGTGGAAGGAATGGGTTAATTCGTAGCCAATTCAGCAAGTGACCGGGCACCCGCTGGGTGGGAAGCTCTTGCCCTGTTAAGGTACAGGAACAGGATGGGGCTTGCTAAAAACACCTGGTTCCGGCACCTTCTTTCCTCTGCCTTGATCCACTGGAATGGGTATAAAGCTGCTTTCACCAAACATTGAGTTGCCACCCACAGTCCACTCCCTGCTGCCTGCCCCCACTCAACCCACCCTCAGACATGAGTCAGCTTGTCTGGGCTCTGTGCTAATACAATAGAGAAGAGGAAAACATACCTGTGTTTTCTGACCAGACCACTTAGGGGCAAGGGCAGGAGGAAGAGAAAGATGAGGACAGGGCTTGACGATTAAAACAGGCTATCAACAGGATTTGACAAAGTGGGAGATAAAATGAGAGTACTGTTTGACTAAGGACATTTAGAACTGGAAACGGCAAAAAGGGACCAAGAAAATTCTCCAAGCGCCGAGCAACTGGTGCCTAGCAAGACACTCACGTGGACAGCAGAGCTCCACTAGAGCTCAGGGGATTTCCACCCATCCCCCCATTTTGCTTACTGTTCCATCCCCCATGTCCCACTCGGAGCAAATATCCGATAAATAGTAGCAGCATGGGTGCCAGATGCATTGCCCACCATTTCACTGTGGCTAGAGAACCAGAAGGACACAGGCAGAGGGGCACACTGGCCAAGCCCATCTTCACTCTTATGACCACCAGGATAGGGAAGAGCAAATATCAGCTCCGTTTTCAGGTAAAGAAAATGAGGCTTAACGAGACCAAGGTAAAGCCATAAGGCCTACGCCACCTCATAGGTCAGCTAAGTCTGAACGTCTCAGGGGGTATCCAGGCTTTGGGAGATCTACAGCTCCCGAGAAGGGTCCACGTCCAGCCAAGGTGAGGATCAAGGTCAGTGGTCAGCCCAGAAACCTGCCAGCAGTGGGCGAGCCGAGTTGGGATGCTAAGCAGCCCAGTCCAGACCTACAGGTGACCCTGGGCCAGCTACTACAGGAAAACTCAATGCAACAGCCTCATGATGGCGGAAAGCCATGGAGTGAGCGGCATGACAGGTGCACGCAATGGTGAGTACCCTGTGGTCAGTACACATGCAACAAGCCTGTGTGTTTTCTGACCTTGATTCCATTTGGGCTGTGGCCAGAGGTTGGGGGGCAGAGGCATTAAGTCCTCCCACCCACCCTGAGGTTGCTCAGATTGTCTGTCACATACAGGCTGAGGTGTAAATAGAAGTACCCTTAGAAAGCTTGGATCAGCACAAATCTAAATGAAAATGGTGTGTACTGTATAAACCAGTTTAAGATGAGTCCCCTTAGTCCAACTCCACCACTCCCCAAACAGGTTGGGACCTAAACCCCTCCTTTGTATACATTCAGGAGCCCCACTGACAGTGCCCTGTTACAGGTGTATGCAGACCCCGGGCCCCCCCACACACACACACCTGCCCTTCTCTCGGGCCCTACCCAGAGCCCTCTTCTCCATCCCTCCCCGGCCCATCACCCCAGGAGGGGCACAGCCAACCAGAGCTGTGCCTTCAGTCCTGAGGCGGGCTCATGGCCCCCAGCCCAGTTCCGAGCACCTGCCCCAGCTCACCTGTAGCAGCAGCAGCAGCAGCAGCAGCACTGAAAGCAGTGGCAACGAGAGGGACGTGTGGCCGTTGGAGCCCATGCCTGCAAGTCCCCCCAGATAGCCGGTGTCCCCCGCAGCCAGGCCTCGAATCCCCGATCACTTCCTTCCCAGCCCAAGCCTCCTGTTGCTCTGGGGGCACTTGTGTTCCTGACACACTGGTCTCCTCTCTCCCCTCCTCTGGCCCTGACCGCACTTGCATTTATCAGAATGGGCTGGGCCAAGCCTTAAGCTTTAACCTCACAGTGACAACCAAGTTCCCAGGAAGGGAGTGGAGGGGAATTAAACATGCCCTGCCTCACGTGCACAGATGCGGGCTGGAACCCGACCCCAGGGGATTACCCCAGCCTGGGGAACAGGATGCCAGCACCTATGCTCTGTTTGTCTTTAGTTACGAGTCATGTGCTCCGTGATCTCTTTCTGAAGCAGGATATTTTAAGGGCTCTTCCCTATAACGCCTATGCTTTGAAAGGAAAGCAGTGGGAAAAGAGTCTAAGAAAGAGGAACTTTATTAAGGAGAGAAACCCAAGCACTTTCACTCTCCAGAGCTCTGACAATCTTCATCCCAGTCATGTCTCAGGGCTCTGTGCTTTACAGACCTTTTCTACCCAAATTTCTGCTAAGCTTAACTGACTCTGCCCTGTGACTTTGAGATTGATGGAGGATGGAGGGACGGAGATGGTGGGAGATTTGCGCCAAACTGGGGGTATTTGCCCTAGAATACCAGAAAACAGGATTTCTCGCACTCGACACTTAAGGTGGCAATGATTGAGTGTAAGACAAAATCAGAGATCCGTTAATCTAATCACTTGAACGGTGTACCTTGCTACCACTCACCTTGTTTAAAACAGCAAATAGTGAGCTCAGTGAGATGCCGCTGAACATTGTAATTTGAACACTTTATTATCTTAATCTGAATTAGTAGCTTATTATTGGAAAGAGTAACAAATGCAAATTTCAGGTCTCTAAATATTTCCCCTGCATAAATAGAAACGGAATAATAATAATCGAATTCACATTTACGTGTCCATCATGATTATTTTCAAAGTGGGTATTTTTTTTTCCGAGGGAGTCTACTGAAAATTTGATTAAGTTAGAATCTTTAATTCAGAGTTTATAGATCAGATCAGCTAAACCACGTTGAGTGTTTGTGGGAGGAAAAAAAGACGATGCAGGGCGGGGACCCTTTCCCTGAAGTGATGCCAGGGGAGATGATATGGAGCAAGAAAGACAGCCGCTGACCGGAGATCTGGAGAGGCGCTGGGGAATGCTTGCGAAGGGTTCTACCTTGAGATTTGCTCTCAGTTGAAAGACATTGGTATTTTAAGATACTAGAAACAGCCACATTTTCAACATCCTCAAACATTTAGAAGTAACCGAGCGAGATGTCGGCTTCCCGTAAGGCAGCCCTTCTCCCCTTTGGGCTGAGTGCTGCTGGGCCTCACCTGCCGCAGCGCAGTCTCAGGTGAGCGTGAACTGCAAGGTGTCAAGGTTCCCTTTCTGTCCAGAGCATCAGAGACCCCACAGGATCTAAGGTTCCCATCCTCGAGGTGCACCAATACTCTGCAGCCACAAGGTGGCAGCCCCCAGATCCCCAGATCCGCGGAACCTGAGAGATGAAATGTGACCTGAGATAAATGGGGCAGGTGGTCGGAGAGGAAAGGATGAGCACACCAATCATCTGCACTCATCAGCCTCCCCTTGTGTGTTCAGGGGTGCCCCCCCCGCCCAGCTCTCAGGATCCTCTGTCACGATAAGCACGCCATGAGTGCTGCTAAGGATTAATTTTGCCTCGAATCATCCACGACAGTCAAGGTTCCCGCAAACGCCAGGCACTCACCCTGAGTGTCACTGCGGGGCCTTAGTACAGGCAGCTTGAACACGTGCCTCCTCCATCTCTGCCGGGGGGGGGGGGGGGGAAGCACGTGGCACAGCAGGTTTCCACTTGCCCAGGAACTGGCGAGTAGGATCCTAACTGAAAATGAGGCAGCATTACCTTCATGACATTCTAAGAAGAGACCCCAACAATTAATAGCAGACACTTCCGGACCCCCAAATCACGGCCAAACGGATCCCATCACCTGGCAGGCCGCCCTCCGCCACTGCAGCCGTGGATGTGAGGAGTCCTGGGGCAGGGGGCCGGCCGCTTTCTGCTTGCCTCATTTGGAGCAGGAGCTGACCTGCCCCCCACACCGGGGAGGGATGGGAGGCTTTCTTTCCATTCTGGGAAACCGTTGGGTTGGATTTTCCTAGGGAATGGAGTCACTGGTAATGGGTGCGGTTGACAAGGCTGAGGGCCTGACGCCCCATCCCGGCTGCTTGGACAGTGGTGTGAGTGACCAGGCCCCGTGTGCCACCCAGGAGACAGGAACTGTGACGGACAGCAGGACCGGGACAGGGGAGGGGAGAAGGGCCCACCAATGCCTCCGTCTGGCATGAGGAGACAGACTTTCCCAGGCTGCCCAAGTAAATGTCAAAGAGGGGATGTGCTGGGGCCTGAGAGGGCCATTGGGAGGGGAGGCGGAGGCAGCGCCAGCGTGGCCACCTGGACGCCTTCTGCGCAGAGGCCACCCCCCATCGGCGAAAGCGTGGAAGGGGGGTCTGTGAGACAGGAGACCTCTGTCCCTGCCGGAGGAAGCAGAGCCCAGGGGAGGGGACTCACATTGTAAAGGGGACCCATCTCCATAGCCCAGGGGCCTGGGGCAAGGTGCCCATGATGGAAGGCAGGGATTCAAAATCCAGGGTGCAGGATAAATTACACGTCTCCTGGTCGGAGCTCCCCATGTTATGTCCATTCATATAAAATTTACCTTCCCCTAAAAGGATTCTGATTTCAAGGTCCTGTTTCTTCAAAGTCACAAGATAAGTGTAGTTTCTCAGAATAGCCTCAGGTAGGGTTAAAGAACAAAACCAAACACTGACAACAGAACCCCAGGGGAGGGCTGTGTCCACATTCAGGGGAGCTGGTCCCCAGCCCAACTGTGACCAACTGAATAACCACAGCTCACGGAAACATGGAACAAGTCCCCTGGTGCGCCGGAGAGTGACCTCAGCGGGTGAACTGGAGGGACCCCCTGGGGAGGGAGCCAGGTGCTCGCAGGGGCAGGCAGGTGGGGCACAAAGCAGAGAACAAGCTGTGAGCCTGGCAGTGTTCACTGGACAAGTCTTTCAACTCCTCTGTATGTTTGAAACTTTTTGTAAATGATGTTGGGGGAAAAAATCAGAAAAGTGAATCTGATTCCAGCACAGAAAAATCCAAGCTATTATCAAGCGTACTCTGAGCCTCACATCTAATATCGTGCATCGAACACATGTACCCCCATACCTGACACCCACCAAGAGCTGAAGAGTAGACTTCACAGGAGAATGAAATGTCACTTGTATTTCCTGACATTTTTATCTGCCCCACGTTGGTTGCTGCGGTAGTCGTCACACGGGCTGATGAGAAAGTGTGGCCCTTATGTTTTAGTACTTTGTCAGCCCCCAAGAGCTGCTCAGAACATTCCTTTGGAGAAATTTTAGTCTCTTGCCCCTGTTTGTTCAACTAGTAGTTGTAGATGAGCAAATGGGTGGGAGGGTGGGGAACGCTGCCAAGTATGACTGATTGGAGTGTTTCTCACTTTTTTCAAGTATATTTTATACTAATTTTATTGATAATGTAAGTACTGAGCTCTTTCTTCGGTAATTTGTATATGTAAATGTTTTTATGCTTTTTCAGGGAAGAAGGGAGAGAGCAAAATTTGAGGCTATTTTGTGTATCCTCCTGCCTTAAAATTGTCCTGTGCAGGAAAAATGCAGATTTCTGTTAATCAGAACATCTTCAACTGAACCTGCTGGATCACTCATCTCGTTATTATATAAGACCAATAAGTAAAAAGCATTTCATTCCAGCATTTAGAAAATTGAGCAACACAGGACAAAGCACAGCCTTTTCCTTCTCCTTGCTGTACGAGGGCAGGTATCTGGTGAGACAAGAGTTTGGAGGGAAAGCTTGGTGGTGGGCAGTGGTGACTCTTCTCAACCTGGCCCACGATGAAGGGAGCAAAGGCCCGGCTGAGGGCAGAAGAGCAAAATGGAAGGGAAGCGAGCTCAAGGTGCAAGTGTTCTAAGAAACCTCAGCTCCTTAGCATTCACCTGCCCCGCAAATTATCGGAAACCATAAATCAGGCCGCTTAGTGACCTATCCTTGAGCCAAGAGATAGCCGAGTGCCTTTAAGCCCTGGAGAAAATCAACAGAGATAAGCAGATGACCTTGCTAGCGTGGCCAGATGCAGGGAGGGGTTGAGACCGGATACGCAGTCCAGGCAGTGGGTTCAGACTGTAAGCACCACCAGCAACGCAGGTTTCTCAAATGTGAACTGCCGAGGATCTTGTCCAGATGCAGACTTTCATTCGATAGGGGAGGTAAAATTTGACTCTACCCTCACAGGAGAGGAAAATAATTTCACCTGTACCCTTCCACGTGTTTTTTTTTTTTTTTTTAAGATTTTATTTATTCATGAGAGACACACACAGAGAGAGACAGAGGCAGAGGGAGAGGCAGGCTCCATGCAGGGAGCCCGACGTGGGACTCCATCCCTGGTCTCCAGGATCACACCCTGGGCCGAAGGCAGTGCTAAACCACTGAGCCACCAGGGCGGCCCCCGTTCCACGTTCTTCACTGAGAGCTCATGTAAGAAAAGACAGATGCGCAGGAGAAAAACAGAAATTGGGGAACAGGTATGCTTCCTGAACGCGTGGGAGAGACCCCAGGAAAACCGAGTCACTCCCCCAAATGGCTCACGCTGCCTCCTTAAATACCACCTCCAGAT
This sequence comes from Canis lupus baileyi, assembly GCF_048164855.1. NCBI lineage: Eukaryota > Metazoa > Chordata > Mammalia > Carnivora > Canidae > Canis > Canis lupus. The sequence goes on along the minus strand of NC_132863.1, from coordinate 46,607,309 downwards.
AAAGACAAAAGACATTCGTTTTGTTTCTTCAATTCCATGTAGGGGAAGGGAAGGAAAAATAAGATGAAAATTGAGAGGGAGGCAAACCATAAGAGATGCTGAGCTCTAGGAAACACTGGGGTCACGGGGGAACGGGTAACCAGGTGATGGGCATGAAGGAGGGCACGTGATGGAAGGAGCGCTGGTGCAGGCAACTGATGACCTCTACCCTGAAACTAATAAAAAATAAATAAATAGAGACAAAACATGTTGGAGGGGAGCCAGTTATGTGAGTTTACTAGGAAAAGAACAATAAATGGGTGTTGCTGTTTGGCGGATTTAAGTCCATACCTTAATGAGATAAGAGTTGATAAGCGTTTCTAGAGACCTCTTCCTCTTTCTGGTACAGAGCGGGAGACACGCCTCTTCCAAAACGGTAACTTCTCAGCTTTCGGTGATTTCCCCGTGTCTGTGCTGTTCCTTAAAACATATTTTGGGGTGGCAAATTCTGCTTCGCTGCACCCTCTTAGGGTCCTTTTTGGAGGGTGCTGAGAATTAAGGTGATGGACGTCAGAGCAACAGGATAAAAAAGCAGACAGATCATCGAAGACTCAGGTTCTCCGTGACGCGGGGACCTTCGTAAGGAAGGAGGGACCTGGAGAAGCGGTGGGAGATACTTGCTTCGATGTTAGGTTGAAGGAGAAAAGGCACTCAGCCGTGTGTGGAGACCAAGGAAGACAAGACCATTTTAACAAACAACATCTGGGTAGAGACCTGCTGCGTCTCCACCGCTCATCCCTGACGGTAGGAATGTTACTTTTCTTTCTGGCACTGGGGAGGGCGTCTTTCATGCAGGAATTTCATCTCCTGCTTTGAAGAAAAAGAAGAAAGATAAGAGGGTTTTTCTTGGACTGCCTGTTTTTCGAGTGTCTCCCACTGGAGGCAGTAGACCCTCCAGGGGCCTGTTTGGCAGCGGGGGGGGGGGGTGGGGGGGGTGGGGGGGGGGTGTTCTCTCCTTCACCTGCTGTGGAGCACAGCAGCTGGGGACCCTGCCAGGTGCCCGGGATCGCAGGTGAAATGAACCCTGGATTTCTCTAAAACCACCACTCGGACTAGGACAGGTCTATTCGTGACGATCCCATTTTCAGAATTGCACATACATTGCCCAGTGTTCTCATGGTCCATTTCTTCAAGAGCGAATCGCAGAGGACAGGGATTATTTGCATCCTGTTGTTTGAAACAGGGTCTCTCGGAAGATTTTTACAAACGAATGATCTCTGTTCTTTCGCTGAGCATGATTCCCTGCTTGACAGAGCTGATTTATGATGTTAAAGGAATCAAACAAAGAGACCTTTAGACTGAGGTGGTGTCGGGTTGGGTCTAGAGATTTAGTGGCCACCTCATGGATGATGAAACAGCAACATCCAAAAATAATCTACCATTTTATGTACCACTTTATGACTTAAAACGCCCCAACATGGTTAATTTTCCAACTACCAGAAAATTATTTTTAAACCCCCTGATAAAAAGACCACAGGCCCACATGGAGTGGTTTTGCCAGGCCAGCCTTACTCAGAGTTTTGGCTCTCCCACAGTGGGATCTTAGACCCATCGGTCAGGAGCCAGCTGATTAGCACTAGTGAGGCCATCTGCCTGGTAAGACCCCGGCTGTCCCCGAAAGGAAAGTGACCTTGCAATAACCCGGCTACTTTCTTGCCCAGTACACCTTCCTTGTGCCTATAGAAGTCCCTCCTTTTGCACACTCCTTGGAGCTGCCTTCCACCTGCCGGTGGGCTGCTGCCCCACTCATGCATCATTAAATTAAGCCAATAAGACCTATAAAATTTTTTAGGTGGAATTTTGCTTTTTAATGCCCCCAGAATTACGTTTTTATTAAACGGCCACTATCTGGTAGGCTCAAAAGAAGGCACCTTCTTGTCAGAAGTGAGTTAAGGAAAAGGAGCAAAGGGCCTTTGAGAATGTGTGCAGCTCCAGGTGTGCTCCTGGGGAGAACTGGCACTCAGTCTGGGACTTGCGTGTGAGCACTCGAGCGTGTGAGCTCCTCCTATTACATCACTTTACTTTTATTCAATTTCCATCCTAGTTCCCTGTTTGACACCTTCCAAGGGAATAAGAGGAATGGGGACTCAAGAAAACACCAGCAGTGCTTCTCAGATGCTCCTAGTAATGTTGGCATGCTCGTTGCTGAGTATTAAGAAGGGACACGGCGCAGAGTCTCCTGCCCACCGGTTCTGTGAGATGTCCAGGCAGAAATGAGAGAAACACAGGAAAAGAACTACAAGAACAGCTGCTCCGAAAGCTGAGAAGTTACCGTTTTGGAAGAGGCACACGGGGAGATCCTCACGTGTTGGGGTGTCTCCCGCTCTGTACCAGAAAGAGGAAGAGGACTCTAGAAACGCTCATCAACTCTTATCTCATTAAGGTATGGACTTAAATCTGCCAAACAGCCATACCCATTTATTGTTCTTTTCCTAGTAAACTCACAAGCAAAACAAAACCCTACCTGAAATGTCCATACAGCATTTCCTACAGTGTAACTGATCTCAAGGAAGGAAAAGTCCAGATTCACAAAAACTTACACGTATTGTTTTATTATGTACAAAACCAAGCATATAATAATTATAACAGCAAATAACAAACATGCTCGATTGGGTCAGGCCATCTTAAATGGACTTCTGTACATGCACATGAATGAATTATAAATACTGCTTCTCGGTTACCTTGAAACACAGTACCACCTAGAGTTTTCTAGTTTTAACTATTCAAGTGAGCATAAAGAGGCGTTAGACAATGTTTAAATCATGAAGGTAGAGATTGTTCTGTCTCTCTGGGAACTAGCCTACTGGCTTACGAACCAGGACGAGCCTTCCTCCTTTCAGACCATAGCTGCCATGAGCCCAACGATGCCCCCAATCTTTATTGACACAGGCACCCCCCTGCCCTGCCAGTGGATTACAAACCTTCGGCCAGTGTCATCATTAAAGATTTGAGAAATACTCCCAAACTAAAGAACTGTAGCTAATACCGATAGGTTGTTGCAGTTTGTTTTTGTATGTTTTTACAGCTTCTGCTAACTGATTCTAAGCCTAAAGTAGTTCTTCTTAACTTTCTCTACACCTTTTTTTTTTTTTAACCTTGGATTATTTCAATTGGTTTAAACACAACATGTACGTAAACAACTCCCAGAAATGAGAGGCACTTCTTTGAATACAGTGACACGTCCCCAGACTAGCAGGATGCTGGGTTGCTTAGACCTGACCAACCACAGGAGGCCACGACTCCGCTTTCCGGCGCCGTCTGCGTGAAACTGGTGGGATTCTTGTCTGCAGCATTTAGAACATGAGGCTGAGTCAGGTGTGTGTATCGGAAATCATGGGATAGAGATTGTGCTTACGATCTGCAGTGAACCCATGCTGTTCATCAGGAGCTCTGATCCAATCCCAAGAATACTGGTTAAAATAAACCATCAACCTGAGGCAAAAACGTGAACAAGCAAAGTCACTTTTTCAGGCTTTTAAAATTGTCTCAACATGTGACATGATAACCGTTCCCCAAATGAGGCAACTGACTTCGATTCAAAGAGCAAGGGACAAATATAACATCCGAGGCACCACCTCTAAATTTCTTAATCAGGGTGGCCTTCGGCTCAGACACACACAAGGCAAAGTGAGCATGTGACCCTCACCCTGCAGGACCTCCAAGACTACCCACACAGAGCATTCCTGGAGAAGGCAGCAATTTGGTGTAAACCCCATAGTATTAATAACAGGAGTATGTATATGGATATAATGTGCTTACAGAGATTTATCGGCCCTGAAATCTTATAAAGAGCTGCATTACAAATCGTAGCAGAGGAAGCATCATGAATGAGCGGCAGTGCCAGCTGTGCAGAAAGGACTAGTGCGCCTGTGCTCACAAGCAGCAGCCCAGGTGAAGGACACATGGGGTGCCATGCAGCAACCACAGAGAGGTAAAGGAAGAGCAGTTTTACGTTTGCACACCACAATGCATACACCAAGTGTAAAAGTTACAGCATAACTGAGAACGAGGGAAATAAGGTCCACTAGATGAACATCTTTGTTCCTGTTAAAAGGTACAAGATCCTAGTGCAAGACCATGTTCTCTCCAGTAGGGTGGTGTGAAAGATAAAGAATATAGGATGGAATCTATGAAAATCTAGAAATAGTCTTGGAAGAAAAGAAAACTGCCATAAAAATTTGTATGTGTTGTTTAACATACTATTAAGGTCAGATTTTTAAGAATGGGATCTTAATATTTAACTTGTGCCCATTATTTCATTAATAAATGCGTCTTGCCCTTGTGCTATTAACTTAGGTGACTTGGATGACATGAGCTGCTCTGTGAAGTCTGCAAGCTAGTATATATATACACTTTCAAATGAAAAGTGCTAAGTTTTTAATTTTCCCCAGAGGTAAAAAGAGAAAAAGAGAAACATCTATGTATGAAAACGAAGAGAATAATCATTTAAAGAGATAAAATCAGCTGCAGTCATTAAAACATCCTGTTCATCCAGCAGTCAGCCAAAGGTTTTACAGATATTTACAATTTCAACAGAAACCCCACAGTGCAACTAGAAGACTGAGCAGACCACGGGATAGGGTAAGGATGTTAAGAAGACACTCCCAACTCCATCTGGAAATGTGTCCTCACCCCTCTGCCCTGAAGCAAAGTGATAAAATCCTGCTCTTAAAACGGATTATGCTGGCTACAAACAGCAGGACCCAGGTCCCAAAGCAGTAATGTGATTACTGTGACAGTCACAGTGCTTTCATGTGTATCTATCTGGTTTCAGGCCTTTCATGCACAAACTCTAAATGGTGGCTTTCCTGTCCACCTCTTCCAGAAGGCATACATGCCAGAAGCGCCAGGGTGCTAAAGGCTGGCTCCCACCCACCAGTGAGGGTCCTGCTGAGACCTACTGCTTCCACCTGGACAAGTCTCTGCCCTACTCAACCTCAGTGAAGGGAATCCGAAGGTGGACTTCACCACCACCTCTGAGTTTAATTAAAACACCTTGAGAACAAAACAAAATAAAACAAAACAAAACACCCCCCCCCCCTCCAAACCATGAAAGTATTAGATTCCATGGTCTGGAAAGAACAAGCAGCTTACTAATACTTTTGCTCTCAGGAGAGGCTCCCTACATTGAGGAAGAGCTAGACCCTCTCCTAGGCCTGAAATAGCACAACTCCTGCTTGGATAGTTTACGAGGAGGACACCAGGAACCGTACTTCATATGTTTCAAATTCCACACAGTTTAAGCCCGCACGCATTACATTTTCCATGCAGGTGCTCTGCATGGGGGTGGGGGAGCTGAACCCTGCTGCCAGCCTCAGGTGTGGGCTGGCTGCTGCTTCCAGGGTAGATCTCTCCTTCCCTGTCATTTTATGTCTTTATATGGCACAGACCTGGGTTAAATTTTATCTAAAGGGCTCTCATTTATTTAAGACTGTCAATACCAAGAAAGGCTTATTGAAAGACACCCTTCTTTGGAACTAAGCCTGGTGTGGCTAGGGCGAGGGTGGGGCTGCACCGATGGGATCTCAATCCACGACTGAGAGTAAAACGTCCTAAAATTCACAGTATTGTCCCTTTCGGAAGAGCTCTAACGTTTAAGGTGTCTGCACGTCTTTGCAGCTCATCCTTGTGTCGGTTATTATTTGAGTTTATATGTGCTTGGCTTTGCTCCATTGGTTTTGGGTTTCTTCTCGCTGGACGTGGTGGCAGGGGCGCAGGTGCTCGCAGCCCCCTTCTTCCTCAGCGCCGTGTGTGCCTGCGTTCTGGGGGCCGCGCGGGGGTCGGTGGGGTCTGCAGCGCTGGCCCCCCACGCGGGAGCTCCGGGGCCGCTTCGGTCACCGCGGTCACCGCAGGGCGCATGCCAGCCCTGCTGCGGCCTGGGGCTCTTACTCGCTTTCTTTGTCTGCTCCTCGGTCCTCGGGTCGAGGGCTGGCCTCTGAGAACTTGGCCTGCTGCCCCGCGCGTGGGGGGCTCTGGGGGGACGGTCAAAGGCGTAATAGGACGGCCGCGCTTCTTCGCGGGACAGGTCCTTCCTCCGGGGCGCAGGTGGCTTGCCAGCCGCGTCCTGGGGAAGCCTGGCTGCAGCGCTGGCCACCAGCTTGGCCCTGCCCGGGCTTTTCAGAGCCCCCGACGTGGCCCCGGGGCCGGTGGGAGGCCTGGCCCGGGCGCCCTTCCCCTTCTCGCCCTGCACCGTCTGCATCTGCAGCCACTCGAGCTGCACCAGCCTGTCGATGTACCTGGCGAGCTGCCCGGCGGCGCCGCCCCGAGCCGCGGGGCTGGGCTCGGTCCCCGGGGGCGCGGCCAGGTCGCGGAGGTCCCAGGAGCTGAACGGGGCGGGCAGGAAGTCCGCGTAGCCGTATGCGGGTGGCGGGGCGGCCCAGGGCTCGGCGTCGGGGTCCGGGCCCGGCCCCGCGGCCTCCTCGATCTGCTCCGCGCGCAGCTGCAGCTCCGGGGGCGCGCGCGCGGCGGGCGGCATGGGCACCCGCTCCGAGTCCGACAGGTCGCTGGCGCTGTCCTCGTCCTCGGCCGCAGCCTCAGTCCTGACCTTCCTGCACTGCAGCTCCAGGAACAGCCGGTCCCCCGAGGGGGCGCCCCGCCGCCGGGGGCCCAGGGGGCTCCTTTCGGGGTCTCCTTGCGAGGAACTGCTTTCCCGGGGTCCGTCCTCGGGCGGCGGGGGGGACACGTGGGGCACTTGGGATGCACTCTGCCTTTTTCCTGAAGAATGTTTTGAACGTTGCACTTTATTCCAAGGTGGGCCAGCATTCATGTTGCTGTGAGAAATAAAACTGTGATTCTTAGTTCATAGGACACAAAGCGGCCTGGCTGTGATTAGACAAACAAACTGGCCTGTGCAGCGGCGGTCTGAGCTGGCCCTGGGATGGCCCGCAGGGCCCGGGGGTGGGGGGGCAGGCAGCTCCCGCAGAGCATCAGGCCACGCCGGGCTCTAGCCAAGCATTGCGGGTCGCAGGTGCCAAAAGATGTATAGATTCTGCGGGGCTATCAGGTGGTACCACTTAAGAACAACACTGGCATTTCGTAAAGTGCTCATAGTTTTAGACCAGTCGTGGGTACTTTTAAAAAAAAAACATCAGTGTGGAGAAAATCTGTCCTAAACTCTCAATCTGTTCTGCTAATAAGGAACAGCGTTTAGTGACACTAACGGCTTAAAAGCCAATGCTTTCTTTTTCAAGCCTATTTTCAATGAAAAGTAAACAAGATGCAAACTGCAAATTTTGTAGCGCTTCATCACTGATTGGTGGTGATTCTCAGCCGTGTAAGATCTTAGTATGGACGAGGGTAGCACAGACAACCTGCACCTCAAATCAAAAGCTTATTAGAGTACTTTCAAATAGGAAACGCATTTCAGGAAAACTGTGTTTAAAAGGAGAGAGAGAGAAAAAATCATCTGGTGCCTTAAAACACAGTATGAATGAGAACATAGGATTACAGCTGAATGATGACTTCAATGAGCGCTACTAGTAGAGCAACCGATTCGCCCCCAAGGTGACGTAGGCTGAGGCAGGACCTCATAACAGACTTGAAAATACTTTCTTTTTTTGTGTATTTACCCAAAACATAGCATTTCACTAGGATTCATAATACTTCTGAGGAACACTAAATTGGGTAAAAGAAAATGGGTGGTAAACACGCTTTCTGGAAACATCAGAGGTTCACTGTCCAGTGGTTTCTACCACAGTAAGCAATCATTTGAATACATGTTTCTTAATAAATATGGAACATGTGGAATCGTGGCCAATAGCCAACATGTGCTCAGTGTATGTTGAGGAAATGGATAAAGGAATTGTTGTTATTTGGAACCCATAACCAAACCTGTTATAACTTTTGTTGATTTTAGCTGTCAGTGCACATCAAGAAAAAGTGATTATCAGTATCCATTTTATATATACAAAAAAAAAAAAAAAAGGAAACAACCAAAGAATGGTGATTATGGGGCTTACCCAAAATTACAGACCCTGCTAACAGTGGCAGAATTATGACCTCTGGAATTTTTACTAACAAGTAGTGTTTAAAACCATTTTGCCCACTCATGTCTGCTGTTGTATCATAAAAAACATAAATACATATTTCTTATCCACAGACACTATTTTTTTCCCAGCCACACATATTCAGCTTGGAGAACTGATGTAATGTGCTTTTTGCAAGACAAAGCAATCAAAATTATTTACCTGCTTTTCTGATGAGATTTATTCACCCTATTCCCTTTCTTGAAAAAATCAGATGGCTGATCATTTTCTAGGGTTTGATGGACTGTCTAAAAAAACAGACAGGGAGTAATAAATACCATGACAACACATACACACAAAACAAACAAAACGGCAGAACAAATCTAAGTAAGATTTTCCCTCAAAATTTACATCACCTTTTCTGTAGTGCTTGAAATATTCTTGCTCAATCTGTTGGCAGATGATGACAGCTGGGGAAGTGACTTCTTTATTCCTCTTATATTTGGAAAGGAGTCCTCACCACCGGAACTAGAAGCAACGGAACACTGCCCGTAAGTATGGGTTGCAAATGGTCCTGCCACCGAGTACTGGGCTGGCTTCCACTTGTTTGTTTTGAAATACTTGTCTAGTATTAAAATGTTGGGGGGGGGCGGGTACCACCTCCTGTTTACAGGTTCATCTTGTTTTTTGAAACTTTCTCTCCTTATACACACACACACACACACACACACACACAGTCTCCTTGGAAATAACACCTTCAGGAAATATGTGGAGCTAATTAATAATTAAGGTCGGGTATTACTCCAATCTCCCATGTCCACTCATTCATTCATTCATTCATTCATTCATGCAACAAGTAATTACAGGAGAGCCTTGAAAATGGCCAGGATTAGGCACATAACCCCGATCTCATGGAACTAGAATTCTATTGGGCAGGCTCCCCTTTAATTCTCCTGCCTTCAGGATCACATCAATCCACTCAAAGATCACCAATATAGTAATACAGATCATCATATAACGGCATCTCTGGGAAATTCTGTTGACTCGAATCAAGAATGCTGTCTTCCCTGAGTGGGTGGCCTACTAACAGGGCCCTGATTTGAAAGTGAATACTTTCTTCCATAATATCCTCTGCCTCTGTAAAATAGAACAGCGGTGAGATAGACGGCCTTTTTTTTTTTTTTTCCCCCTTCCCCAAACTTGGCTGTATTCCTTTTCATCAGCGGGTATGCCTTTTCAGCCGGGGTACACAGGCTCTCACAATTCATGACCTACCACCATCTGCAAGCTTGGTTCATTTTAGATGTAGGGAAGGTTCTTTACCAGCCCTCCCTTGATAGTCTGGTGTTCCTTCTGCTTTGTCCTTCTGGACCGTATAAAGGAACCCTCTCTACACCACGCCAGGCCCCAAACTGCTGCCTGGAAATGGCACTTCCACCTTTTCCACTTCATTTCCCCTGGCAGGCTTTTGACACCGTGAGCGGCAGCGCTTTCAGCGCAAGTTACAGTGTGAAGCAGGAAACAAATGCTTACAGGGTCTTAAGATGCTAAGCCAGCTCGCGGTTTCCCTGACCGTGCAGGCTCCCACTGAACAAAGCTGAAGGTCTGAGAGTCTGGCTACAGAAACGCTCCCCGGGCGCCAGGGCCCCAGGCGGGGCGGCGGCATTAATTCATCACCAGGCACTGACTCTCCGTCCCACGTCTTCCTCGGGGGCTGGGCGCCCGGAGCCGCCCGGAGCCGGCCGCGGCAGCAGCAGCAGCAGCAGCAGCAGCAGCAGCAGCACCGCCCCCCTCCCCACCCTGCGGGGACCTGGCTGGCGGTCCGGCGGCAAAGCATTGTGGGTGGTGAGTGGTCAGGACGTGTGCCCTCTGGGCAGCGAGGCTCCCCCGGTCTGGCCGGGGCTCCAGGGTGCAGCGCGGACGTCCAAAGAGCTGGCTGGCCTCCAGGCTTCACAGGAGCCGGGGGACCGGCTCGGGCGCCCCCGCCCCCCCTCCGCCCGGGAGCCCCCGAGTCCAAGGGCCCGAAGCATGCATTCTCCTCGTCCTCGGCGGGTGCAGACACGGATCTGCGATCGATAGGCGCGCGGCCCGGGCAGATGCACACGCAAATGGGTCAGACCTGTCGGGCGATCGCCGAGGACACGTGACGAGGCCGCCCGCCAGGCTTCCCGGCGCGGGGCGGGGAGGCCGGACCCGGGCGCGCTGCGGCAGGGCCGGGGCGGCGGCGGGGCGGGCGCGCGGCGTCACGGGGGGCGGGGCGCAGGCTCTCCGGGAAGCTGCGCCCCGACTTGCAGCCATGTAAGTAAGGCGGCGGGCGGGGAGGCGGGAGGGGCGGCTCCGCCCGCGCAGCCTTCCCCCCAGGACCTCCGCGGAAGCCGAAGGGAGGCGCCCGCCCTGCGCTCCCCGGGCCGGGGGTGCGGGGTCCGGAGGAGCCTCCCCCGGAGACAGCGCGCGTCTCTCTGCAGCTCCACTCCGGCTGCAAGAAGCGGAAGACCTGCGCGCGGACTCGGGGGCCGCGGGGCCGGGGCCGGGGGCTCCCCGCAGGCTGCGGTTGCGGCGGCCGCTGGGGACTGCGGAGCTCGGCGGGGACCCCGGGGTAGCGGGCGCGGGGGCCCGGCGCCGCCCGACGGCCGGACGGGCCATGTCCGGAGGCTGGGGCTCGGCGGCCCTGCCCTCCGGCCCCGGGGCCCGGAAGCCCGCCCCGCGGAGCCTCAGCTGCGTCTCCGACCTGGACGGCGGCGCGGCCCCCGAGCCGCGGCCCTGCAGGCCCCCCGGGAGCCCGGGCCGCGCGCCGCCGCCGCCACCCGCGCCGTCCGGCTGCGACCCCCGCCTGCGGCCCATCATCCTGCGGCGGGCGCGCTCGCTGCCCAGCTCGCCCGAGCGCCGCCAGAAGGCCGGGGGCGCGTCGGGGGCCGCGTGCCGCCCGGGCTGCAGCCGGCAGCTCCGCGTGCGCTTCGCCGACGCGCTGGGCCTGGAGCTGGCGCAGGTCAAGGTGTTCAACGCGGGCGAGGACCCGGCCGTGCCGCTGCACGTGTTGTCGCGCCTCGCCATCAACTCGGACCTGTGCTGCAGCAGCCAGGACCTGGAGTTCACCCTGCAGTGCCTGGTGCCCGACTTCCCGCCGCCCATCGAGGCCGCCGACTTCGCCGAGCGCCTGGCGCAGCGGCTCATCTGCCTGGAGCGCGTCACCTGCTCGGACCTGGGCATCAGCGGCACAGTGCGCGTGCGCAACGTGGCCTTCGAGAAGCAGGTGGCGGTGCGCTACACCTTCTCGGACTGGCGCAGCGCGCACGAGGCGGTGGCCCGGTGGCGCGGCCCGGCGGGCGCCGGGGGCACAGAGGACGTCTTCGCCTTCGGCTTCCCGGTGCCGCCCTTCCTGCTGGCGCTCGGCTCCCGCGTGCACTTCGCGCTGCGCTACCGGGTGGCGGGCGCCGAGTATTGGGACAACAACCACGGCCGCGACTACAGCCTCACGTGCCGCAACCACGCGCTGCACATGCCTCGCGGGGAGTGCGAGGAGAGCTGGATCCACTTCATCTGAGGGCGTCCCTCGAGCCCAGCCGCGGGGGCCTCGTCGCTGGGCTCCCCCATCCTGGCGGTGACTGTTCCCCCCCCCACGGCCTGGGCCTTCTGACTTCAGCTTCTGCTCCAAGGCCCCCAGGCTGTGGCCCTTTCCATCGTCTACTTGAAACGTCTGTGTCCCTAGGTCTAAAGAGTAGCCTCAGGTGGCCAGAAGGCCGTGGTATAATGCGCCGGGGGAGGGTGCTGGGTGGGCGGAGGATGCATGGCGGTGTTGGCCCCTCTGGAGAGGGCCTAGGCGGGGTGAGTGGGTGGGTGGGTGGGTTGGTTGGTTGGTTGATTGGTTGGTTTCTTGGAAAGACGCATCCTCCTGCTACGAAAGCCTGTGACTTTTGCATGTGTCCTGATTGGGTCTTTGTAAATGTAGTCGTTATTTATTGCCATTGTGGTGTTGGAACATTTTACCCTTGTTGGATGCTTTCTCAGGAACAGTCTGGATTTAACGAGCTAGAATATAAGTCAGTCTTGTGTGTTTGTACCCATCGTAAACAGAATGTACGGTGTGACTCCCATCACCGTCCCTTGAGGCATTTCTGCCTTGGGACAAGGAAAACCTGAGACTAGGTTTGCTTGCCAATGTCTGTAGACTTCGAACAGTGGGAAACTATTAATAGGCAAGAAATGTATGCCTCATCGGTCATCACACAGCCATTCCTGGGAGTTCAGGCTGCCCTGCTTATTAGGCCGTGTGTCTTCTACGCCAAGAGCCGAGGAAGGTGGGGAAAAAGCTAGACTTTGAAAACTACCAAAACAGTCCCTTCTCTTGCACTCTCTTCTCTTACTTCCTGTGCTCTCCTTCTTTGTGTTTGGTAATTAATGTATCTGCATGTTACCAGGCCATTCTGTTTAGGTTTGAGGCTACCTAAACATTTTGAGGAATCCTGCCTTAAGTTATTTCAATTTTCAGACAACTCTATAGAAAAATGTCAGGCAGCAATGCTCTTTGCAGTTACCTTTTTTGATGACTAAGGTGACTCTTATGTCTGCTTAAGGGTCAGGATATTTCAGAAGTCAGGTTATCAAGTGGAACTGGCAGGTGTTTTCATCAATAGCTGGAGCCCTGGAAAGAAAAATCACCAGTATTTATACTTTTTAATAGTTTTAAATTGTTTTTATATATACCCAGTTTTATCAGCTACCTGCCAACTTTATTCTTTGTGCCTTCAGATAGAGTTTCTAATATTATCTGGACTTTTCCCCCCCAGTTTTTAAAATGTTAAATGCTTTTCTTTATGTTTTTTATTTTTTATTTTTTATTTTATCTCCAACCAAGAAGTCAAGGCCTTTGTCCCCTGCTGGATGCCACGATGACTTAAAACTCCCAGCAAGGCGCTGATGACTTCTTTTGGTGCTGAGTGGTGGTCTGGCAGCAGGTGCTAGCACTGCGATATGGAAAACCCATCCAGAATGAATAAGGCCTTCAACTTGTGACTCTTGGTTCTGATAACAGTTGAAACCAGTGTGATTAATTTGTGATCACTGTCACCAGTGAATTAACTCTGGATTTTTGAACACTTAATACCATTTGTCAAATCAGTATGTCAAAGATATGCTTTACCTTTTAACCAATTTGTTTTTATAATTGCAACGTCTGTGTTTGTAAAATTCCAAGAAGAGGAATGACTTTCATTGGTACTTTTTGATAGTAAGAACACTGAATTTTGATTTAAAGTATTGTGATTCAGTTGAACCTTTGGCTATTAGCACTGTGTACTACATTGACATGCAAGACAGAGTGGAAGCCTGGTTCCATTTCCTGCTGTTTCATAAACTGTCCAATTAGGTCAGCAAGCCTGAAAGAGCCTTGGCTGTTGTGTCCTTGGCCCCAGCCCAGAGTGCAAGACAATTGTCCAGAGCATTCAGGTATAAGAGTTAGAGCTGCCAAATGTATTGTTGTGTAAAGGCATGTAAAGAATCTTGCCCTTGTGAAAGTCACTTGTCAAAAAGGTTCTGGTCATGGAATATACAGTAAATGTTTTATCTTCAATATTAAGAGAACCTCAACGTGCCTTTAAAAAAAATCAACATTTAAAAATTTAAGAACTTAAATATACCTGCCTAGTTGATAAAGAAGTTGATAAAGTTCAGCTTAAGGAGAGCTTTCAGATCCTAAAATGGCTATATTGCTTAGCTGTTAAAATTTTGCAGTGGATTGTGCAATTGTGGGGGTTGTCTCCCCAAACATATTTTAAGGTCATTTAAGATGATTTTACTAAAGCCTAAGTATTAAAGTATGTGGATAAATTATCATCTGAGGTGTGTCTTTCTTGTGGTCTAATTCTAGAAATAAGACTTAAGAAACTTCTTGCTTAAATCATTGCAGACATGAGTCTTATTCTTCCCAAAACACTCTCAAATTTAGTGCCTTTGCCAAAAAAGGAAAACTGTAGGACTCAGCTTTAGCATCACAGTTGTGTTATGTCTTTGAGAAACTGAAATGCAATCTTTTATGCCAGGTCAGTGTTAACATCTGACAAAAAGCTCTAAGGGAACGTGGGGTATGGGATAGTGATTCCACTTCTCTCAATGCTTGCTGGATGCTGTGTAAGGAGTCATGAATGTGGATTGAGCCCCTCACCCAGTACAAAGCCTGGCACGCAGGGGGAGGAAATTAACGTGGATTACATTTATTGTGCACTCATTCTTGCTTGCTCACAGTGATAGGTACTGCATGTGGCTGATTTCATTTAACTCCGAAAATTACCCAGTAGATAATATCCCTGTCAGCTGATGAGACTGATGCTCAGAGAGGTTTAGTAATTCTTCTAAAGACCCACAGCCCGTGAGCAGCAGAGTCAGCATTGAAACCTGTACCAAAGTCCACATGCTCGGCCCTGTGACAGGATGTGCTTGTTAACTTTAATTGTAAGTCCAATTATGATTGATTGATAAAGCTTTTCCATCTAACACCATACTCCAAAACCCTATTTAAAAACAATTAAAAAAAATAAAAACAATTCAAATAAGATGATCTGCTTTTATCTTCCATGTGGTGCTTTACTAACCCATCCCCATGCTTTCCAGACACATGAAACAGTAAAGATTATCATTTTTCTTCTCTACTAAAAAGTGGCAAGATGAGACGAGTTCAGGGTGCTTGTCCGCTGTATCCGTTTCTGAATTGCTTCATATTTTAGACCACAGACATGTCCACTGATCTTGTTATTTAAACTGATACTTTAAATGGAAATGCTCTAAAAAGCCTGGGCCTATCCTGATGATGATTGTGCGCAGTACCACATCTGCATGGCCGCAGCCTAATGTCCCCCAGGAGTCTGGGGTTTAGCTAATTAGGGCAGGAGGCACCCCCGCCCCCCGCCCGCACAGCATCCCCTGCTTCTAGGAAACCCGGGTGGGGGCGTGGCCTCGAGGGGGCGTGGCCGGGCAGCAGTGGGCGGGGCCAGGGCTCAGTGGGGACCGGCCTCATCTGGTTCGCAGTCCTCGCAGGTTCTCCCAGTGACCCGGGTCTCTGCGGCCCCGCCCAGCCGCCAACCTCCAGGGTGCCCTTGGGCAGGCCAGGGTGCCCGTCGGCGCCCTGCAGAGAGGCAAGTCGGGGCAGCCGGGCGCGTCCGCACCGCGGGAGGGCCGTGCAGGGGATGCCTGGGCCTCCTCTGGGGCCCCGCCCCGGGCCACGCCCACCGCGGCGCCCCTGGCTCCAGCCTCGGGAGACCCCTGCGCGGCCGTCGCGTGCGAGGGGCGGAGCCTGGCCCGCGGGCTGCGCTGATTGGACGTCGTTCCCACCGCACGCGGCGCTGATTGGGCGGACGCTTCCCGCCCCCTGTCGGCCGTCTGAGGAGCCGTGGCGGGAGTCGAGGCCGGAGGCGCTACGCGAGGCGGCGGTCGTGACGGCGGCTCCTGGGGCCCGGCGCGGAGGCCTCTTCCAGCCCCAGGTGGGCCGGGCGTCGAGGCTGGGCTCCCTGACGGTGGGGCTGCGGGGCTGTGGCCTCCGGCTGCGACGGGCGGGCAGACAGACGGGATGGCCAGCCCCCCGCCGCCCCCGACGGTTGAGCGGAGCCGTTGTGGAGAGGCCTGGGCGGCGCGGAGGCGGGGCTGAGGGGCCGACTCGGGCGGGCGGGCCGGGCGGGCCTCGAGCCGATCTCGGGGGTGCGGGGCCGGTTCCGCACCGCGCGGCGCCTTCCCGGGTCAGGGGAGGCGGGTGTGGCGGGCGGGGTGTGGCGGGAGCGGCAGGCCGGGGGCGGGGCGGGCCGGGGCGGGCCGGGGCGGGCTCCGGCGGCCGGAGAGGAGGTTCCGGCCCCGCCCCCGCCCCCGCCCCCGCCGCCCGCGATTGGCTGGGGCTCGGGGTGGGCGGGGCTTGCGGCGCTCCCACCTGCTCCTGCGCCCGCGGGTCCCGGATTCCGCTGCGCTGGGCCGGCTGCCCCCTCCCCCGCCCCGGGACCGCGGGAGGGAAGGAGGGAGGGCAGCGCGTGTGAATGCGAGTCGTGGGTGCAGGGGTGGTTGGGGGGCCCTGTGCTGGTCCGCTGGGCTCCGGGGTCGGGGGGGCGGGGGTGCACCTGCCGTCTGCCGTGGGTGCAGGGGTGGAGGGGGTCCTGTGCTGGTCCGCTTGGCTCCGGGGGCGGGGGTGCACCTGCCGTTTGCCGTGGGTGCAGGGGTGGAGGGGGCCCTGTGCTGGTCCGCTTGCAGGAGTCGGGGAGGGGGCGGGGGTGCACCTGCTGTCTGCTGTGGGTGCAGGGGTGGAGGGGGTCCTGTGCTGGTCCGCTGGGCTCCGGGGGCGGGGGGGCGGGGGTGCACCTGCCGTCTGCTGTGGGTGCAGGGGTGGAGGGGGTCCTGTGCTGGTCCGCTGGGCTCCGGGGGCGGGGGGGCGGGGGTGCACCTGCCGTCTGCCGTGGGTGCAGGGGTGGAGGGGGCTCCTGTGCTGGTCCGCTTGGCTCCGGGGGCGGGGGTGCACCTGCCGTTTGCCGTGGGTGCAGGGGTGGAGGGGGCCCTGTGCTGGTCCGCTTGCAGGAGTCGGGGAGGGGGCGGGGGTGCACCTGCTGTCTGCTGTGGGTGCAGGGGTGGTGGGGGCCCTGTGCTGGTCCGCTGGGCTCCGGGGTCGGGGGGTGCACCTGCTGTCTGCCGTGGGTGCAGGGGTGGTGGGGGCCCTGTGCTGGTCCGCTTGGCTCCGGGGTCCGGGGTGTGCACCTGCCGTCTGCCGTGGGTGCAGGGGTGGAGGGGGCCCTGTGCTGGTCCGCTTGCAGGGGTCGGGGAGGGGGCGGGGGTGCACCTGCTGGCTGCCTCGACCTTCGCTCGTCCCCGGAGCCTGCACACGGGCAGGTTTCCCCTGAGTAGCCCCGGGGTCCCAGCTCCCAGTGCCCTGGACCTGGATAAGTGTCCGTCTGCGTGCGTTTCTCTGTCGTCCCTGTTGTGTTGCGTGGCGCCTCGCGAGGGTCTGTCAGCCTGTTCTCTCATTGTAGACGACTGTGCCGCTTTGTCTCCTTCTGCACCTGCGTGACCCGTTCAGTGAAGGGTGCCGACTTTCTGGTTCTTTGGGAGCCAGTGTGCACCCAGCCTTGGGAGGGAGGGAGGAGTCACTGGGTGGTCTAGTTTTGCTGACTTCCAGTCGGCCTGTGTGCCTGATAGTTTTCCTTTTCCTCAGCCGACTTCTTGCAGGACGGTTGTCTGGGAACAGCTGATCAGCTTTCTTTGTGCCTCTTGGCCATAAGTGATTCGTGCAGTATTTCATGTCTTCGGAAATTACCTTGTTAAATCCAAATTCACTTTATTTTAGTTGTGAAGACAGAAAAGCATCAGGACGTAGGGGTACTTGCCCCCCGCAGTCGCTGTTCCTAGGAAGAGAGTACACACTGGTGTCCCTAAAATATGTGTTAAGTGTTTAAACTTTTTAGTCGAGTTTTCAAATTGTGAAATAATAGGAGTCTTTAGCTTTACAAACATACCTTCATTGCAGTATGGTGTAAGCCAGTATGTGTAGAACTGTTTTCATGACTGAATATTGTCAGAATATAAAAGCATTGAATTCACTTGTGATATTTATGATTGGTGAATTTTGGATAAGTAATAAAATATCTACCTATAAAGTCAGAAATTAGTATATGTTCCATAATTTTAGATAAATCAGCAAATGTATTACAATCAAGACTTTTACGTTTGTGTTCTATTGGCAGTATGATTTAAGGATTAAAGCAATATGTAATTGTATTTTAAATCTACTAATTTGAGTATATTTTCATCAAAAATGTGAAATAGTATAAAAATATTTTTCCTTTAGGGGCACCTGGGTGGCTCAGTCAGTTAAGTGTTCTAGATCCCAGGGTCATGAGTTCAAGCCCGGAATTGGGCTCCAAGCTGGATATGGAGCCTACTTTAAAAAAAAAAAAATTTTCCTCTTAAAATTTTTTGTAATATTAAATATTCTCCTAAGATTAAGATAAAATAGTTATTAATGAACATTAATCTTAAATAAAATTATTTCAATAATAAACTATTTTAAATAAAATGTATTAAATAATTTTATAAAAATAAACTTAGTCACCATTCTAGTGTTTACTTGACCTCTGCCATTATAGAATCCATACTGTGTCCATGCTGTTTATGTCTAGATTTACATGTGTACAAGTCAAAGAATACTGTGAATTGCTTAGAACTATAAAATGTTCCTCAGTCACCATGTGCAATTGTTGCTAATACTGTGCACTAGGTTGCTAGTACTTCCAGAACCACAAGTTGGAATGCAAAGAAAAGGAAGAGGACAATAGGCACTATTAGGAAGCAGTTGTTCATTATGCAAGAAGCAACTATATTTTTGCTCTGCAAGAGGAAGGATTTGACAGTGAATTAATGTCTTTTTTCATACCTGAGTACTTAGGTTTCTCAAATGCTATTTCCATTTTAAGCATAGAGAAAATGTCAGTCAGTATTGGCACAACCTGCAACCTTCTTAGCATTGTTTTGGCCTCCTCTTCCCCTTAAACTTTTTTTTTTCAAAGATTTATTTATTCAAAAAAAAAAAAAAAGATTGATTTATTCCTTAGAGAGAGCCAGAGCCAGCCAGCCAGCTGGGGGGAGGGGGCAAAGGGAGAGAATCTCCAAGCTGACTCCCTGATGAGCATGGAGCCTAAAGGGGATCTTGATCCAGCAACTTATGAGATCGGATGTGAGCTGAAATCAAGGGCCAGTTGCCCAGCTGACTCAGCCACCCAGGTGCCCTGACTTTTTTTTTTTTTTTTTAATAGAAGTTTTCTAACATCTACTAAATAAACAGAATAGCATAATTAACTGAAGTCCCCTTTTCTCTGAAAGTTGTGAGTTACAAGAATGAATGTATTTGGTCATAATTATAGGACTTGCCGGTGGTGGATTCTGAGTTAATAAAGATTCCTGTGTGCTCCTTAATAAAATTGTGTGTGTTTGTGTGTGTGTGTAGGAGAGATAATAGTTTATTTTTGTGAATATGGAAAATAGAAGTCTAATTTTTTTCATATACTGAGTCATTTTCCTAATACTGTTTATCAACTAGTTTACCTTTTTCCCTCTGATTTATAAAGTTCTATGTATACATGAACTTACAATATACATTTGGGTATGCATTTGGATTCTCTTCTGTTTTATCAGTCCATTTATTTCCTGTTTTTAACACTGTAGTAATTGTGACTTTGTAATATATTTTAATATTAAATGGGATTATTCTTTCCCTTTTTACTTTATTTTAATATTTAAATTTTAGGGATCTCTGGGTGGCGCAGCAGTTTGGCGCCTGCCTTTGGCCCAGGGCGCGATCCTGAAGACCCAGGATCGAATCCCACGTCAGGCTCCCGGTGCATGGAGCCTGCTTCTCCCTCTGCCTATGTCTCTGCCTCTCTCTCTCTCTATGTGTGACTATCATAAAAAAAAAGAGAGAGAGAGAGAATAAAATGGTATACTGAGTGGTTTCTCTTTAAAAAAATATTTAAATTTTAGTATAATTAATGTACAGAATTATATTAGTTTTAGATATATAATATAGGGATTCAGTAGTTCTATAAATTACTCAGTGCTTATCACATTAAGTGTAACCTTAATCCATTTCACCTCACCTATCTCCCCCACTCTCCTTCCCTCTGGTAACCAACAGTTCTCTATATTTGTCTGTTTTTTGTTTGATTTTTTTCTTTGTTTATTTCTTAAATTCCACATATGATTGAAATCATATGGTATTTGTCTTTCTCTGGCTGAATTATTTTGCTTAGCATTATACTCTAGATCCCTCCATGTTGTTGCAAATGGCAAGAATGCATTTTATGGCTAATATTCCTATATATATATATATATATATATATACACACACACACACACACATATATATACACATACACATACACACTATATAGTCAGCCATAAAAAAGAATAATAATATATAGTATACATATAAATGTATATACATTTATGTATATTATATACATTTATATATACATACACCACATCTTCTGTGTCCATCTGTTGATGGACACTTGAGCTGTTTCCATAATTTGGCTACTGTAAATAATGCTGCAGTAAACATAGGGGTGGATATATCTTTTCAAATTTGTGTTTTTGTATTCTTTGGGTAAATACCCAGCAATATAATTACAGGATCAAATGGTGGTTCTATTTTTACTTTTTTTGAGAAACCTCTGTACAGAGTAGCTGCACAAGTTGGCATTCCCACCAACAGTGTACAAACTTCCTTTTTCTCCAGATCCTCACCAACACTTGTTTCTTGTGTTGTTGATTTTCACCATTTTAACAGCTGTGAGGTAATATCTCCTTGTGGTTTTGATTTGTATTTCCCTGATGATGAGTTGAGTATCATTTCATGTGTCTATTGGCCATCTGTATGTCTTCTTTGGAGAAATGTCTGTTTACTACACTTTTTGCTCATTTTTATTTTTATTTTTTTAATAAAATAATTTTTTATTGGTGTTCAATTTACCAACATACAGAATAACACCCAGTACTCATCCCGTCAAGTGTCGCCCTCAGTGCCCGTCACCTACTCACCCCCACCCCCCCGCCCTCCTCCCCTTCCACCACTCCTAGTTCGTTTCCCAGAGTTAGGAGTCTTTATGTCCTGTCTCCCTTTCTGATATTTCCCACACATTTCTTCTCCCTTCCCTTATATTCCCTTTCACTATTATTTATATCCCCCAAATGAATGAGAACATGCACTGTTTGTCCTTCTCCGATTGACTTACTTCACTCAGCATAATACCCTCCAGTTCTATCCACGTTGAAGCAAATGGTGGGTATTTGTCGTTTCTAATGGCTGAGGAATATTCCATTGTATACATAAACCACATCTTCTTTATCCATTCATCTTTCGATGGACACCGAGGCTCCTTCCACAGTTTGGCTAATGTGGACATTGCTGCTAGAAACATCGGGGTGCAGGTGTCCCGGCGTTTCATTGCATCTGAATCTTTGGGGTAAGTCCCCAACAGTGCAATTGCTGGGTCGTAGGGCAGGTCTATTTTTAACTGTTTGAGGAACCTCCACACAGTTTTCCAGAGTGGCTGCACCAGTTCACATTCCCACCAACAGTGTAAGAGGGTTCCCTTTTCTCTGCATCCTCTCCAACATTTGTTGTTTCCTGCCTTGTTAATTTTCCCCATTCTCACTGGTGTGAGGTGGTATCTTACTGTGGTTTTGATTTGTATTTCCCTGATGGCAAGTGATGCAGAGCATTTTCTCATGTGCATGTTGACCATGTCTATGTCTTCCTCTGTGAGATTTCTCTTCATGTCTTTTGCCCATTTCATGATTGGATTGTTTCTTTGGTGTTGAGTTTAATAAGTTCTTTATAGATCTTGGAAACTAGCCCTTTATCTGATAAGTCATTTGCAAATATCTTCTCCCATTCTGAAGGTTGTCTTTTAGTTTTGTTGACTGTATCCTTTGCTGTGCAAAAGCTTCTTATCTTGATGAAGTCCCAATAGTTCATTTTTGCTTTTGTTTCTTTTGTCTTCGAGGATGTATCTTGCAAGAACTTACTGTGGCCAAGTTCAAAAAGGGTGTTGCCTGTGTTCTCCTCTAGGATTTTGATGGAATCTTGTCTCACATTTAGATCTTTCATCCATTTTGAGTTTATCTTTGTGTATGGTGTAAGAGAATGGTCTAGTTTCATTCTTCTGCATGTGGATGTCCAATTTTCCCTTTTTGCTCATTTTTAAATTGGATCTTTTTTCGGTGTTGTATAAGTTCTTTGTGTATTTTGGATACTAATCCCTTATCAGATATATCATTTGTAAATATCTTCCCCCATTCAGTAGGTTGTCTTTGTTTTTTTGGTTGTTTGCTGTGTAGAATTTTTATTTTGATGTAGTCCCAATAGTTTACTTTTTATTTTGTTTTCTGTGCCTTAGGAGACCTATCTAGAAAGATGTTGCTGTGGCTGATGTCAGAGAAATTGCTGCCTGTGCTCTTTTTTAGGATTTTTATGGTTTCCGATTTTACATTTAGGTCTTTAATCCATTTTGAATTTATTTTTGTGTAGAGTGTAAGAAAGTAGTCCACTTTCATTGTCTTGTATGTAGCTGTCCAGTTTTCCCAGCACCATCTGTTGAAGAGACTGCCTTTTTTCCCCATTGTATATTCTTGTCTGCTTTGTTATACATTAGTTAACCATATAATTAATCCTGAATTTATTTTTGGGCTTTCTGTTCTGTGGACCTATGTGTCTCTTTTTGTGCCAGTACCATACAGTTTTGATTACTACAGCTCTGTAGTATACCTTAAAATCTATGACCTTATTAAATTCATTTATCAGTTCTGGTAGTTTTCTAGTGGAGTCTTTATGGTGTTCTAGGTATAGTATCCTCTCATTTGCAAAAAAAAAAAAAAATGAGTTTTATTTCTTCCTTACCAAGTTGGATGCCTTTTATTTCTTTTTCTTTTCTGATTGCTGTGGCTAGGATTTCCAGTACTGTGTTGAATAAAAGTAGTGAGAATGGGCATCCTTGTCTTGCTCCTTTTCTTAGGGGAAAAGCTCTCAGTTTTTCACCATTGAGTATGATGTTAGCTGTGCATTTTTCATATATGGTCTTTATTATGTTGAGGTATGTTTCCTCTAAACCTCTTCCCTTTATTTTTGAATAATATTTTTGCTGGCTATAGATTTAGTTTGTAGTTTTTCTTTCAGCACTTTGTAATTCCTTTCTTTCTTTGTTTTTACGTCTTGTACTTTTAGTGTCTTTGTCTGGCTTTGGTATCAGGATGATGTTAACTTATGAAGTGAGATTGGAAGTATTCCTTCTATTTTTGGGAAGAGGTTGAGAAGGATTGGTTTTAGTTCTTCTCTAAATGTTTGGTAGAATTCATCAGTGAAGCCATCTGGTCCTGGACTTTCCTTTGTTGGGAGGTTTTTGATTACTGATACAGTCTCCATACTAGTGACTTATATGTTCATATTTTCTATTTTTTCATGATTCAGCCTTATATTTCTCTAGCTTTTATGTTTCTTCTAGGTTTCATTTCTTCTAGGTTGTCCAATTTATTGACATGTAATTATTCATTGTCTTTATATTTCTGTAATATTAATTCTAATGTTTCTCTCATTTATGATTTTGAGTCCTCTTTTTTTTTCTTGCTAACTCTAGCTAAAGATTTGTCTATTTATCTTTTTAGAAATCCAGTTCTTACTTTTGTTGATCTACTGTATTTTTGTCTCTGGGTCATTTATTTCCACTCTGAGCTTTGTTATTTCCTTCCTTCCACTAATTTTGGGCTTAGTTTTTTTATTCTTTTTCCAGTTCCTTGAGGTGTAAAGTTAGGTTGTTTATTTAAGATCTTTTTTCTTTTACTGTAAGCATTTTTCACTATAACTTTATCTTTCAAAACTGCTTTTACTGTATTCCATAATTTTTTGGTATGTTGCTTTTCCATATCATTTGTCTCAAGGTATTTTTTTATTCTTTGATTTGCTGGTTGTTTAGAAGCGTGTTTAATCACCACATAATTGTAGAGTTTTCGGTTTTCTTCTTATAATTGATTTTTAGTTTCATATCCTGTGGTCAGAAAAGATGCTTTATATCAGTTTTTTTTAATTAAGACTTGTTTTGTGGCCTAACATATGATTTACATTGGATAATGTTCCATGTGTGCTTGAGAAGCATGTAGATTCTGCAGATATTGAGTGGAATGTTCTGTATATGTCTGTTAGGTCCATCTGTTCTACACGTAGGTTAAGTCCAGTCTTGAGGCACTTTACAAAGATGCTATTCTATGTTTTCTGCTCTCATAGTTCCCGTTGGTCAGGTATCAGCTTATTGATGCTACTTAAAAGTAACCCTCTTTTACTCTCTGGCAGCTTTTAATGTTTTTGTCTTCGATTGTCAGCAGTTTCTGTGGTCCACCTGGGGATGGTTTTCTTTTTCTTTATCTGGGCTTCATATACGGCTTTTTGAATCCACAGGCTGACATGTTTTATTGGTTTTGGGAAATCCTCTGTCATCATTTCTTAGGAATTCTTTCTGCCCCATTCACTCTCTCCAAGGACTTCAGTTACAGATACATAGGGCTTTATAACTTCTCCTCTGTGCTGTTCTATATTCTTGTCTCCCTCCTCTGTGTATCTTTGTTTCTTTCTGGATAGTTTTTTTCTGGTATAGCTTCTATTCTAAAATTTTCATTTTATGTATGTATATTTTCCATTTTATTTTTAATAATTTTGTTTTTTATTATTTTTGTTTCTCAAATAATGTGATTCATTTTCAAATTTTCTGTGGCCTTCCTTACTCCCCACTCTAGTTTCTAGTTTTCTGCCAACATTCTCTTTTTAAGTAATCTTTAAGTACACATACTTATGATTACTTTAAAGTATTTGTTTAATAACTTTGCCATCTAGAGGTCCTGTGACCCTGTTACTTTGGGCTACCTCTGGCTCTTCCTCATGTTTTAATAGATTTATCCAAGTCTAGGAATTGCATTTTAAGTATTGTTTTGGTTGCATCTACAGATTTCTGTATGTATGCATATTCAGTTAAATATTTAGTAATTTCTATCTTTTTATATCTTGTGGACTGTCCAAAAGAACATATTTTAGTTTCCAAGTACAGGGAAGTTTGAAGCTACCTTTGTATCTGATAGCTTAATTTATTATAAGAACAGGGTATCGATTATTCTTTTGCATGCTTTTGTTTTTGCTCTTGTGTCTTAAGGTTTTCTCTTTATTATAAAGAAATAACCTCAAAGTGTTGTAGATGTACTTTTTAAAATTTGTCTTCTTTGGGATTCAGTGGACTCTTTAAATTTGTGGATGTCTCCATTTATTTTAGGAAAGGTCTTGGCTTGACTATTATTCAACTGCTACCCCACAATTTTTTTTTTTTGTAATTTTTGGAATTCTTATTGGGTAGATATTGGAATGTCTGCATCTCTCCTTCATATCCCAACTTCTCTTTGTATACATTTTATCATTTCATTCCTTTGTAATATTCTGTATCTTATCATCCAGGGAATAGTCCCTCCTGCAGACAGCTACTCCCTTAATTTTCAGGCTTATGATAATAGTGCCAGTAGTGGATACTTGAGGTTCTAGCCTGTTGTTTCTCAGTAATCACCCTTTTGGTTGTTGACCTCAGGTACTTATTTCTTACCCCTGTATTTGAGATAATACTTTTCATATCCTTTCCCCCCCTCTCCTATTTTCTATCCATGAAGCAATTCTGTGTCACGCATGTGTGTGTATATTAAAATCTTATAACAGTGTGTGATAGGACATTCTCAAACAGAAGCAACCTAAATTTCTATCTTCTGTGATTGCTTGGAAAGAATTTAAAAAAAAAAAGAGTGAAGCAAGTAGAAAATAAGTTAACCCCTTCATTGGAATTGGGGAACCAAAGAGTGGTCCCTGCATTTTCTGGGTCAGAGTTTTCTGAGTCAGGCAAAATGACAAAATGACTACCAGCTATTTAGAAATCTTGGAATCATTATCAGTATATTGGAATTCCCAACTAGCATGGACCTAGAATTGCCCCTCTAGTATATAGGCCAGAGCAGGCAAGCACAACCAGATGGGGCATAATCACATGTAGGCCCTGAATAAGTTTGGATGGAGCAGCTGGGCTTTCCAACTGCTTAACTATGGAGGCTGGCTTTGGTCATTTTCATTTCCCCTCAACAGTAGTCCAATCTACATTTTACTGATCTCATGTTTTGTATCCCATTTACCTGTATTTTGGCAAGAATTTACTGTACTTTTAAAAAGGCATGTAAGCATAAATTAAAAATAAAGCTTGCCTTTCACAAATAACAAGTTACAGTTCTGTGCAACTCACTACTCTTCCTCCCCAGTGAGCTGATAAACTCTCCAATAGCGTCCCTCTCATTCTCTCCCCGCAACCACACACACACGTGCAAATATGTATATACTTATACCTAGATATATAATCATAAATAAGACAATTTTTAACATAAATGCCATTACATAGTTTGGATCGTTTGGCAACATATTTTTAATTTAACTTAAAATTAACTGTGAATATCTAAAATTATGGTTCATCTGTTATGTTTATAAATTTGATTATCATATATCACATTTTATTCATTTTTCACCTTCCCTTCCATTCCCAACCCCTATCTGGGTACTTTTTCGACTCAAGACAATGCTGTAAAAACACCTTTAGACTTGGTTCCAATTTTAGTATATGCGCTGCCAAAGCGAGCACATAGACTTGGTTCCTTAGACAAATGTTTCTCTGGGGAATCAGATATTTTTCTCCCTAGAGTTAATCTGAAAATACAAGAGATTTTTTTTACTCATGCCTTTTGTCTGCCTGATATGTATGCCCTATTGGCCCTTAAATTTCTCTACTAGCACATCTGCAAGAAAGTAGACTGTGACTAACACTACTTGTTCTCATTAAAACATAGTTCTATATTCATCTTGGATTAATTAATTGCCGTTCTATGTTGGGTTTCAAGTGTTTCTATTATAAAGCTCTTCATCATATAGATTATTTTTAAATTATCCCAGTTACATTGTCTAGAAAAGATGATATTTCTTTTCCTTTATAGAGTTAATGACCAAATCACATTTGAAAATGTTAGATGCTTTTGTTAAGATGGTGGGTGATGCTGGGGTGCCTGGGTGGCTCAGTTGGTTAAACATCTGCCTTTTCCTCAGGTCCTCATCTCAGGGTCCTGGCATCAAGCCAGCATGTCCCTGCTCAGTGGAGATTCTACTTTTCCCTGTCCCTCTGCCCTTCTTCCTGCTCATTCTCACTCTCTCTTTCTGTCTTTTTTTGCTCCCTCATATAAATAAATAAGATCTTTAAAAAAAAAATGGCGGGTGGTGCTAATCAATCCTGTTGATTCCTTTTTTCCATTCCTCTTGGAAGGGACAATGTGCTTAGGTTTTCTTTTCCTCCTATTCTCAGATAGCCTGGTCTTTGGCAATATATTTGCATATTCTCCCCTTCCTAAATATTATGTTACTAGCCTGAATTTCATTTATACACTAATTCAAGATTATTTTTCTTTCCCCAAAGTTGGAACAAATACAGCAGGAATCCCTATACCTAATGAGAGAGGTCCAGGTTTGTATTTTTTCACTAACTAGTATTGTGACCTTTTGGCAAGACATTCAATATTTATTTAATCTATAAAAAGAGAAGTCTTGAATAAATGATCTTCAGGCCTTCTTCCAGAAACTTCCTTGACCAGATTCACGTGTGTAATTTCATTAACAGTGAGGAACTTGGAATTATTTATTGCCTTTGGTTTAAGCACCAGTGCTTATTTATGTGTTTTAAGATTTTGAACTGTAAACGTAGAATAGATTGTAAGATACTAAAAGCATGTTTTGTTTTACAGGTGCTTCTTTTGTCTTACTGTTGTAATATTAAATCAAAATGCCTATAAGACCAGATCTCCAGGTATGTAGTCCTAGACCAAAGAAAGGAAGTATTTTAATTCCTAAAATCACTTCTGTTTATTTATGAGTGTTAAGTGCTATATTTTTAGGAAAGATGAAGCTTACTTATTTTTATGAAATGGTCAAGAGTAGAATAAGTTAAAACATTATTTTTTCATTTTTAATAGATTGTTTTCACAATCTGTTATATATGAAGTATGAAAGATGCTGATTATTTACATATACCTTTTACATTAAAAAATTATGCAGTGATTCATGTATAATTTATGCTTGGATATTTTTATGTCAGGGTTTTAAATTTAAGGTTGCATTTTGATAAAAACATTTAAATATAAAAAGTTTTAATATATCTATTTAATGTGTATGCAATTTACCACCAAATCTGGTGATCGGATTATAGTATAAAAATTCCTTATTAGTGATGTTATACTTCACTGGTAAGAATGGTGTATTTTATAAAGGCTATAAATGTATAACATAATAAATTATATATGTAATTCTTAAATTATATTGATATGATTTCCAAAAGTGATTTTATCTGTCTTTATGCATTTTTAAAAAACTATTTAAATCTCATTAAGAAATCGATAGGTGGGTGGCTCAGTTGTTTGGTGCCTGCCTTTGGCTCCGGGGGCGTTGGGCTCCCTGCATGGAGCCTGCTTCTCCCTCTGCCTGTGTCTCTGCCTCCCCCCCCCCCCCGCCCCTCTCTCTCTCTCTCTCTCTGTGTCTATCATGAATAAATAAATAAAATCTTAAAAAGAAATTGATAGGTGTGTTAGGGTTTTATCCATGGCATTAGTATTAGTTACTATAAAGTTTATAAAGTTTATTTTACGTCTTTCATTAATAAGTTTCTTTTTGGAGCTTGACGTGATGATGACTTACAATAAAAGATACGAAGTGGAAAATTAGTAGACTATATGTGTGTATATATATATTTTTCGTAGAATCTTGCTATTACCAAAAAAGCTTGATCTCTGTGTTACTCCGAATTTAATAGTTGACAGCTTTTTTTTAAATAAGTAAATTGATATAAGCTCTTCTGAGAATTTTCATGCAAAAACAATTCTTGAATTACTAGACTGCATACAGTGACTCATTTTGGTTTTGATTCCATCTCTGTGCCATTAACTGTATTTCTCTAGCAGTTGGAAAAATGCATTGATGATGCTTTAAGAAAAAATGATTTCGAACCTTTGAAAACACTTTTACAAATTGATATTTGTGAAGATGTGAAGATTAAATGCAGCAAGCAGTTTTTACACAAATTGGATGGCCTTATATGCAGGGTAAATAACTGCTTTTTGTTGAATGATTGTTAAAATTATTGAATAGTTCCCTTTCTAGGAAAAAATACTCTATTGGAAGAAATGGTAAACTTGATTATAATATTATATAAATAAATAAGATTTTTAAAAAAAATCTGAGGAGTCCCAATAATAAACTACTATTTTATAAATAAAATATACAAAAAGCTATGTTTCCATAACATTACCATTATTAACTGTTACCTAAACTGAGGAAAAATAGTTCACCTGTTTGAAGTTTGAACAACTCTTAAAAAAAAGAAAAACCTATCAGCATATTCTTCATGCTATGGGGACAGTGACTGAAGCTTTCAAAAATTAAACAAACAAAAATGATCTAAAACCCTGAACTTGATATTTATCATATGTAAGGCATTTTTATACAGGAGAAAAAGTGATTGACAGTCTCCCCCAGTATCTGACAGTTATGAATCTAAAAGATTGAGTAAAAATTTCTTATTTCCATTAGTTAAACACATAGAACTTTTTAGAATGGAAGGTAACTGACTCATTGAACTGTAGTCCAAAGGTTCTTGAATTTATACAAATCTGCCTATTTGTGTTAGGTTTGTCATTCACAGGCTGGGTGGCTTTAGTCCTTGCTTCTCTCAACCACACTTCTGTACTTTGCAATATGGAGATGATAATAGCAGCTTTCAGGATTTGTGAGGATTATAGCTTCTAGGACAGTACCAGTGCCACACTATTTTGTATTAACATGTTTAAGTGTATCTTTTTTGTTTTAGGAGCTTAATAAAAAGGATATCCAAATAGTTTCAACCATTTTGGTTTCTTTTGGAAGATGTGGCAAAAATATCACTATATTGGGGCAAGCTGGACTTTTAACTATGATAAAACAAGGACTGATCCAAAAGATAAGTATGGGATTTGTAATATTAACATGAGGGAAAAATGATTCAAGGTGTGTTTTCTAATAAATGGTTCAAACAGTTGAGAAATAAATTTGGGGACTTTACATAAAACTTTAGATAAGTATTTTTGTAACTTGAGCTGTATGTTACAAAGATAAAGATCAAAAAGACACTCTATACATAGGCTCCTTAATCATCATATGAATTTAAGGCCATAAGGATCCCTGAAGCCTTTACTTGCTTTATTTTCTCTTATCTGTTTACCGTCTCACTTCCTTTTTCTTTTGATGTTGTTTATTATCTATTTCCCATGCTAGAATGTGGGATATTCATTTTTATTTGTTTTGTTCATCTCTGTATACCTAGTGCTGAGAGCAGTATCTGGGATGTAGTACATGCTCAAATATCTGAATTAATTAAAGTATAATAATACCAAAACTTTTCAAATAGTAGTAATGCCAGAATAATCTAACTTAGGATGGTAATATATTTTCATCTATTAATGAATGTGCCTGGACTAGGAATTTGAAGGGGGAAATAAAGATCTACTGCCTAAGGGAGCCCAGGTGGCTCAGCGGTTTAGTGCCGCCTTCAGCCCAGGGCCTGATCTTGAGACTTGGGATCGAGTTCCGCGTCAGGCTCCCTGCATGGAGCCTGCTTCTCCCTCTGGCTGTGTCTCTGCCTCTCTCTCAGTGTCTCTCATGAATAAATAAATAAAATCTTAAAAAAAAAAAGATCTCCTGCCTAGAATTAGGATTAGTTCATCCATTTCCATCTAAACAATGGGAAAATATAGTGAGTTTCCAAAAATAGAAACAACAGAGAAGTTTAAAAACATAAACTTATTTTCATATAATACTGATATTTTAATTTTTGTTTCCAAAAATAGAAACAACAGAGAAGTTTAAAAACATATTTTCATATAATACTGATATTTTAATTTTTGATGTTTTCTAATAAATGGTTCAAACAGTTGAGAAATAAATTTGGGGACTGATATTTTAATTTTTGATGTTTCTTTATTCCTAAGTTTACTGTTTATGTGAGATAGGTACATTCTAAAGTTATTAAAATTGAATTCAAAGTAACTAATATATATGTTTCTTTTTTTACATGGTTGCATGGTTTGAGAAATCCAAGGATATTATTCTCCGTCGAGGAAATTCAAAAGATGAGGCCATTATAAATGTGATAGAAGACTTATTTGATCTTTTGATGGTAAAAATCATGTTGATTAACCAATCTTACAAGCATGTGTTTATTTACGTAGTTTGTGTTCTTGTGTCTCGAGCCTAAAAGTCATTAACAGATTGGTTAGTGACTTGATTGGATTAGTCTATTCAGATTGTATAAAGCACTTAACCTGATTCATATAATTAAATAGTTAATAAAAGTTAAGTAATTACATGGTGAGTTCAAATATGATCTGTTACTTTAATATTATTTTAATATTTGCTACTGTATCAATACAATATAATGGTTTTTATAATACAAGATAAATTATAAATTAAATATTCATTTTTTTTCAGGTCATACATGACATCAGTGATGAAGGTATAATAAGCATTTTATTTCTAATAAATAATAATAATTTGCTGTTAGAGTTTTAGTATAATTTTGCAATCCTCAGAGTATTCTCCTAATATTAGGACTCTAACTAATTTAGGGGTCAACCACCTTTTACTGTAAAGGGCCAGATAGTAAATATTTTAAACATTATATTAGAGCCAAGCGAAAAAACTGAGGATATTATATAGGTACTTATATAACAAGAAAGAAAACAGATTTCCACAGATATCTTATTGATACAATTCAAGATACTACAATAATGGAGTACAGTGTTTTTGTAATATAGGTCAACTAATGAGAATAGCACTATTTTGACAGGATGACATTTCACTTAATTAAGGCTCAGAGTTAGTGTTTGCTCTTATCAGAATTGATTGCAAATGTTCATTTTTATGCTTATCTTAATGATATTTTATGTAAATTGCATTAGAAAATGTCTTTTCATGCAGATAATGCCAAATACTCATACCAATTCATGAGCACGATTTTTAATTGGGCATGTTCATCACTTGGAAAGCATTTATAGAATTTTATCAGATACTTAATACTTGCCTTTTAGAATATCATTGCATTCCAGATGAGTCACTTTCAACAAGGTTAGGTGGAACCTCAGTTGAATGTTTAAACGGATTTTGAAATATGGGAATTTCCTGTGTACTTCATCAATGTCCAGAAATGCTGCTGGACCTGTAATTGGAGCTTACAAAAAATGTACTCCTGTACCTTTGTGTGGGAATGGAGATGTCTGTCCTTGTTTTAATTTTTGACAGCCTGGGAAATGTATAGAACAGTTAGCATTATTTGTGATTCAGATCACCTTCGTTTCATTGAAATGACTTTAGCAAGTGTGAGTTTGTCATAGAAGCATGATTTTGCTCTGTAATTTTGGGTTGAGTTCATTAAGAAACAACAACTCTGCAGTGCATGCTAATTACTGAAGTCATCCAGTGGTACCTGATATTGGCTAAGTTCATGAGAGTAGAATGAAATTCACTTTGATAGTGCTGGTTCAGGGATTAAATTATTTCCACAGAGTACTTGCTGTTGAATAATACGCCATACAACACGGGCGGTGGGGTGGATTTGGTTTGTGGGCCATAATTTGCCAACTTTTGATCTAATGGGACAGAATTTTCCATATGTAGAGCACATAACAATTCATTCTCACTTGTGAATGAATGGCCACTGTTTTGTGCCAAGCAAGCAGTCCAAATTATTTTATCTCTGTTGGTTGAAGAAGTCATTGAGGCTGGTGAATTGTTTATAAATAAAGGAAAAATTAGTCTTCAGAGCCAAAAAGTTTTAAAAGCTCAATTGCTGTTCACCTCAGTAGTAGTTAATGCTACCTTTTCATTGATTGCTTTCCAATTGACATATCATCTAGTCTAAATTCTTAAGATTTTAGGGAAGAAAACAGTCCTGAAGTGTCAGTAAATATGAAATAATCCAAGTGTTTTTTTTTCTTAAGTAAATCATTATATCTTTTTACCTAATTGAGTAATTTTTTTTCTTTTTTCTTTTTTTTACCTTCAGTCTAGTCACTTTGGAAAGTTGTATATTTTGTTATGTTATTACCATTATTTAAAATTATTTTTTAAATTTGCATTATTAAATAACATGCAGCAAATTTTTCTGAATATATTTAGTATTGATAAAGCCTTGTCCTTTGAGAAGAGGGTTAACTTTTAGAAAAAGCTCAAGGTATTTAGATCTTACAAAGATCTATTGAGTGTTTACATCTGCTATGGAACTTTCGATATATGACTAAATTAATGAGGCCAGTTTTCATAAGAATGTCACAATAGAAATTTCCATTTTGAACTATATTTCATCCGAAAAAAGTCTTACTGCCTTAGGTGCCTGAAAGGAGAAGCTTATTCTGAAGTTACACCTTTGCCAGAGTTAAGATGAGTCAGATCTGTTGAACGGCATTTTTTCAAAGCCAACATAGCTAGTTAGTGAAAGAATGAGAACTGCATTTCATGTTTTCTGCTGCCCAAAGCAGTCTAGTACTGCTTTTGAACTAGTACATTCTTTCATTAACTCATATGAGAAAAGATTACCATTTAAAATACGCATTTATTAATTATTTAACACTTTCATTCAGGTAGAAGGCAAGTAGTGGAAAGTTTCGTGCCTCGAATCTGTGTCCTAGTTACTGACTCAAGAGTGAATATTTGTATTCAGCAGGAGGTAAAGTCATTTGTTAGATTTTTTTTAAAAACCTAAAAATGAGAGAATGAAGCAAATTTAGTAGCAATTCATCAAATTGAATAATTATTTTCTCTTGGTACTAAATTAACTATGTAGTATATTTCTGCTGTCTTCATTGCCTGATGTGATGAATAAATATATTACCCAAATATTTATTGAAAAGCCATAGCCATCTGTGTTTATGTATGCATATAGCCCATATGAAAATAAACTATACCATCCAGATATTAGGAGTCCTCAGTATTTAAATGGTAAACATAACCTGTATTTGTATATGGATGTATGTGCATGTATATAACCATAGAACAAATGTTAATCAGATTATAGTTTTTGGTTCTTTAGTTCTTGGAGTAATAATAAACATATGTCTTATTGCAAAGAGTATAACTGGAATTATAGTATATTTTATTTTTATATCCTTTGTTTCATGTTTTTTTGTATTCACTATTTTATACTTTATATTCTTTCCTCTACCCTTCTTTATTCACTGCATAAAATTGTTGTGCTTAAGAAAAAAAATAGGCTTCTAAGTTTGTGTACATAGAGTATTCCTCTAAATACTCCATTTTACTGAATATATAAAGTTAATGGATTATTTTTTTTTCTTTTCTAGACTCTAAAAAAAATGAATGCTATGCTTGACAAAATGCCTCAAGATGCCAGGAAAATACTCTCTAACCAAGAAATGTTAATTCTCATGTAATAATTTGTACTATGTTCCTTTAATTAGTGGTTCAGGTCAAGAATTTAGAGGATATTTTATAAAGCTGTAAAATAACCATGAGTTGCATTAATGATTAAAACTGATAAACTGTTGTTCTAATATAATTTATAGCTATATTTTTTGCAAAAATCTGTGATACCAGCCAATTGTTAATTTTAGTGAAGTTTTCCCCCTAAATACCTGGGTTTTCTATTTAATTGGTACTAGTTTGGTATGTAATCTATTATTTTGATTTACAGGAGTAGTATGGGAGAAAGGATTTTAGATGCTGGAGGTAAGTATATTTTTTCAAAATATTCATATTTTAAATTATTCCAAATTCATTAACAATATAATCTCTTTAATAAAAATAATATTAACATTGTAATGTAGTGAGATTATGTGAGGGAATTATAAACTATGTAAAGCAAGCAGTTTTTAATTACTAATAGGTAATTAAGTGATCTATAACTGTGGGACAAAAATAATTAAGCATGATGAAAGGAGTTGTCAAATATAACTTGTGCCTAATGGTAGATTTATGAATAAAAACTTAATTTTCTAACATATTTGAATTACTTTTCCTAAGAAATTCCTCAAATAGTGTTTTATGAAATTGTAGGTTTAATATTTTGGGGACTTAGAAATTTGTTTTTAAACAATGTGTTTATTAAAAGAACTCAAATAATCTTTTCTAAATTTCATATGAGAAAAATTTGATGTAGTGATATACATATAGAACAAACCACTGATTAAAGTACTTTGGAATAAAGATAACCAGAATACAAAAGTAAAAGGCCTGTAATTTATAGACTATCATCTGAGTTATTTTGTAGTTCACAACTCTAATAATGGAATGTCAGAGTCTTTGATTACATAGAAGTTTCTCTCAAATATTCTTTTTTTTTTAAATTTTTACTCCTTTCTTCTGTTGGTAAACTTGTTATTTGTCCATATTCATTCTGTGCTGATGAGATCTGTCTAATCCATTTGAACAAAATGGCAAAAGATGAGTGAAAAACACTAATATTTTTCTTCTTTCTCTTGCTTGTTCATTCCTTATAAACAATGACTTATAAACTTATTTTTCATAACTTCCAGTAATACATTACTTTTTTTTTTAAGATTACGACTTACAAGTAGGTATCGTAGAAGCACTATGTAGAATGACTACAGAAAAACAAAGACAGGAACTGGCATGTCACTGGTTTTCAATGGATTTTATTGCTAATGCATTTAAAGGAATTAAAGACTCTGAATTTGAAACAGTAAGTAGAATAAAAATAACAAATTAACAAGTTTTTTATTACTATACTTTTTAAAAGTCTCTCTCTTTTTTTTTAAAAATTAGGATTGCAGGGTATTTCTCAACCTTGTAAATGGCATGCTTGGAGACAAGAGAAGGTAAACTTAATACAATATTCAGCCATTTACTGATAAAGAACTAGAGCTCAAGAGGGAGCACACAGTGTTGAACCTTTAAAATTTATTTGGTCTCTTGGGATATAAAAATGCACAGGGGCATTTAAAGCAATACCTTATTATAACACCATGTAAGAAGTTACTGCAATGGTAGGCTGAAAGAATTGCACTGGTCTTATTTTTTACTTCATAGTTTTTAGAGGAAACATGCATTTTATTTAATATTAATAACTGTCTAAATTTGGTTTATTATATTTTAGAATTGCCTATACATTATCATAAATTTCATCTTTAAGGAATAATAAATTTTTGATACATATATTACTTGAGCTACCTTCTTTATCCACATACTGGTAGAAAAATATATAGCAAACAAGTTTTCTTTTTTTTTATATATATATATAATTAATGCACTGTAAGGCTGACCTCTTTCTGAGGTTATTTAATCTCAGGAATGGGCATGAATGAAAGGTAATTATCACTTTTGATAGTAATAGAAGAGCAGTATTTGCAGTTCAGTGCCCGACACTGTGTTATAGATGCTCAGGACAGCTTTATTGGATGAATGAGTTCACATTTACTTTATTTACTAAGGAAATAGAAGACAAGGTAAGGGTTGAATGCAGGGACTCGTGTTTTTTGGATTTGAATCATAGGTTTTCCTCTTCCTATTCTGATGTTGGGCAAATTATTAAACTTACTTGCCTTAGTTTCCTTAGCTGTAAAATAAAAATACAGCACCTACCTATATGTTTATTGTAGAAACTAAGTGAGATGATTATATATCAAGTGCTTATAATGGTATATGACCAAGAAAGTGTTTGGCAAATTCGGTCATTTTTATTAGCTGTATTATTCACTTCTCTTCTTTTCCTATGTAAATCCTATAGGAGCTTCCACCACTTATTCCACTATGTCAATACAATAAACTGAATTAGGAATTTTTACTCCTAGTAAATAGCATAAAAAGTAAAGTTGTACAGTTATTGTAGTCAGAATGGGAGGTTGAGTAGTAGTGACACCAAAATAATATACTTTTTCTATAGAAACAAATTTCCATTAAACTCTTACTTTAAAAAGTAATAAAAAAGGAGATATGAATTTATTTAAATCATTAAGGTCACAGCATGATTTCCTTTTGATCTTAGACATGATTTCAATGGTTAGTCAAGATTACACTGTGAAGTCTTATTAAATTTTTCTCTAACACAGACTACTTTTTATTTTAGGGTCTTTACGTTTCCTTGTTTATCAGCATTTCTTGATAAATATGAGGTAAGTTTTAGATTTAACATGTTTTAGTTATTGGATGAATTTTGATACAAGGTCAAGTGAATTACAAGTTACAAGTTGACAAGAACATTAAAAATAGTCATAATTTGATCACAAATATAGGTTTAGTATTCTATGTCTAAGAGACATTTTATGAAGTGATATATTTGTAGCTAAGGATAACTGAAATATGAAGGTTGTACTTCAAATTTTCTTTTTTTCTTTAAGTCAAACCTATTATTGATTTACCATTCATTAATCAAACTAACATTTTATTTGCACTTTACACTTGGAATCTTTGTGATTTCTTAGAGCTAGCTAATTTCTGTGTAAGATAATAAAGCAGCATTTCTTTTCATTGTTTCTAAATTGGTTTAAATGCTCTATTTGATCTTTCTCTTTGTTCACCTCTAGCTGTCTTTTTTTCTTTTAAAAAAAACAAACAACCATGAGTATAACATAGTCATAATTTTCTGTTGTCACTTTTAAAATCATAGTATATAGTAGTTTTTTATGTTTTGTTTTATTAGTTACAAATACCTTCAGATGAAAAACTTGAGGAATTTTGGATAGATTTTAATCTTGGGAGCCAGACTCTGTCATTCTACATTGCCGGAGATAATGATGTAAGTTCCATCTACCATTTTATGTTCGTATATGTGTATGTATACAATGTTTTAATCTAAGAACATGGATTTTTTGTATATTTATTTTTCTAGCTATTTTACTAGATTTCAATATTAACTCTATACTTTTGATTAGCATGGTAACCCATTCAGTTAATTAGAAATAAAGATTATTTCTAATGTTTTATTGCAACAGAAAAATTAATGCTAGATTTCATTATTTTTTAAAGCTGGATTTTAATACTAGTTTTTAAATCTAAGATTTTTCAGAAATAAATTACAGGTTAATGATCTAACATTTAACATTCATATGAACATGTGAACTGGAATCTAGAGGAGATACCAGTTAATCAAATGCAGAGGTACTCCTTACAAATATTTTAACAGACAATGATGAGTAGTCTTTATCCATTCATAAAATTTTCCATTTCGAAATTCTGAGGTATTAATTCCTATGGTACTATTTGGAAGTGATTTAGTTCTTTATGTGCTATGTTGTAGCCATATTTAAACCTTACAACCAGATGGTATATTTTCTACTGCCTTAGTTTAATCTGAGAATTCTTGAGCCATTGTTTCCAAATAGCTACCACTTAATATTTGGTCCATGGGCATACTTCTGGCCTGGAGTAAATAGTTACTTTGTTAAAATCCAACTAAGAGTTGATCTGCATATACTAATCTAATTGTGGTTACTGATATTTTAATGAGAATCTAGACTTCTTAGTCTGTCTCTTGTAAAATCCTGCCTTTTGTTCCAGGTAAACTATAGATAGACATTAAGCAAATGCCCCTGAGGATTTCCATATACCATTATTTCTTTTTATTTTAGAACACCTTTGTAGAATACTTTATTAAAATTTAGTTCTAAGTATTAGCACTGTTTCTCAGGGCCAATGACTGTTTTTACTGGTGTATTTATTCCAGCAGGGTTTGTAGGAATATTTTTAACTGGGTTCTCTTTAAGAATGGTCTTTGATTTCAGGAGAAGAAGATAGAATAGGATTGATGTAGTCCCTGCCTTCACTGAGTTTGGTCCAATGGATGATTTCAATGAGAAAATAAGCAATTACAGTATGATATATGGTAGGGATAGTATAAAATGCAATTATAAGTGTTAAATGCCTGCCATGTGCCAGAAACTGACCTAGAAATGCAGGAGATTCCTCCAAAATATAGATTTAGAATCCTCTCTTTCCTGGATTTCTATAGTACATTCTCCTGTATTCTCTTGACTTTTCTAAAAGCCATTCTCCATGTATTGCTTAAGATCCTTCTTTTGTCTCTTTAGCATTGTGTATGAGGGCCTTTATGATCTGGTCCCTGGCTATTTTTCTCATATCTCAGACCATTCTCTATGCTTACTATGTTCCAGACACCTTAATTCTATTTCTTTAACAAAGATCATGCCCATTTCATATCTTTCTACTTGTTGATTCTTCTGCCTAGAAACTTCCAAATCTTTGCATCATAATTTCTTCTCATTTAGATTTCAGTACAAATACTGCTTCTTTATAGAGATAACGAATTGATAACTCAATCTGACGTTTAAAGTTGCCTCCCAGCCATATGATCCTCTCAATAGATGCAGAAAAAGCATTTGACAAAGTACAGCATCCTTCTTGATTAAACCTCTCCACAGTGTAGGAATAGCGGGAACATACCTCAATATCATAAAAGCCATATACAAAAAGCCCACAGTGAATATCCTTCTCAAAGCTCTCAGCCTTTCCCCTAAGGTCAGGAATACAACAAGATGTCCACTGTTGTTCAACATAGTACAGGAAGTCCTAGCCTCAGCAGTCAGGCAACAACAACAACAACAACAAAAAATAAACTGCATCTGAATTAGCAAGGAAGTCAACCTTTCTTCACAGTTGATGTGTACTCTATGTGGAAAACCCGAAAGACTCTACCTCAAAATTGTTAGAACTCATACAGGAATTCAACAGACTGGCAGGATATAAAATCAATGCATAGAAATCAGTTGCATTTCTGTACAATGAGACAGAAGAAAGAGAAATTAAGGAATCAGTCCCATTTACAATTGCACAAAAAAAAAAAAAAAAAAAAAAACATGAGATACCTAGAAATAAACCTAACCAAAGAGGTAAAGGATCTGTACTCTGAAAACTGTAGAACACTCGTGAAAGAAATTCAGGAAGACACAAAGAAATGGAAAAACGTTCCATGCTCATGGTTTGGAAGAACAAATATTGTTAAGATGTCTTGCTATCCAGAGCAGTCTCTACGTTCAATGCAATCCCTATCAAAATACCATCAACACTTCTGGAACAAATAATACTAAAATTTGTATGGAAATCACAAAAGAATCTTGGTTCGCCAAAGGAATGTTGAAAGAGAAAACCAAAGCTGGTGGCATCATATTTCCAGACTTCAAGCTCTGTTACAAAGCTGTCCTCATCAAGACAGTATAGTACTGACACAAAAACAGTTGCAGAGATCAGTGGAACAGAATAGAGACCCCAGAAACAGACTCTCAACTCTATGGCCAGCTAATCTTTGACAAAGCAGGAAAGAATATCTACTGGAAAAAGGACAGTCTCTTTAATAAATGGTGTTGGGAAAATTGGACAGCTACATGCAGAAGAACGAAACTGGATCATTTCCTTACACTATACACAAAAATAGACTCAAAATGGATGAAATACCTAAATGTGAGACAGTAATCAATCAAAACCCTAGATGAGAACACAGGCAGCAACCTCTTTGACCTCAGCCGCAGCAACTTCCTACTAGTCTCCAAAGGCAAGGGAAATGAAGGCAAGAATGAACTATTAGGACTTCATCAAGATAAAAAGCTTTTGCAAAAGCAAAGGAAGCATAGCAAAAGACAACCTACAGAATAGGAGAAGATATTTGCAAATGTCTTATCAGATAAAGGGCTGATATCCAAAATCTATAAAGAACTTATCAAACTCAATGCCCAAAGAACAAATAACCCAGTCAAGAAATGGGCAGAAGAAATGAACAGACATTTCTCAAAGAAGACATACAAATGGCTAATAGACACAAGAAAAAATGCTCAACATCACTCGGCATCAGGGAACTACAAATCAAAACCACAATGAGGTACTATCTCATACCAGTCACAATGGGTAAAATTAACAAGTTAGGAAACAACAAATGTTGGTGAGGATTTGGAGAAAGGGGAATCCTCTTATACTGTTAGTGGAAATGCAAGCCGATGCAGCCACTCTGGAAAACAGTATGGAAGTTCCTGAGAAAGTTAAAAATGGAGCTACCCTGCCCAGCAATTGCACTACTGAGTATTTACCCCAAAGATAGAAAGGTAGTGATCAGAAGGGGTACTTACACCCAGTGTTTAAAGCAGCAATGTCCACAAGGGTCAAACTATGGAAAGAGCCCAGATGTCCATTGACAGATAAAAGGATTAAGAAGATGTGGTCTATATATACAATGGAATACTACTCAGCCATCAAAAAGTGAAATCTTGCCATTTGCAATCATGTGGATGGAACTAGAGGGTATTGTGCTGAGTGAAATAAAGACAATTATCATGTTATCTCACTCATGTGAAATTTAAGAATCAAAACAGAGGATCATAGGGGAAGGGAGGGAAAAATAAAATGACAAAATCAGAGAGGTTAAACCATAAGAGACCCTTAATCATAGGAAACAAACTGAGGGTCGCTGGAAGGGATGTGCGTGGGGAGATGGGGTAACTGGGTTATGGGCATGAAGGAGGGTTTGTAGCTGTAGTGAGCACTGGGTATTTTATAAAACTGATGAATCACTGAACTCTACCTCCAAAACTAGTAATATACTATATGTTAATTAAGTTAAAAAATAAAAAATACATAATATGAAAATTTCCATAATATAAAAATGTTTTTAAAAGAAAGGCAGTAAACCAGGAAACCTCGCTTTGAAGTTAGTACATGATAACAGCCAGGTTGCATGTGCCCAAAGGAGCAAGTGTTTTTATACCTAGAAAATATGAAGCTGCTAAAACCTTTGGGGCAGGGAAGAGGATAGCAGGCCTTTTCTCTGGACCCTGAGGCTTTGAGATATGGGAGAATTAACCTGACTGGAGACACCATAATGGTAGTGCTGCCCTCAGCATATGGACTGGTTTCAATTCAGACAAAGAAGTAGAGTTAGAAAAGGGATTGGGGATTCAGATGAATTCCTATACAATGAATTGTCCTTAAATAACCAAAGAAGCAGATCTGTTTTCCTCACAAGATTAGTAAAAGGTTTTAGGATCTCATCTTTTAGGAATGATATCTATTTTTTCTTGTAGCTTTTTTTTTTTTTTTTGTGAATTCAGTATTATTTTATCCAGTTACACAGATTTTCAATGAAAACATGTGGAAAGGAGAAGGGGAAAATATTTTCAGTGATTTTTCATATGCATTCAGTGTTTGAATGTAAAGACAGTTAATCAGTGGAATTGAGGAATGCATATGATACCACACTATTTCAGAAGCATACATGACAGGATTTGGTAACATTTTTTAAAAAGGATATCCTCTCCCCTTTATTCCCTGTCATTTTTTTAAATATTTTTTATATTCCCCAAATGAGACCATTAAGGGGAGGTGGGCGGGGGGTGGGGGTAACTGGGTGACGGGCACTGAGGTGGGCACTTGACGGGATGAGCACTGGGTGTTATTCTATATATTGGCAAATTGAACACCAATAAAAAAAATAAATTTATAAAAAATAATAAAAAATAAAAAGGATATCCTCTAATATATATTAATGGTATTAATTCCTTTTTTTGGTCAAAAACAGGAAATTAGACCATTATACTATGAAATTATATCAGTGTTTCTTCCTTTTAAACGTGAACAGATTAAATGTGGCATGTGTAATATATTGCATAATCGATTGATGGAGCAAGAAATGTGTTCTATCAGCTGGTTACTTAGTGATACTTAAATAACTTTATTTGTATAATTTAAAAAATGATGTTTAAAGATTATTTAAAGCAGGAGTAAATGATTTATTTATAGTCAAACCTGTTTTTAAATTTAAGGACCATCATTGGGAAGCAGTGACTGTGCCTGAGGATAAAGTACAGATATACAGCATT
Organism: Canis lupus baileyi; assembly: GCF_048164855.1. Taxonomy (NCBI): domain Eukaryota; kingdom Metazoa; phylum Chordata; class Mammalia; order Carnivora; family Canidae; genus Canis; species Canis lupus. Next base: position 46,564,815 of record NC_132863.1, on the reverse strand, counting down.
GAAGGTACTAAACTTGTTTTCTCTCATTCTCCTCTGGATTCTTATCACGTGGAGTAGCAGTTGTATGCTCTGGGGAAAAAATAGACTAATGAAAAAAGTCAACATTTTCATATATTCATATTCATAAATTTGATAGTTCAGTATCATCAGAATTCCCTGAATCCACATTTCCCCCGCCGTCAATTTCCCAACTCCTTCCTGAACTTTCTTTATCTAATCTAAAAACCTATGTGATCAGTCAGTTTCTTGTCAGTATGTTCAGGGTTCTTGCCCTTTTATTCTATTAGTTTGATTAGATCCACACATCTCATACCTGCACGTCTATACCTGGAACTGTATAACACTGCTGGCAGAGTCTGATACCACTACACATTCAGATATCAAGCTTTATTTGAGTCATTTCAATGGGGATGTAGTGGTATCTCATGATAGTCTCTAATTGCATATTCCTGTTGACTGGATATGTGATGCACTTTTGCATTTGCTTGGTGGCCATTCATATGTATTCCTTTGTGAAGTATCCATTTAAATATTTTGTCCTTTTTTTACTGGACTTTTTTTTTTAAGTTTGAATTCTTACATATTGTCGGTATCAAACCTTAGATAGATGTTCTGTGTGTATTTTCTCCCCATCTGCATCTTGCTTATTTATTTTCTTAGTCATGCCTTTAATGAGCAGAAGCCTTTAAATTTGAAGTCCCCTGATCAGTTTTTTCATTTGTGCTTATTGCTTTGTGTGCCCTAAGTAATTCTTGCCTACTACCAAGTCACAAAGTTGTTCTTTTGTTTGTCTATAAAAACTTTATGGTAGACTGCTGTGATGGCCTTTCTGTCATTCCTGATGTTTCATACTTATATATATTTTTTCCTAATCAGTCTGATGAGAGGAATATCAGTTTACTGGTATTGTCAAAGAACCAGCCTTTGGTTTCATTAATTTTTCTCTATTGTTTTCTATTTTCAATTTAGTTGATCTCTACTCTTCTGTTTATTGTCTCTTTTTTTTTTTTTCTGCTTGATTTAATTTGCTTTTCTGTTTCTGATGTCTCAGAGTAGAAACTGAGGTCATTGATCAAAGACTGTTTATTCTTCTAATGGAGCAATTTACAGCTTTAAATTCTCCTCCTAAGTACTTCCTTAGCAGCATCTCAAAAATTACAATATGTTGTTTCTATTTTCATTAATCTGATCCTTTTGAAGTTTTTCTTTTGATTTCTTTCTTGATCCATAGGTTTATTTAGAAATTTTTTATGTAGATTCTATATATTTGGGATTTTATTTTATTTTATTTTTAAAGATTTTATGTATTTATTTATGAGAGACACAGAGGCAGAGACAAAGGCAGAGGGAGAAGCAGGCTCCTGGTGGGGAGCCTAATATGCGACTCGAATCCAGGATCCTGGGATCACAATCAGAGCCAAGGACAGACACTCAACCACTGAGCCACCCAGGTGTCCCTATATTTGGGATTTTAGAGATAACTTTGTTATTGATTTCTAACAATTTCATTGTTGTTAGAGAGTGTACTTTTGTATGATTTAAGAATCCTTTTAAATATATTGCCACTTGGGGTGCCTGGGTGGCTCAGTCAAGCATCTGCTTTCGGTTAAGGTCATGATCTCAAGGTCCTGGGATCAAGTCCTGTGTTGGGCTCCCTGCTCAGCTGGGAGTCTGCTTCTCCTCCTCTTTCTACCTGCTGCTCTCCTTGCTTGTGCTCTCTTGCTTGCTCTCTATCAGATAGATAAAACCTTTTAAAAAATGAATAAATATATTGACACTTACTTTATGACCCGGTGTATGGTTTGTCTTGGTCAGAGTTCTGTATGCACTTGAAAGGAATGGGTCTTCTGTTGTTGGATGAAGGGTTGGGTTGAGAGTGTTACTCCAGTTTTCTATAGCCTCACTATTGCCTACTTGTTCTATCAGTTTCTGAGAAGGTGGTATTGAAGTCACATACAACTGACTTTTTCCTATTCTTTGATTTATATCATTTTTTGCTTCAGGTATTTTTACTTTCTGTTGTTAGTTGTATAAAGATGTAGTAGAATCTTTTCATGTTAAATTGACCTCTTTGTCATTATGAAATGATCCTCTTCCTATGGTAAAATTGTTTGCTCTGTAATGTGCTTTCATATTAAGATATCGTCTCAGGCTTTCTCTTGGTTAGTTATGGCATGGCATATCTTTCTTTTCTTTATTTTTAACTTATTTTTGTCAATATATTTCAAGTAGATTATTTGTAGACATCATACACTAGAGGTCTTATTTTTTAAATATAACTTGACAATGTCTGCCTTTTAATTATGGCATTGATGTGATTAGTGATATGCTTTAAATTTACCATTTAGCTCTTGTTTTTTCTACCTGCCATTTCATCTGCCGTGTGTGGTTTTCTCTTTTTTTTTTTGTATTGTTTTTTTCAGTAATTTTATTATATCTCATTTGTTGGCCTTATACCTTCTTTAATTAAAAAAACACTGGTTGATTTGGGGTTTGTTTTATTCATCTTTAATAGTGTGTATATTCAAGGAATATTATACCCTTTTAGATGTAACACGGGATCCCTATAACAGTGTACTACCACTTTTGCTTTCCTGGCTTTTGTGCCATTGCTGTCAGTAGGTATGAAAAAGGTTTTTGTTTGTTTGCTGTTGTTTTGCTTTTGCTTGTGTCAGAAACCTTACAATATGGTGTAATGATTTTGGCTTTATGCAGCCAGTTAGCTTCTAAAGAGATTTTAAAAGTGGATTAAAATGTATTTTGTATTTACCTACACATTTAGCATGTCCAGTGTTTGGTTTTCCTTTGTGTGGATTCAGATTTCTACCAGCTCCTGTTTTCCTTTTAAGAGAAGGAAATGTCCTGAAGCACAATACGCTGGTGATGAGTTCTTTTAGTTTTTATAGATCAGAAAAATATTTTGTTTTCATTTTTGAAAAGTACTTTTGATATATGTCAAATTTTAGATTGCCTATTGTTTTAGTTTAGTTTAAAGATGTTATTCTGCTGTCTCCTGTCTTCCTGTCTTGTGTTGTTTCTGATGAGAAATCTACTGTCATTCTCTAGTTTGTTCCATTTTATTTAAAATCTTTTCAAAACCTGGCTGCTTTTAAGATTTTTGTCTTCATCACTAGTTTTAAATAATTTCATCACACTGTTTTAGTGTGATTTTCTTCATGTTGTTTGTTCTTGAGGTTCATTGAGCTTATTTGTTCTGTGGGTTCATAGTTTTCATCAAATTTAAAGTTTTCATCCAGTATTCTTCAAATATTTTTTCTGCTGGTTTGTTCTTCTCCTCTCCTCTGGGGACTGATTATACATACACTAAGCTACCTGAAGTTTTCCCACAGCTCACTGATTCTGTGGTTTCTCTATTCCATCCAACCCAGATTGCCCCCCACCCTTTTTGTGTTTGAATACCTTTGCTGTATTTCATGATCATTAATATTTTCTTTAGCAGTTTCTAATCTGCCTCTGATCCTATTCTGTATAATGTTTACCTCTGCTATTATATTTTTCATCTCTGGAAGTTTGACTTGGGTCTTTTTTAAGTTAATTTTTAAATTTTAGAATAGTTTTAGATTACAGAAAACTTGCCAAAATAGTACAGAAATTTTACATGTACCTCTTCACTGAGTTTCTCCAATTTTTAAAATTTTGGTCAAGAAAAATAAATACAACATAAAATTTGTTACCTTAACTAATTTTAAGTGTATAAGTTCAGTAGAGTTAAGTGTATTCACATTACTGTGAAACAGATCTCCAGAACCTTTGTCATCTTGCCAAATTGTAACTCTAGACCCATTAAACAACTTTTTTCTCCACCCACTCAGCCCCTGGTAACCACCATTCTATATTTTTCTTCTAAGAATTTGACTATTTTAAGTGGAACCATACAGTGTATATCTTTTGTGACTGTCTTTTTTTCATTTAGCATGGTGTTTTCTCCCATGTGTTTTTTTTTTAAAGATTTTATTTTCTTTAATCTCTACACCCAGTGTGGGGCTGGAACCCACAATTCCTAGATCAAGATCCACTGACCGAGCCTGCCAGGAGCCCCTAATTTTTTAACTTTTCCATCTTTTTTTAAAACCTCGTATATGTTTATGGTACCTGTGCTATTGCATTTTAAAACAAAAAGCCTACTTGGATCTTCATCTTCCTCTATTCATCTCATTCTTTTTCCATTCATAGCCAATTTTGAGAGAGAATTTTTACTAAATCATTTTTTTCTTCTGCTTTTCAGTTCTGCTCTTACTGTGTTCTGTTTTCCATCCCACTCCACTGAAATTTTAGATATCAGAGTAATAGTTAACTTTATTATTCATATCAGTATGCAAACTTTGAGTCCTTATACTGACCCTTCCCTCACATTTGATGCTGTTGCCTGCACTTTCATTTTTGAATCTATTTTCCTAATTTCTCAATTAAGCTCTAGATAGTCCTCCTTTATCTCCTGTTTTGACAAACAGTATGATAATCTTCCAGGTCCACCAGTACAGGAGCCATTCTTGCTTGTTTCCTCTCCCTCAATTAATCATTTTCCACGTTCTCTTAACATTTTTAAAATTTCTTTTCTCCCCTTTATTTTCACACTAATCACTGCCTCCACTTCCTAACAAAGCTCTGTCTTTTGCATCTTGCCAAATGTAATTGCTTGTAAATGGTGGGAAAAAGTTATTTTCATTGTTTTATTTTTTTTTATTTTTTATTTATTTTTTATTTTTTATTTTTATTTTTTTATTTTCATTGTTTTAATAGCATAACCTGAAGTTGATTTTTAAGATTTATTTTCAAATATATATCTCATCCTAATTTTATGAGGACCGTTTTATAAAAAATTAAGTTCTTTATGTATAGATTAAAAGGGTTTTTTTTTTTTTAAGATTCCTGGTTGGTGAATAAGAATGAATCTTCATGCCAGGAGGGTAGGGTACCCTAAACTGGAGCTCCTGTGCTCCAGACCCTTCCAGACCTTACACTGTGTATCTCTTCACCTGGATGTTCATGTGTATCCTTTAATATCCCTTGTAGTAAAGTGGTAATCTATATATGGAACAGGCAGTATCTGAATTTTTACACAAATGGCACTCATGATACTAAAAAAAGTGGAACCTGAAAATCAATGAATATTTCTTTTTTTTAATAAATTTATTTTTATTGGTGTTCAATTTGTCAACATAGAGAATAACACCCAGTGCTCATCCCGTCAAGTGCCCACCTCAGTGCCCGTCACCCAGTCACCCTCACCCCCCGCCCACCTCCCCTTCCACCACCCCTAGTTCGTTTCCCAGAGTTAGGAGTCTTTCATGTTCTGTCTTCCTTTCTGATATTTCCCACTTATTTTTTCCTCCTTTCCCCTTTATTCCCTTTCACTATTTTTCATTTGGGGAATATAAAAAATCAAAGAATATTTCTAGTGAAAAAGAATTTCAGTAGTTGCAGACTGGGGGAATAGGGAAGCAGCAGCATGAGGGAGTGCAGGCAGTTAGACTCTTTTTTATAGAATATGTAAGAATTTATAAAATAAAGGCTCCATGGACAATCTTAAAATGTTCTAAGTGCCTTTACAGGAGAAAACATTATTATATTCATATAGTGTACTAGAATCTCATAAAATATGTTTATCTATAAATAGATTTTTTAAAAATTTTATTTAAAGAGAGTGTGTTTATGTAAGCACACAGCTATGGGAAGGGGGAGAGGAAGAGAAAGTCACAAGCAGACTCTGCACTGTGTGCAGAAGCCATCACAGGGCTCAATCTCACAACCCCGAGATCATGACCTGAGCCAAAACCAAGAGTTGGATGCTCAACTGAGCCACCCAGGCACCCCAAAACACTTGGCTTTTTTAGCAGGCAACAAAATAACTTTTTCTAGTACCTCAGTAATATTGTTGATTAAAAGCAAGCCATAATATAGTACAGGCAGTTAAAGGAAATACCAGAAATTTCAACAAAGCCCATAATAAAATATAACAAATATCAATAAATTCTTATATAGTCACAATATATGTGGAGAATACTTTGTACAAATGGTACAAAGCATTCAGCAATATTTGAAGTAATTCTAATACCATGTTTATGTGAGCTGTGAAGCAAATATTGTATTATAAGTTCATAGTAAGCTGTAGGAAGAAATTAGAGTGATATAATAATCAGCAAAAATATCCATAAGAATTATATATTTTCTAATATTCATCATCAGAATTCAAAATATTATTGTCTTAAAAGTCACCCAGACTTTCATCTCTAAAGCCTGAAAACTGTTAATGTTGAAATATACAACTTTTTTTTCCACAAAATAAAGCCACCAGTACTCTTTAGAGTTAGAAACTGTCACCACTATCTTCAAGCTATTAATAATTCTTATTACCATCAAAGGATATTACTGTGGAAGTTCTTCATACCATATAGTTGCAAAAACAAATAACACATAATCTGCTTGAGTAAACCTCATAGAAATCAGAATTTTATAGCTGATAGGGACATTTGTCCTATAGGTTAGGTCATAAAGTAGCCAGCAAAGCTTTCCCTGATGTAGAGACAAATTTTTCTAGTTGGTATGCTCCATCTCCATCAGGATGTTTTCCTCTCACCCAAAAATCTACATTGGTGGCAGGTGTGGCAACTTGGCAGTCAACAGGAGCACCATCAGAAGTAGGACAGGGCCATAGTGGCCTTTAGTCCATAATATAGGCACAGTAATTGGATGTCATGTGATTCTTTGGTGAATTTTGGAAGAAGGGAGGTGAATACCTCTTTTAAACTGACATGCACAGTATTTTCAGTGGATCATTTAATTCATGGAGGAATTGCACTGATTCTTCACAGTTTCTTGGCACTCAAGGTTTTTGACAGTTGTTTTCTGTCAGCTTGTAATAGGTGGGTTTAATAGAAATGTTGGCATAGATGCATATGCCTAGAAATATAGTTATTTTTGGAACTAAAGTTATTTTCTTTGCCTGTTTTAAATTAAGCAAATAGTTTTCTTGGATGTGTTTTAGGAATATTTATTAAGAACCTGTTAGTGTCTAGAGTGTATTTAGGGCTTTAGCTCAGTAGTTATTGTATCAACTTATAATTTATAGATCAGGAACTAAGACTGTGAAAAGTGAATTGAATTGATTTGTTTACATAACTAGTTGGTACTGGAATTGATTGTTAAATCCTAAAAGCTAATGTTATTTCATTTCAATTTAATTGATATGCTACGTGATTTTCTTATACCTATAGAGTGGTATCATAGAAATGAATATAAACTAATCGATATGATTTGTTTGTGTATAGTGAGAGAATCGAAGAAGCTACTGACCATAATTCTGAAAAACATCATAAAAATTAGTAAAAGAGAAGGGAAAGAATTGCTTTTGTATTTTGATGCATCATTAGAAATCACTAATGTGACACGAAAAATTTTTGGTGCAAGTAAATATAGGGTAAGTGTTTAAATTCTTTTTAATATTTATTTTCATAAAATTCTTTTTAATATTTTTCCATAATTATGGAAAGTTTAAGTTACTTGGGACTGTAAGTTTCATTGACATTTTCCCCTAGAATTCTTAAAATGACATGTTGATTTTTAGTTCTTTAAATTTGTATTGTGGAATAACCATCAGATTGTTAGCAATAACCTTGAGACACCTGTTAGAATCTCAGATGACAAAAAAAGCTGAAGTATTCGGAACGTATAATGAATTCCTGCTAGTTTAAAAAGTGAATTGAGATAAGGCCATGTTTTTAAATTATTAAACATTGTGAGAATTACAGAATCTACCTCAAGAAGAAGGGAATGAGGGGCATAGCAAAAATGAAGTATAGAAGTTGAGAAGAGAGCATGCTCATTAAAAGTCAAATTTGAAGGAAAGTCTATGCAGATGGGTCTTGAAATGGCCTTGGAGGCAAAATTTAGAGAAGATGCTTTCTAAGACCAGGGAAGACATCATGAATCAGTAAGGTGATGATTCATGTTATGTCTTTTATATATACAAAATAATGATTTGAGATAATTTGGCAGTTTTGAAAGGAAACAGTAAATAATAACATTAACTTGGAAATAACTGGGAGAAAATGACATCATTTTGAATTAATTTGATTTTAGGAATTTACCAGAAAACAAGGCATCTCAGTTGCCAAAACATCTGTACATATACTTTTTGATGCAAGTGGATCACAGGTATGTGTCAGACTTCTGGATTTTTATCACTGAGCTAAATTGAACCTTAAATACTTGAAAGGTGAATATTTAAAAAATAGTCTCAACATATAGTGCCCTATTAAGATATATGATTTTTTAAAACATGTTATTAATGATCATTTATTTTAGTACAAAAGATAGTTACAAATACCCTTTTGATAAGTTTAAAAATTAGAAGTATCTGTCCTGGCACTAATTCCAAAGCTTGTTTTATGTCTGTTGACATTTGAAGATGTGGATGATTTTTGTTGGGTCATTTTGTAGGATTAAGTACATAGGAAACAGAAAGAATTGACTTTTTAAGTATGGATGAATGGGTACTTTATTAAGACATCAGTTTTTTGAGAACTTCTTGTGGTTTGCAGTTTGAAATACTTTTTTCCATATTCTCCAACAGATTCTAGTGCCAGAAAGTCAAACCTCACCCATTGAAGAGGAACTCATTACTTTGAAAGAAAAACCTAACTCCCAAAAGGAAGATGCGAAACCTCCAAAAAACATCAAAAACAGTAGTCAAGTGGATGGAAAGAATAGTCAGCTGGAGGTAAATTTGGTGTCAAAATAGTTGTTTATAAAACAGCATAGATCAAATCATTGCTACATACAATTAATAGAAAAAGCATATAGAAGTTACCTTAATGGCCTTCATCAATAACATGTCAGAGTATTTTCCCCTGCCTTTTACAAACGCAAATGAAAGATAGTGTTTTAGCAACTGTGTTTATGTTTAGAGGTAAGAAGGTTAGGACAGGTATAGTATACACTTGTAAATTCCAAGTTAGAAATATGTAAAAAAAAAAAAAAAAAAAAGTACCATGTTTTGTATTTATCCTGTCTGTTCTCTATTTGCTTTTGGCTGTGATATAGAATACAAATCTATAATGTGTAACGTTCTCTTTATTTGTACAAGGAAAGAAAGCTAAGTGTTAATTCTTTTTCCTCCTCTTCCTGCTCTGTGGAGACTCTCCTTTAGGCACATTCAAAAGAACCATTTCTCAGCCTTCTAATCTTGTTGTGACACTTGACATTGCTAACGGCCCCGTCTTAATGTCCTCTCCTTTTTTGGTTTCTGTTAGCATTTTAGTTCTCTTCCTACTTCTGTTACTACATTAAAGATACTTTTTCTCCCCACATCCTAAATGTAGATTTGCTCTGAAAGCTTGACTCAGCCTCCTGAACATCTCCATGCCTTCTCCCTTAAAAGGCTGTTTTCAAAGTGCTTGCAGCAAAGTCTCCACTTATTCTTTGAATGTTTTCCTTTTGAATGTCTCTTCTTTTCCTAAAGTCTAACCTCAAACTCTTTTATCTTTTGCTTCAAACTTGTATCTGCATTCAAAATTCAATAATGCTACCATTAATTTTCCGACGGTATCCTGATTCCCACCTCCTCTCTCCTCATACCTAGGACCAAGGTACTAGTGATGGCCCTTTCCTAGTACCTCTCACATCCTTTCCTCATTCCCTTCACCCTTGCTCATTTTATTTTACTTTTTAAAAAAGATTTATTTATTCATAGGAGACAGAGAGGCAGAGACACTGGCAGAGGGAGAAGCAGGCTCCCTATGGGGAGCCTGATGCAGGACTCGATCCCAGGACTCCAGATTCACAACCTGAACCAAAGGCAGACGCCCAACCACTGAGCTACCCAGGTGCCCCAGCCCTTATTCATTTTAGCATACCCAGCTCAGTACAATAACCTCCTTCTTGGTCTTTGACACTGTGAACTCCCCTATGTGGTGTACCTTCTGCTGGTTTTTCTTAGTCCCAGAGTCCTTATCACATTCTTCTGCTCAGAAAATTTGGGACCTGCATCTACATTTTGACTCAATTCTGAGACCTTTTACAAGTTCATTTTATTCTACGTACTCACCACTTTAGTGAGGCTTATTGCTTTCCTACCTCCTTTTATGTCACACTCATTCTTGCTCTATACTTTGGTGTCTGTTGTTTGTCCTTTTTTTTTACCCTTCCTCATTTCAAGTGCCCTTACATTTGCGAGTCTTGATTAATTTTCACTTTTCTTCATGGATGTTTTCCTATTTTTATTTTTACTAATCTCTCACCTTTAGGCAACTGTAACTACTTTCATAGGCTTTTCCACACATTTTGGCATACTGATGTTAATATTTTTTACCTCATTAGTCTTGTATCCTTAATTAAGTGAAAAATGCCATCTTCTGTTTTCCTTAGACAAATTATAAAAGCCATTTTCTATGTCTTTATATCAGAATCATAAATTGAGTACTTATTTAAAATTCTGATTCTTAGGACTCCCACCTTTAATTTATTGAGTCATAAACTCTAGAAAAGATCTCTGAGAAACAGTGCACTGTCATTAAATACTCACTGTGCTTTTGTTTAGGATTGAAGCATTTATATGAATAGGTAATTTTCCAAGTCCCATTCACTATGCCACTAGGAACTGTCATTTCTTGACTAATCCATTGGTTTGGTAGTTTGTTTTCTGGTTAATCATAGAATTCCCCATTTTCCTCTCCTTTCCACCTTTCCTCCACACCCCATTTACAGACCTATTAAAAACTCCTGCAGTATTTTTTTCTTAGTCTTAGGGACAGATGCCTTTTGAAAAACAGCGCTCTTCTGCCTCTACAGTTTGTCATCATCTATACCTTTCCATGGGGTCCTCTGAAACTCCTGTCCCTGTAGCCCCAGCCTCTGCCTGTCTGCTTCTGTTCATCTCTTGAATAAAGTTAGGAAATGCACATCTTTACTGGAACCACTAGCTCATATGCTGCTGAGTCTCTGAATTCCTGTAGCCACTTTTTACTCTAAGGTTACTTTAGTCTTCACAGAATATTATATTAATATAGTTTTAAAAATGTGTGGAATTTTTGAAGAATGCTAAACATTATGAAAGCATTCACACATTTACATAAATATATATCCAAACATCATACACTGAAATAGAATAAGAAACTGAGCCATTGGTTGTAGATATACTATCAATAAAATATTTGCAGCTTGTTTATAAGGGGGCTGTATTTCATTTGTCTGGATATACTATAAATACTTTTTAAAACAACATTCCTAGGATGCCTGGGTGATCCTGGAGTCCCGGGATCAAGTCCCACATTGGGCTCCCTGCATGGAGTCTGCTTCTCCATCTGCCTATGTCTCTGCCTCTCTCTCTGTGTCTCTCATGAATAAATAAATAAAAATCTAAAAAAATTAAAAAATTAAAAATGAAATAAGGAATGTTTTGGCTGCCTATTCAATACCAAATATTAGGGTAAAATATCTTATGTCAGCCTTAAAAAACAGAAATTTATGGATATCATGTTGTTTATAAAATACCATGTATCAGAGGTGCCTGCAGGGCACAGTCATTGAACATCCAAATCTTGATTTTTGGCCCAGGTAGTGATCGATCCTGGGATCGAGACCCGCACATGGGGGTCTGTGCTCAGTATGGAATCTGCTTATCCCTCTCTCTCTGCTCCTCCCCCTGCTCATGCTCACTCTCTCCATCTGTCTCTGAAGTAAATGAATAAAATCTTTAAAAACATACCATTTATATTTTGTGTGCAGACAGAGTAAAATGTTATGGAGATGATAGAATGTGTGTTTACTGTGGCTGCTTCTTGTGGTTTCAGATAATTACTCCTGGCAAAAGAAAAATGTCTGAAGCATCAATGATTGTTCCTGGTGCAGATAGATACACTGTGAGAAGTCCAATACTTTTAACCAATACCTGTAAGTTTTGTAGTCTTAAAAGACTTCTAATAAACATTGTATTTTTAAAACAGGCATTTTTTAATTCAGATATTTGGGCATAATTTACCTAGGTGATAAGGTGGGAACATAGAAATTAAGATACGAACCACAGATGTCTTCTACTTGTCAAGAAATTTCAAATTTTTTAGAAAGGTATATTCGTTATTAACATATAAACATTATTTAAAGTATTAATACACAGCATTAATAATTTATTACAATTTAAGTGGGAGTCAGCTGCCACATAGTGGATAAAACATTGAATTAATCAGGACGCATGGGCTTATTTCTCCACCCCCAGATGTATACTTTGTACAGATTATCCCCCAGATAAGTGTAGAACCAGTTCTCTTTTTATAAAATGGAACTAAAGTGGCTATCTCAAGTTGTTTAGAAGACTAAATAAAAACTCTTCATTCAATAAGGAATATTGTGAAATATTTAGGCAGTGCCTGATACATACTAAGGGCTAAATACAAATTAAAAAATGCTATATGCTAGCTGCTATAAAACACAGTCTTATTTGGCCTTTATGACAATTTAAATGTGACCTTCTGTTCCCCTAATCCAGTTGCCTACTGGGCAGTTGTCTCATGTCCAGTAGGCTTCACAATGAATTCATCTTTCCATCCTCCCTGCCAATGTTTTGTCCATTTCTTACCTTGTAAATGGCATCTGTATCTACTTACTCATTTAAACCAGAAACCTGGGACCCATCCTTGCACCTCCATTTTTTACCTTCTTCATCTGAAAAGTATCTTTTTCATCTCAAGAATCGCAGTATGTAATTCTAGAAGCCCTATAAATACAGCAGTCCTCTGTCCTCCTTGTTAGCAGCACCCCGAAGAGGAAGAACTAAACCACCGCTGCAAATGACGAGTTCTGCAGAAAAACCCGTTACTCCTAAAATGTCGGAAGGTCAAGTGGGCAATGCCGTATCTCTTATATCTAGACCATCTGAAGAAAGAAATAGTGGAGATAATACAGACAAAGTAACTTTACTTTGAAAACATTTTTAAAAATTAATTTTATTAAGTTTTTGTAGAAATACAGATTGAACTAACTTCTTTTGTAAGCAGTGAGTGCCTCACTTTGTTTAAAGTATCACCATTAAATGTGTTTATTGTTCCTTAAAGTCAGTTCCTTCTGACAAGACTCATTTATTGTGCTAACAGTAAAATTTAGGAATATCCATTCAGTATAACTGATTTGTATATTCAGTAGGAGAAATGGACTTGTCATCACTGTTTAATTATACAAGTTAGTGTCTTCTAGAAATGTAAAATACAAGTGGACTTTGTCCTTAATTATCTCAAAGTCTAGTGTGGAAATTAGGCAGATTAATAAGATAATTATAATATTGTATAAATGTTCCCAGATTGTACTTATAGGATACAGTAGGAACCTAGGGGAGGGGAAGGTGCCGAACACCAGAGCTGGAGGGGAGGGTGAAGACCAGGGGATGCTCTTTAAAGAGATGGAAAGTGAGTTGATATTTTTGAAGGGTTGATAAAGGTTAATCAAATGGACATCAAGGAGAAGGGCATTCATTCAGGTAGTCGAAGGGACAGAGCAGAGAATAGCTAAGAGAAAGTTATTTCCTGAAGAGATAGAGGAGGTAGCCCGAGATACAGATAAGTTTATAGATAAGAAACGCCTAATAGCTTTTGTTTTCTCTAAAGTGTGAGGCGGGAACATGGTGAATTTGTCTTGGTGATATGCTGAAGTAAAGGGCTCAGGGCCATGTAAAGACTTGAAACAGCTGCTATGAGATAATAGGGATAAGTAAAGGGTAATGAAGAATAAGTAAAGGTGTTAGGCAAGATTGAAGGCCCTTTCAATTTAAGACTGAATTTTATTATGGCATCAGTTCAGGAAGAAATATATGTCATTTTCTCCAACAAAGCTTAGCAGCTTTGTTGTTACAGTAAAAAAGAATTGGTGGATTTGAAAAAATGAAATGGTTATGTGGCCAAAGGATGAATGGTGCAAGAGTTGAAGATACTTTTAAAAAGAGTCAAAAGTAACTGTTCACATTATGCAGCTAAGTGTTCCTTATCAGGGCACTGTTGTTCAGTGGTATGACGTGGTCCTGAGTGTGGTGGGATGGTGGCCATTCCAGGCTTGTGCTTGCTTGTTCCTGTCAGGGGAGCCCTTCTGTCATTGTGATATCAACATGTACCTGCACACTTCCTTGTGGCTCCCACACACACACCCTGGGAGATACCCACTGGCCAGACCAAGTAGGGAAGACACTGGACAGGGCGCAGGTTCTTAGCCTGGAGGGCATATGTTTCTGAAAGCATTGGCAGATTGTTATTGGATCTGGGTACGTGTGTTATCTGTGGCTGTGAAAAGAGGGAAGCTTAGCGGCAGCAAGAGGTTACCTGTTCAGTGGCCAAAACTTTACAGAATCATTAAATATTCTAGAATTCCCAACTCTTGTGCGTATATTAGTGAAAAGACAGAATAGATGCAGGCTGTGCGATCAGCTTCAGTAAGAGATGTGCCACAGCGACGCTAGAAATTGTCAGTTACAAGTGAGAATGGAATGACTGACTAGCTGTGGATGGGACCTGCCTTGTCTGCAGTGAAAATCATTTTCTTGTGTTTTAGGATAAGCGAGCAGTATTTTGGAACAGGCATAACCTTTATGAAACAACAGACATACTACCCAGCTTTTAATAGCAAGGCAAATTATTTTAAAAGTTTTAAACTTCAATACTCTTGACTTTTAAGTTGTTTTCGTTTAATGCCTTGATTTAAATTTACATTACTGTGTCTCCTATGTGTTATAGCATATTGAAACTGCTAAAGTTGTAGAGAAGACAAAAAGTAAGGACACTGAATTCCCAAACCAAAGTATTAGTAATAGTAAGTACCT